>NC_139032.1:41724455-42152059 GCF_964662115.1 Mustela nivalis | reverse complement strand
CCTGTGGACGCCGCCGAGTAAGCATCGTTAAAGTCTCCCCTCCCACCACCGTCATGTCTAAGTCAGAGTCTCCCAAAGAGCCTGAACAGCTGCAGAAGCTCTTCATCGGAGGTCTGAGCTTTGAAACAACCGATGAGAGTCTGAGGAGCCATTTTGAGCAATGGGGAACACTTACGGACTGTGTGGTAATGAGAGATCCGAACACCAAGCGCTCCAGAGGCTTTGGGTTTGTCACCTATGCCACTGTGGAGGAGGTGGATGCAGCCATGAATGCAAGGCCACACAAGGTGGATGGAAGAGTTGTGGAACCAAAGAGGGCTGTCTCAAGAGAAGATTCTCAAAGACCTGGTGCCCACTTAACTGTGAAAAAGATTTTTGTTGGTGGCATTAAAGAAGACACTGAAGAACATCATCTAAGAGATTATTTCGAACAGTATGGGAAAATCGAAGTGATTGAGATCATGACTGACCGAGGCAGTGGCAAAAAGAGGGGTTTTGCTTTTGTAACATTTGATGACCATGATTCTGTAGACAAGATTGTCATTCAAAAATACCATACTGTGAATGGCCACAACTGTGAAGTAAGGAAAGCGCTCTCTAAGCAAGAGATGGCTAGTGCTTCATCCAGCCAAAGAGGTCAAAGTGGTTCTGGAAACTTTGGTGGTGGTCGTGGAGGTGGTTTTGGTGGGAATGACAACTTTGGTCGCGGAGGAAACTTCAGTGGTCGAGGTGGCTTTGGTGGCAGTCGAGGTGGTGGTGGATATGGTGGCAGTGGGGATGGCTATAACGGATTTGGTAATGATGGAAGCAACTTTGGAGGTGGTGGAAGCTATAATGATTTTGGCAATTACAACAATCAATCCTCAAATTTTGGACCCATGAAAGGAGGCAATTTTGGAGGCAGAAGCTCTGGCCCTTATGGTGGTGGAGGCCAATACTTCGCCAAACCACGAAACCAAGGTGGCTATGGTGGTTCCAGCAGCAGCAGCAGCTATGGCAGTGGCAGAAGGTTTTAATTACTGCCAGGAAACAAAGCTTAGCAGGAGAGGAGAGCCAGAGAAGTGACAGGGAAGCTACAGGTTACAACAGATTTGTGAACTCAGCCAAGCACAGTGGTGGCAGGGCCTAGCTGCTACAAAGAAGACATGTTTTAGACAATACTCATGTGTATGGGCAAAAAAACTCGAGGACTGTATTTGTGACTAATTGTATAACAGGTTATTTTAGTTTCTGTTCTGTGGAAAGTATAAAGCATTCCAACAAAGGGTTTTAATGTAGATTTTTTTTTTTTTTGCACCCATGCTGTTGATTGCTAAATGTAATAGTCTGATCATGACGCTGAATAAATGTGTCTTTTAAAAAAAAAAAAAAAAAGAGTTTTTAAGTGAAACTAAAGGACCCTCCAACCAAGTGCCATTCAAGTGAAATGACACATAGAATATAACCATCAAAAAAAAAAAATTAAGGTGCATATGTAAATACTAATATATAAGTGGAAAAAAAAGGTTTGAAATTTTATGTGTGTGGATAGAGAGAACCCACTTATATTTTAAAAATAAACAGAAGACACAGGCGTACATATACTTATTTTTCTTTCTGAAAAAGGAATCACAAGAAAGCGTTCATTATCTTTGGAGTGTGGATGGTGGGGGGGGAGTTTTGAAAGTTCAAAATTTTCTTTCCCTGGTTTTTATCTTTAAAACTATTTGAACCAGGGCATCTGGGTGTCTCGGTAGGGTTAAGTGTCTGCCTTCAGCTCAGGTCATGCTCCTGGGATCCTGAGATTGAGTCCTGTGTCGGGATCCCTGCTCAGTGTGGAGTCTGCTTCTCCCTCTCCCTCTGCCCCTCCTCCCTGCTCGTGCTCTCTCTCTCTCTCTTGCTCTCTGTAAATAAAATATTTAAAAAAAAAAAAACTATTTGAACTATGAACAAAGGTTATGAAACTGGCAGTTTGCAAAAGTAAAACTACAGTTGATTAACAAATAAATGATAACCTCCAATAGTCATCAAAAATGGAAAGTAAAAAGGTATTTATTTGTTGCCAATCAAAACTGCATTTTAAAAAATTCTGATACTAGATTTAAGTGAAGGTGTTATGAAACAGGCATTTATAAGTTGGTAGTGATGTAGAAATTGATAGAACCACTTGGACTATAATTTGGCAGCTGCCTTAAATGGATAATACCATTTGATCTGACAATTCCATTTATGTCTAGGTTCTTTATATCAATACTAACAGAAAAAATTGGAAATAATCACAAATGCAACAACAGAAGTAGCTTTAAGTAAGCTATAGCCACTTGGCGGAATATTATATAGCCATAAAACTTATGGTTATGGGGGCGCCTGGGTGGCTCAGTGGGTTAAGCTGCTGCCTTCAGCTCAGGTCATGATCCCAGGGTCCTGGGATCAAGTCCCACATTGGGCTCTCTGCTCAGCAGGGAGCCTGCTTCCTCCTCTCTCTCTCTCTGCTTGCCTCTCTGCCTACATGTAATCTCTCTGTCAAATAAATATATAAAATCGTTAAAAAAACAAAAACAAAAACTTGTGGTTATGAACTTACGGATAACATGGACACATGCTTAGGTTTGACTAGGGGTCAGAAAACTTTTTCCGTAAAAGGTCAAATAATAATTCATGCTTTGCAGACCATACGTTCTCTATCATTACTACTAAATCCTGTCATTATCACTGCAAAGCAGCCATAGATAATATGAAAATGAATTAGTATCCCATGTTCTATAAAACTTAATTCCTGAGCACTTAAATTTCGATCTCACATAATTTTCATATCACGAAATAGTCTTCTTTCTCTTTTTTTTCCCAACCATTTAAAAATGTGAAAACAATTCCTAGCTTGCAGGCTATACGAAAACAGGCGGCAGGCGGGTTTGGTCCACAGGCCTCAGACATTGCCAACCTCTGAGCTAGACCATCTATGTGAAAAGGTTATACACGAAATCACATAGGATAACTTGCTCTGAGTTAGTGGAATTGTTGGCATTTTTTCCCAAAACTTCTGCATTTTCCAAATTACCTACAACAAGCATGCCTTGCTTTTATAACCAAAACCTTTTATTAAAAAAGACTAATTTTATGTATACTGAAACCCATATTCTAGTACAGTTATGACTCTGAAATGTGCAGTCGAAATGAAAACGTAATTGGCTAAAGGCCTCAGAGGGTAGGTCTTTAGACGAGTGGTTTGCAAGTTTTGAAAAGGTCTTAATTTCTTGGAGGCCACTTTCCTATTTCACCTTCTTCCATATCTAACCCACAGCCACAATCTCAAGTGGAGCAAATACAAATAATTATATGGAGTGACTTGTCTCTCGACCCTGCACAAAAGCAACTCCTTATGTAGAGTGGCTACTTACAACTTGTGCGCCTTCGTTTTATTCCAAATAGCACTTCCAGCTGCCAAATTACAACTTCTGTGGTCAGAATGTACACATGTCACACTCTATCTGGGAACCATTAGGCAGAAGTGTTCTGACCACTTTTTCATTACTCAAGAATTTCCTCTTAAATTGCTACACCTTTTTGATTCACTGTCAAAAATTTAATAATAACCTGAAAGCTATAAATTTAGACCTTTTTAGCAGTATGTTTTTCCCTGGGTGGAATTATGACCATGCACTTGGGTAAAGAGGAGAAGGGAAGAACTGTCTAAAATTTAAAGTTGTTTGAAAGAGATGACTTTCCTAAGTCTTAGTGACATTGTATCTGTCGATCACTCAACAAAATCAGCAATAAACTCACATTTGGAAATTGGAAACTCATTTTTTTCCCATGCCCCCCCCACACTGCTGTTTTAAGTTACATTCCCTCATTCTACTCTATCACACCCAAAATTTCTAGCAGTTCTTCACAGAATGCCACGAACAGTCTTTATTCCCTTTGACTGCTGCTACAGCTGGGTCTTTCTGGAGTGGCTGGTTACCTTCCATTATCTTCAGCTAAAAGAACATGGTCTCTCTATCGCCCAGTGAGAGAGAGACCCTTCAAGATGGAAGACAAATCACATGAGCTGAGGTCCACATCTGCGGAATGCCTTCACATCACAGCAAGCACTGGGGAGTATGTTCCAAAACAAATCACTTAGCTGGCAATGACATTTCCTTTACATGATAGGCAGGAATGTTCTTTCTCATAGAAGCGGGCCATTTCCCAAAGTCTCAAACCAAACCCATATCTCTAGGGAGAACATCCCATAGAACTGTGAGAATAACACAGCGACCACAAAATTCCAAAATAATACACCTACAGATTACATTTCAGGAATCCATTCCCTACATTATCAATTCCATATGATGGGTTTTCCCCATGTTTGCATAATGCATAAAACATATCTAAACCCACATCCACCGTCAGCATCCTAAAAATCAGCACTATTCATTAATTCTTTTGAGAAATACCTATTGAGTGCCTACAAGGTGCCAGATGTTGTCTAGGTCCTGGGATAGAGTGGTGAACTACACCCACAAAATCTGTGTCCTCAGGGGAGCTCTCACTGTCCTTAACTGATCGGACTCTGGGGCCAGTTCTCCTTCAATAATAATTTGCTGAAATACTACATAACCACGCAGCTGCTATTTCTCGTAGTGTTAAGTTTTGATGTCCGGGGTACTGGGTGTTTACCAGCTTCATTGTTCTGTGGATATACACAAGGTTCCAGGAATGAGTTACATTTCCCTGGGTCTTCCCCGACTTGCTCACCCAAGACCTCAAATGCCCCACACAGTCCCCGCCAAGAGTTGTCGGGTCCCTCCCCCGGCTGCTGCCTCCAATGAACCAGCTGTGTCATATGGGTGATGTCTCTACACAGAACTGGCCATATACGCCCCCCACCCACATCACTTGAAAACCGTGACAAGTCTGATGAACCCAGTGTCTCACCGTGTCTGTCATAAAACATTCCTTTCCGTTTCCACCCAGAGGGCCTTTTTCTAAGAGTCCAGATGCCAGGCCCTAGGCCTGGGGGGAGGCTAGGCACTAGGCAGGTCTCTCCACCTCCCAGCTCCTCCTCTGGGCACCTGCCCACAGAATCTCCACTCATCCTTCACCAGTCACCAAAACCCCATTCAAATGAGCTTCCTCAGAGCCCGCAGGCCGATTTTCAGAAAAGCCTGGCCTGCATTTGAAATGCAGTTTGGGCTCAGGGTAGGATGTTCACAAGATGATATTTCAACACAGGCTTTCAAGCTGTATATATATATATATATATATATATATATATATATATATATATAGTTATTTAAGAAGGTGTCTCTTCATTTTCTCTAACTTAAATGCACTTTTAATATTTGTATACAAGTTACCTCTTTGGTCTTCTCTCTATTGCCTCCTTCATCTCTTCTTTATTTGATTATTATTTGAGAGTATTCAAATTTGCTATTGGAGATGAGAAAAAAAAATTGGATAGATGAAACTCGAAATAAATGTTGAGCCTAAAGGATGAGGCAGCCAGTCACCTGTGAGATGCGGCAGATCCACCTGTTGAGAATGTAGTAAGTTAGTGCCCTAGAAAACGGGTTACTTATAGACAGAACGGGGTGGAGAGACCACACCATACGAAAGAGATATGTGTCCTCCAGGCTAGTGTCATTCTTAAATCGGCCCGAGAGCTGCAGACAAAACTCAAGACCGTTCAGCAGCGGAAGTGGCAAGCTATGGCTGGGGGCGGACATCTTTGTCCTGCATCTCTCCTGGAAGGGAAGCGGGGTGAATGGCCCAGGCGCCTCTATCTCCCAAGCCCCCTGTGTCAAACCTCCGCCCTGGTCCTCACAACCTCACGGTAAGTAGAAAAGGCTGATGCAGCCGAGACACACAGGTCCCAGGATCACACATGACCACCCAGTCAGGAAGTACGGTCCTTCCCCTGGTGGCTCCCTACCATGCTTCTGCTTCCGCCCGTGTGTCTTAACTTGATCTGATCAGTCAGTCATGTATTTGGGTATCTTAATGTGCTCTATGAGACCTTCTGTTCTGTGAACTCTGGCATAACGGGACTGGCCATGGGCTTAGAGGCGACCATGGCATCGAGGTGATTTCCCATAAAACACCTCTGCTCCCCAGGACCTATCAGCACGCCCACTTTCTCCTGTCCGAGATCCTTGTCATGCTGCTCCTTCTCTTTAAAAGGAGGCTGCTTCGTCAGGTTTTTCCTGTTTTTCATGACTCACCTTGGGGATTGCCCTGCCCCCAGACTTTCCCGGCCACCTGTCACCTCACATCTGGGTTGGAGGTCCCTGCTCTGTGTCATGGCAACATAGTCTCACAATCTGCTGTTTGCAGCTCAATTTAGTGGCCACGGGCCACATACAGTCATTTCAGTTTTAATTAATTAAATTATATACAATGTAAAATTATATTTAAAAAATGAAAGTTCAGTTCCTCATTCACACCAGCCACACTGCATGGGCTCGACAGTCACATTTCCATCGCAAGGAGTTCCCAAGGACAGCGTTCACTGTGTGATCCTCGAAGGAAGGCACAGGCTACTCTGTTTCTCTATCACCAGGTGTCTTCACGGGGTTCTGGCACCTAGCACATGCCCCAGATGTTAGCGTGCTGTCGAATATACAGACTTCCTCTAATCTGTATTCCAAAGAAAGCCAATAGGAAGGCCATGTTTTGATACTCAACTTTTCTCTCTCCAAAAATATTTTTTAATTCACAAAGTTTCATTTTCTTTAATTCTGACTTCCTTCAATGCCTCCTTTCTGGAGC
Organism: Mustela nivalis; assembly: GCF_964662115.1. Lineage (NCBI taxonomy): Eukaryota > Metazoa > Chordata > Mammalia > Carnivora > Mustelidae > Mustela > Mustela nivalis. The sequence continues at coordinate 42,145,327 of NC_139032.1, read as the reverse complement.
ATCTACAGTTTCAGGAGGGACCTCACTGTTCCTTTCTAGGTTTATCTTTCATGACCTTCTGGTGAGTTTCATTACGGCATTTTACGCTAGGGCACCCGGAAAGAGAGGGAAAGAAGCCCATGACAATAGGCAAGAGGAAAGTTATCTCGCCAACTATCCGCTCTCCGGACCCCCAGGCAGGGGGGGTGCATCAAAGAAAAAATGCATTCTTCCCCTACAGCTTTTAATTTTTAATTTTTTATACTCTCTGGGGGAAAAAAATTCCATCATAGGCCAAATTTGGAGGCTATCTAATTGTATGATGGAAACCTTCTAAGTTTCTTTTGAGTCAAGCATCTCTCTGCTTGGGCAGAAAAGGAGAAAAAAGGGGATTTACATTCACTTTGCTAAACATTAGCATCTTTTGTTCAATCATTTGAATGCAGGACAGTGAGAGGGAAAACAGCTTAGTGAACAGGAGTTGACACATACAGTGTAAAATCTTTTAAGGTGCTTGGATTCAATGAGGGAGAAAGTGAGACGGAACCGTATTTCAGCTTCCTAACTGTGCTCCGGTCTGCGGGAACTTTGTGACAGGTCTCTGTCTCTCAGCTACACTTGACTGGCTTTTGCTGACATTCAGCTGTCAGACAGCAACCCTTTACCAGGCCCCTAACATGCTCCACAGCCTCACCCAATTAACTCGCTTTCACTTGACACGACAGCAAAAAGCTTCATAATAGGTGGGCAAGGTGCATGGTGTCTCCTTGCCCTCAAAGTGTTCACACACAGCGAGATGCTTAACTACTTTCCTTCTTGCCTGTGTGCTCACAACTAGTGTGACCACAGTTCAGTCATTCCATGTATTGAATTGGACAGTAATACAGGAAATATTATAGTGATCATTAAGCTGCTCAAAAGCAGGCTTCTCAAACTTCCAGAATTGAACTGAAAGTTCCATTTCAAATCACTTCTGAGAGGAAGATTTGATTTTTAGATTACCAAAAGTTAGTGTCAACTAGCAATCAATTTGTCGTTAGTTTTCCCACTCTCTCATCAGTAAAAATATTACATAAAGAGGACGTGGTGTAGAAAAACAACATTTGACAAGGGAGGACAGAAAAGTCTAGGCAAGATTTAAGAGTATGGAATTCAGCCTTTGCTCATAAACATGCACTTTGTGCATGAATTCTACAGTAAGTTTTCTGTAAATTTTAGTCATGTGAGCTTTTCTGATGAAATAGATTGTACTTGAAGATGTTTGGCTGAGAAATCAAAATTTTTATACTTATTTTGAAAACTTATCTGAATAATTTACACATTTTCTCTTATCTCCCAGTATGTTCCAATCTAAGAATATAATCCGTTTTCATTTATTGGCACTCTGAAAATCTGAAAATTATGGGGGGAAAAGTGACATAAAGAAAAGGAAAAGTGATATAAATTGGACTGCCCTGGGAAACCTATGCTTGTAAAGCTTGGTGATGAAGAGAGTACTGACAAAGTTCCTTTTTGATTGGACTCTTCATTATTGAATGCAGCTCTTTATAGCTATTTTTTAAAGAGTTACTTATATATTTTAGAGGGAGCATTAGAGCAGAGTGAGAGAAGCAGACTCCCCGCTCGCCAAGGGCAGAGCCCAACACGGGGCTCAATCTCATGACCCTGATATCGTGACCTGAGCTGAAACCAAGAGTAGGATGCTCAACCAAGAGAGCCACCCAGGCACCCCTCTTTATAGCTATTATGAAGATAGAGTCATGATTTCAATTCTAGGTATCCTATCAGTAATCAAAAGTAAAAGTCTGATTATAGGAATAGGGAGTTCCAGCGTCCACACAAACCGTTTCTGGTGGTGATGCATCACTGCTCTACACCAGGCACAACGGGAGTTTAACCACACCTTGCCAATCCACGTAAGTCTGGGAAGACTCTCTGAGCTTCAGAAGTCAAGTCTCCAAGTGGCATGCCTCTGTGACATGTCTCCAAATTAAACAAAATCTTTCTCAACATAAAGTGCGTATTTGTTGTTTTGCTCACTTCTAACCAGAAACTCAAGGTAGGGGTAAATCTTGACTGAATGGCTGAGCAATTAGGAAACCACCTCGGCATCCACTTGACTCATTAAGTCCTGTCGAGTTTTCCCTAACTCCAATGTCACGTTCCTCCACCCCCACCGTGAAGGCCCTCAAACAGATCACCCTCCCTTTTCACTGGGAACCTCTATTGTAAGTATCCATGTAGATGGTCTACCTTCTCACAAAAGCCACCAGTTCCCTGAGAGAAAGTCCGTCATTTTGGTAAGGATGTAGTATGACATCATGCTTAAGACTGAGGACTTGGGTTCACACTGCCTAGGTTCAAATCTTGGACTCTACACTTGATTGTTTCTTCATCTGGAAGGAGGAGATAATAACGCCCCTTAGGTAAGGATAATGAGAATTAAATGAGTTAATATACATAAAGTGCTCGGTACAGTGGCTGGCACAAAGTAGGCATTCAATAAATACTGCTTGACACTGTTATTCTTATTACTACATCCTTAGCACTTGGCAAGGCATGTAGCACATAACAGGTACTCAATAAATACTCAATAATTAGTTATTCCTTTGATTATTGCTTCATTTCAAGATGATGTAAAAAATTAAAAATTTTCATGCAGAATGAATCATGGACATAAAATCTTGAGTTCGGATGGTATCAGTTCACAGAAATAAATAAAAACTGAAAATATAGGGGCACCTGTGTGGCTCAGCCAGTTAAGCATCTGCCTTCAGCTCAGATCATGATCCCAGCGTCCTGAGATCAAGCCCTAAGTTGGACTCAGGGAGCCTGCTTCTCCCTCTGCCTGCTGCTCCCCTCTGCCTGTGCTCTCTCTCTCCCTCTCTGACAAGTAAATAAATAAAATCTTTTTTAAAAAACTGAAAATACATTAATTTTTAAGAGTCAGTAAAAATTTGGGCCGTTTCTGAGATAATTTTTTCTGAGCAAATAACAGAGCCAGCATGAAGAAAAAATGTTCTTTCTTGTTCCACAGTCGTTTGTTGTTGTTGTTTTTTTTTTATGTCCACTCTTATTTAAGGATTTGATGCCTTCCTTACCTAATTTAAGGACAATCTCATTATTTACCAAATTTTTAGAAAATGTCAATAAATGGTTTATTTAAAATGAAGATTCTACTTGAATCCCATTTTTAAATGTTTTTAATTCCTTTTTTCCTCCTGGAAATAGCTTTCCATTTTTCTGTTCTGAAGTTATTTTCAGCATCTTAACCAGAACAGGAATTTGGATTGATAAAATATGAGAAGTACTTTTTAGGCTGAAATGAACCCAAAATGACAGGCCATGCTTTACTAATATGCTGTGTGTCCTTTACTTAAAGATGCATCAGAAACTAGAACTATCCTTTACGAATAAAAAAAATTACTAGTATTCGGAGTATAAACAAAAATTTAAAATTTTGTTTTGTTTTGTTTTGTTTTTAGAGGGAGGGGCATAGGGACAGGGAAAGGGACAGGGAGAGAGAGAATCTCAAGCAGGCTCCATGCCCCGCACAGAGACCGACATGGGCTTGATCTCATAACCCTGAGATCATGACTTGAGCTGAAATCAAGAATCGGACAGATGCTTAGCCAACTGAGCCACCTAGGCACCTCCATTTTTTGTTGCTTTTTGTTTTTAATTTAAAATTTAATTTGTTTATATCTACCTTCAATAATGAATGCCTTTTGTAAACTACACCCCACATTAAACTTAACCAACTGTATTAGGTTCCTAGGACTGCCAGAGGTGACCACAAGCTAGGTGGCTGAAAACAGCAGAAATCTATGGTCTAAGCACCCTCAAGTCTAGAAGTCCAAAATCAGGGTGTCAGCAGGGCCACATTTCCTCCTCAAAGACTAGGCAAGAATTCTACCTTGGCTCCTTTAGTTTTGGGTGGTTGCTGGCAATGCGAGGCATTCCTGGTTTATAGCTGTGTCATCCCAGTTCCTACCACCATCTTCACATGGCCGTCTTCCCTGTCCATCTCTCCGTAGAGCTGTGCGTCTCTCTTTATAAGGGCACTGATCACTGGATTTAGGGCCCACTTTAATCCAGTGAGAACTCATCTTAATTTAACTGATTGTATCTGCAAACACTCTATTTCCAAATAAGGTCACATTCTGAGGTTCTTAGTAAACATGAATTTTCTAGAGAACACTATTCAACACTGTACCAACTATTCACAACATAAAACAGAAGTGAGCTTGGGGTATTATTCTTATAATTCTGGGCTCAGGGCACTTATATAATTCTCCTTCAAACTGTCTTAAATGATAGTTTAAATATTAGCTCAGCAAAATCTTGTGGACTTCCCAAGCCCAATTAACTTCTAAAGATCATTGTTCGTGAACATCATTTCTGGTGAATCTATATATTTAGTCTTCAGATGCTACTTAGGAAGTGGAGCAAATATTTTTTTATGTATTGTGGTATCTTAAAGTGAACTAGCTTTTTCCCCCCCTTCCTTTCTAATTGCTGAATATTTAACTTTCATTACAAACCAAATATGTTCAGAAATTAGTGGAATGTTTTTAAAATGTATTAAATGATGCCATGTAAAACATAAACTTATATTCAAAAAATCCAGAAACACCCTATGAAAGAAATTTTTAATATCTAGGAATGTTAAGGTCTCAGAATTTCTATGTGTGCAATGATAATTTTCTAATAAATACATGCAGAAATGGTTTATAACAATAGCCCTACACACTGCTGCTTGTTCCATTACCAAATTCATATTCTGTCAATTTGTTATCCCTCCCAAATCTCAAAGTAGCTTGGTTCATTAAGATCACATTTTTACTTTTTAAATATAATTTATATATATAATGTATAATATATATAATATAAATATAATTTTATTGTAATTGGATATTATCTATGTAAAAATGAGGCAGATTAAAATGTTAACTTTACAACCTAAGAAATAAAACTCCTATATTCAAAAAAAAAGGTATTAAAATATAAAAGTAGTACTTCCCCCTGTTATCAATATGTCAGACATTTAACAACAGATCTTGAAACCTAACTGAATGACAGGTTTCTAGGCAAAGGCTACCACCATGCCAGTCAGAAGCGCTCTAAGGCCAAGTACAATGCTCTGAGCCCAGAAGGGGAGGGATTTTGAGGCTCCTCAGTTCCTTCGTACTTTGAGAACAAGTAAAACTTAAAACAATTCTATGTCCAAATGATTAGGACATAATAGAAACAGCATTAGTAGTAAGCAGGGGCTTTACAGATACCACTTCTTTAATCTTCATACAAGCCTAGAGACAGGAGCTACCACTGTCCTCATTTTCACAAATGAGGAAACTGAAGCCTTCTGGAAGAGGCTGTTCGTGGCACCAGGATCACAGGGTTAGCAAGAGGTGACTCTGGGCTTAGAAGAATCCCTCTCCGAGCCCATACACCCAGCCACTATGAACGTGTGGGCTCTGGAGCAGGGCTGTTGTGTTCACATCCTTCTCCAGCACCCAGTAGGCCTTACACTGTGGAAATAATGAGAGTAATAGCAGCGAAAAATACCATATACCCATAGGGGTGTTTTAACTATTCAGTAAGTTAACATATCTTCAATTCTGAGAATGTTGTCTCACACAGGGAAAGTACTGGATAAAAGCTCATCTCTCTCCTCCTTTTCTTACCTGCTCTACACCAGCCCTCTGGCTCAACAAACCCTGTTCTATTTCATGTCCAGAGACCAGGCCTTTACCTGGAAGATACTGTCCTTTGTGTGCAAAATGGCTTCAATAAGAAAATACAGATGACTTAGGCGCAAAAAAAAAGCGGTGGCCACAGAGTCTTCCCAACTTTTCTGAATCTCATCAGTAATACGTTTATCACACAAAAAAGTTATAAGGTTATGTATGGGTATGGGTGTATTCTGAAAGCATGAAAGAATTACAGGAACAAACAAAATTATGATCATTGCAGAACAAAGAAAAGCAACACGACTCTTAGCTTGACCTTGATTGTGACTAGGCCAGCAGCATCCTGTCTCTGCTGTAACTCTCCCTGCCCGGAATTCCTTATTCAAACCCTATCATCCCTTCAAAATCAAGCTCAAATACAAGTTCTCAAAAATCTTCCCTAACCACCCTAGTCCAAATAAATCTAGCTTTTCAAGCTCCATGAGCATTTATCTTACTGCTTTATGCAAGTCTGTCCTTACTCACCAGCAAGCTTATCAGTTCCAACAAACTCGCCACTCTTCAGTGTGTCTTTTGGTATTCAATCCATGTACAGCTACCACTATCTTCCTTGCATAAAATATGGGAAAAGAAAGAGCTCTAAAAGATTTTAGGACTCTTCACAAGGGAACGAAATTCATTTATTGACTCAACAAACTTTTGCTGGGTACTTAGTAGAAGGTCAAGCACAAAGTAGGTACGAACGCACAAGGATGATTACACACGGCACCTGGCTTCCAGACCCCAAACTCAGCAAAATGAAAAATGCACATAGGACTGCAGGCCTTGATCCTGATCTAGCTCTAGACATACAGGCCTGATCTGAATGACCAGTAGTAGCGAGCTGGCATGTTCCTTGAAGATATTAAGTTGATTCTTGGGACCTTGGTCCTTTTGATCTTTTTTGCTAAACATTGAGAATCTAGAACTAGAGAATTTACCAATGCTCCCCAAATGTCTTCCCCATGAAAGACGGTGGACTCCCAAATCTCCCAAACCAAGGGCAGTCCCTGGACCAGGCTAGAACCTTGGAATTAGTTTGAGTGAAAACAGAATAGTGTGATAACTTGAAAATAAATTTATTATCCCAAGAGCATTATAAATCCCACCATAAATAATTGGAGGAATATGTCTCACTTCTATATGATCCCACAATAAATATATGATTTTTAAGCTAAAGTTTATTCATTTAATAAATAGTAACTCATTGCTATTGCATGCTTAACTGTTACATGACTTCATATCAGTGAGGCTGTTTGTTTTGGTTTTTTTTTTTTTTTTTTTTTGAAGATCGGGCTCTCACCATTTACAGGAATAAAAGCAAACACAGTTTCTGAACATTCTCCATATGATGTACTCCATATGCATCCCCAATGTTCTAAATTCATAAGTAGGCCTTTGTTTCTGGCACTGACACAAAAAGGTCATTTTACATTTCCTTTTGAAGATTTCTGCTCTTCTTTTCCTTAAATTGATGAAACTGCCCAACTGCCAACATGCCAATCTGAGGGTCACCGAATTAAATGCATCAACGACAATAGTGACAAAGCTGTTAAAAATGCTCAGAAACATACATGTAGTATCGAATCATTACTACATTGCCATGAACTTGAGAGGAAACGGGAAATCTTCAAGGGGAAAAAATAACATCAAATAGAGCTGACAAGACAGCCAGCAGTTTGACTTGGGATGTGTCTCCTTACCCAGTCTGGCTGGGGTTCAGTAGCTAAGGTTCAGGGTTCAGAGCTATTCTCAGGTGGGCTGACATTCCTATCACCAGATTCTTAAAACTGCTTTGTTTCTTTTTTCAAATTTACTGTTCTACATGGCCATTAATGTTGTAAGAGCTCTTGATCATAGTTTAAAATTTCTAGAACACCTTGTATCTTTCTCTATATTTCTTATGGTAAAGAAAAATAAATTGGTCTTTTTTCTTAGGAATATGGAATGTCAAGACATAAGTATTATTTGTTGCAGAATTAAGATTTCTATGAAACTCAGAAATGTATCATAAACACTCTCTTAACTTGAACTTAGAACTTAGAAGAACAGTATTTTTCATTCTTATTTTTAAGGACTTCAGATGGTCTACTCGTGAATTCTTCACCACCACCATTATTACTTATTTATTGTATTCCAATAGTATGTTATGTACTGAATCAAAGACACAATCCTTGATCTCAGGTGAACAATTCAAATCCAACCACCTATAAAAAATTTCTTTCCTCTCCTGTTTTCCTTCTCTTGGGAAAGGAGTCAGGGGGACCACAGAAACAATCTGTTAAATAACAACCGGATGTAACAGATGATCTTAAGAATAAAGAAATTCTGAACCCACAGAGCCAGAGAACCAATCACAGCCACAATCTTGGCTTTTTGATAGTTCAGACTTCCAAAGAGGCTGGTGAACTTTATGTCAGGCCACATAATTTGGAAGGTGTGATGGAACTTTTGCAAACTATGCCCTATGTCCTAGGTATTGCACTAAAATCTAGGAAGAGAACAATCTCTTATTCATGCAGTACTTGTGTTAGTCAATCAACAATCAATTCCAATAAAGTCTGTAAATGTTGTTAACAGCCTAATAGGTGTTTTGGAGAGACTTGATATTTAAAACTTGGGGAAAAAATCAAGTAGGTAAAGGGCAGAAAACAGTACTGCAAGCAAAGGAACCAGTATATACAATTCTCATGATATTGAGAGAGTGGTCCTAATTTTTACTAATTTGTTTTTTAAAAATATGTAATACACTGGTAACCCTACAGATGCTAGAGTTGGTAACCTTGTATCAGGTCTTCGCATTTTGTGCTTAAAAATGAATTAGCTTATTTTATATAATATTTGCATATTTTGTTTCTACATGACTAGTTAAAAGGGCTTTAGGCTGCTCTATATTGTCTAGGATGTTCTTCAAACTACACATGGGCTGTAAAATGTATGTTAATATATGATTTTAATTCTTCAAAGTTTCACTATATGCTTTTACCAGAATTATATATATCACTATTCTCCCCAAAACAAAGGATAGAAAGTTATACATTTCATGACAAAAAATCAGCATCAACAGTCAAAATCTTATACCAGTAAGTAGTTCCTGGAAAAGTTTATGCAGAAAGTAAAGCAAAAATATTTTTTGGAAGAAACAAAGATAAGTCTTAGTTTTAGGCGTTTGAGCAGCTGTAAAGCAAGTAAAAATGATTTTACGAAGTACAGAAGTTATCATCACATTATTCATTTTTTTTCTTTGCTTTGCCTTGCTTTTTTTCGGCCTTCAGTACATGATCTGTATTTTATGACATGTCTACATGTCACTTCTTAACAGGTCACTCACTGTTCCTGGATGTCCTTTTGATATAACAGGGGCTTTCAAACTTTGTAATAGCAGAACCCGTTTGTGAAATGAAATATTATTCAGAAGTTTAATTTCTAAATGAGAGAAAAGTAAAATGACCCTGCTTGGAGTTGGGATGGGAAGTGAAAATCTGTCCTTTGAAAGTCTCCCCCAGGACTTCTGGGTGGCTCAGTCAGTTAAGCCACTGCCTTTGGCTCAGGTCATGATCCCAGGGTCCTGGGATCAAGTCCTGCCTCGGGCTCCCTGCTCAGCGGGGAGCCTGCTCCTCTTTCTGCCTCTGCCTATGGCTCTGCTGCTTGTGCTCTGTCTCTGTCTCTCTCTCTCTCTCTCTCTCTCTCTCTGATAAATAAATAAATGAATGAATGAATGAATAAATAAATAAAATCTATAAAAGTCTCCCTCGTGGGGATAAAGACAACTATGAGATTTACTTAACTACAGTTTCTATTTCTATTTCTATTCCTAGACTTTTTCATATTTTCTTAATGCTGAAATTGTGACCAAATTAAACTCTTCTGACTATTGCTAAAAATTATGACTACACACCTGATGCCTTTTGTTATTAGTGCCACTAAAAGAAGAAACAATGTAGTCCTAAAAGCTGAGGAATTTTAATAACCTTACTTGAAATTTCTTGGTTTTTTTACCCGCTTTACAAAAAACACTTAAGCCTATTTTAAGGAATTGGAGGATTTTATATTCAAATAACTATGGATTAGGAAATATAAGTATATGAACTAAGATCTTCAAAATAAAATTACTCCATAGGCAAAATATAACAATACTCCAAGAAATGAATATCTCTATCTATGAAGAGTAAGGTACAGAACAGCTATTTAGATTTACATACAAATCTAGATTCAAAACTCCTTCTTAGACATTTTTCTCTTCTTCTTCTTCAAAAAAAAAGGTTGTATTACCAAAAAAAAAAAAAAAGGCCAAAACATCTAGGGAATTCATAATTATAATTGTAAGAATCTATAATATCCAATGTTATTTAATAAAATACTTTTTAAAATTAAGTCGTAAGCTCCCAGGAGGGATTAGCAAAATGATGTACCAACACAATCTCTCCCTCATGATAAAATTAGATATAATCTATACTGCATACGATGTATGTAACACATTTTTTCAATCAAATTCACATTTTCAGTTAGAACTTATCAGAAATAAGATGGTGGAGACTAGAAATATAAAGCTATAACCTTAGGTGGCCCCTTATATTCTGGAAGGGTATCTTTCCAGTTGGTGTCAGGGAAACACTGAGAACAAAAGGATATCCAAAAGAATAAGCTGAATTCAGATTCTATCAAAGTATGCCCTAAGCCAAAGTTCTGGGAAACTAAGACAGCTATTTCTTCACAATTTCTTAGCTAACGTAGAATCTTAAGAACAAACGCAAATATCCAATCTTCAAAATAGTATAACATGGAAGGATCTACACTTTCAATTCTCTGTACGTAAAGCAGAAGGAAAAAGGAAGGTCTTTTTTGTTCTAGGTAAAAGGGCACAGACCTAGTGAATTTGTCAGTCTTCATATATAGTCACTTTTTTTTTTCCTGAAAGGAAAAAAAATTAGCTTTTCTTCCAAAGAAAACTGTAAAACTTTTATTCAAGTTTAAATCCTCTTGTCTCTTACCAGCCTAAAGTCACGCTCAACATAAGCTTGGTCATTCTTAATGCTTCCCTGTCACTTCATAACTTAGAATCCATTTTCCAGGAAAACTGTCTGTTTCCAGCTTTAGTTTAGAGCCTGGGTTCTGGACACACAGATAGACTTTTCACTATGGATTCCAAACAGCAGGATTTGGGGCAAACTACTTCACCTCTCTGAGACTGCATTGCCTCATCTACAATAAGGGGAAATAACATTCTGCCCATAAGATTGAAGACTGAATTAAATACTAGATGACATAGATGTAGATGCCCCTACACAATATCTGGCAATTAAGATGTTACTGATATTATTTAGATTATGGGGTTGCTAATTTAAACTCTACTTTGATTCAGTGGTCCAGCTCTCGCTTTCAAGACACACATACTGCCTCATCAACCCAACTATTCACCCCCATCCACTCCTCACAGTTAATTACCTATGTATTAACTCTTAATTCAACTTGAACAAAAGTTGCCTTGTCTATACGCGGTCCGGTCAGTCAATTGTTCAATGAGTCTGACTAGTAGAAGAAGATGTGTCTTGACCACCCACTTCGTTGGATTTAATGTCTTGGGTGTGGGAGATTTCATTTTAAAGAAATCATTTAGCTCTCTCTTGGGTATTCGGTTTGGCATAAATCATGCATTTTTAAGCACAAGTTTCTTCCAAAATTATTATGAGAATTACGGCTCCTTAGGTTTGTTGTCCAGCTACCCACCTTCCTTTCTTGGCCCTGCTTTCTATCTGATGTGCCCTTCTTAAAATATTGACAAAGAAAAAGTCATTCAGAGCATGTAACAGTTTTAGACACCAACGAAATGGGAACTGCTATAAATATGTAGTTATAATATTTATGATGTCAGTGACAATTGCACTGAAAATTCCAAAGTATTGGAACCATCTAATTATTAAGTCTTTCACTTCCCCTGCAGGTGTAAATACATGAGCCTAATAAGCTTTCTCACTATGAGAAAACATACTTATATTATATTAAAATATTAAAAACTATTTAATGAGCTTCGTTTCCTTCCAAAAGTAAACTGAGGTTGCATCTGAACGAGCTTGAGGCAAGGGAAGTTTCAAATGTAACATTTTTAAAACTGGCCATTATTTCCCCTGTTGAAAAAAAAAAACTGCAATTTTATTTCCTCACAGCAAATGAAACTGTCAGGAAAATTTAGGTGTAATAAAATTGGGTGGTTAAACCAACATGCTGGATTTGAAATAAAACTGAATTAAAGGAATTAAAATTAATTCTTATGTCAGTCAACCCTTTAAAAATACTGTTCAACACTTACTGTTTTTACATACAGAACTCCCCCATTCTTGATCTAGGCGCAAAACTGACTATCTCCTTGATGACCGCTAATGGCGGCGCAGTTGGGATGGTGCATGGAACAACATTTTGCATAAAAATATGTTGCTTCTGGCAACTTCTCTGCCTAAATAAAAAGTTGTCAAGCAGGGTGACTGCAATGGTACAGGGTTTTAAAATGGTGGATGCCGTCCAAGGTTAGCTAGTAACGGCTGACATGCCCTGGAATCTTGAGGCCTAAATCAACATTGTTTTCACAGCTGTAATTAAGCCACCTAATCAGAAGCACATTTTGACGGGACAGTTTCTGCAAGCCAGACATTACAATTTCTTATGCCTGGAGCGCAGTGGCTCATGAGAGGTCCTCGTTTAATTTCAGGTTAAAAAGAAGGAGGGGCAGTAAAATAAAAAGACTATTTTTTTTTTAAGCAACATACAACTGTTGAAATGAAGCAGGCCTCCACGCTCATGCCTTGACCAGCCTTGCACCCCTCCCTCCTCAGGCTCTCCACTGAGTCCCCCCAACTCTCGAGTGGCAGCTGCACACAGTGAGATGAAGGGTGCCTGCCAAGATCAACAGATGAGCTGGTTGAAACTGGCTCTCTGTGTGTTCTGATTGTAAATTGTGCTGGTGATGATTAGAGAGCTCTAACACAGGATGTCGACTCTTAAAACTGTCCAGAGAAAATAATTTTTTTAAGTTCAGGAAAAAATTTTTTGGACTTTTTTTTTGTGGCTGGGTGCAGAGTGTTGTGTCTATAAATTTCATATGATTCAAATGAATTCACTCAAATTAAGCAACCCTGTTATTAAAAAAAAGAAGAAGAAGAAGAAAAAGAATGAAAGAGAGAAAGAAAAAAGAAGGCCATGGCTCGGCTCCGAGCAGGGATCTTCATTTCGGGCTGTTTATAGAAGAACATGGCCGAGTGGGGTTCTCCACCAGCACACCGGTCACGTGCCTCTACCACCTGCCAAAGAGATTCCTAAAATGATGAAAATCCACAATGCGATACACACATCTCCTCCCGTAACTGTGGATGTCTTTAGAAAGCGAACTTGCCAGCTGAGGCTGTTTTCTATGGTGTTGTGGCATTCTGCAACATTTAAACTTTCAACCCCAGAGGCCATTGTAAAACTATCAATACGAAGGCACTAGTCACTGGAGTCTGATTACATTTAGTTCTGCATTTTAATTACATATGGATTCTATTAACTAAACCTTTTGCCTTATAGGCAACATTTTAATCAAATTACTATAATTTTCAAATATGTTACAATAGTTTGACGAGTTAAAAGTTCACATTCCTAACATATTAAATATCAAAAAAACTTTGCATGAAAAAGGAAATACTCCTTGCAAATACACTAATACATTTTCAGATTACATTGGGGACTTTCTGACTACCTTGTTACAAGTTATATTGTGAGAGTTATAGAACTGGTATACATTTATAAATGGGTTATTGGTATCGAATATAACCAAACTCGAATTATAATTATGTTATAAATTTAGAAACAGGCGCTCATTTGATTGTTGTGAATTGAAGCAAGAACAAAATGAAACATAGTTAGAATCTAAACAGTGAAAATCAGTACTGGTAACTTCAGCTGAAGAATGTTAGAACTGAGAGGGAACTGAGATTTTATCTACTTGAAATCCTTCATTTTAAAGCCAGGAAAAATCAAGACCAAGGAGATTGTGTGATTTATTTCCCAAACCTCTATGGTGAGTTGTTAACAAAGGTTGTTCTGGAACCTGTGTCTCCTCCGATTCCGTCATGCTGCTTCCTAGCACAACATGTTGCCACTCGGTATAAACAAAAATCTAGCTTCCAATCCATAACACCCAAGACTGAAAAGAAATATTTTTTTTAATGTGATAAAACACACTCAACATAAAATTTACCATTGTAACCATTTTAGAGTCTACAATTCAATGACTCAAGTGCATGCACAGTGTTCTGTGACCATCACCACCTCTTACCTCTAGAACTTGACCATCACCCCGAAAAGAAACCCCATCCCCATGCAACAGTCATTCTCCATTCCTTCCTCCCCCTTCCTGTCAACCATTAATCCGTGTTCTGTCTCTACGGAGACAGAACATGCCTGTTCATATAAATGGGATCCTACAATATGTGGCCTTTTGTGCCTGACTTCTTTGGTATAGCTCAGTGTTTTCAGAGTATGTCCATATTGTAATATGTATCAGTACTTCATTCCATTTTATGACTGAGTATAGACCACATTTGTTCATCCATTCATCAATCAATGGACATTTGGGTTGCTTCCATCTTTTGGCTCCTGTGAACAGTGCTGCTGTGAATATTTGCTATTTTCCTCCTTTTTTTTTTTTTTTATGGTATTCTTCGCCAGTGGAAGTGGTGTCTCATCATGGTCTTGTTTTCCATTCCCTACTGACTAATGAAAATGAGTATCTTTGTCTGTGTTTATTGGTCATTTGTATATCTTCTTTGGAGAAGTATCTACTCAAGTCCGTTGCCCATTCTAAAAATTAGTTCATTTCTCTTTTCTTGTTGTTGAGTACCTTACATATTAGATCCCATTCAGACATATAATTTTAAGTATTTTCTCCCATTCTGTAGGGTATTTTTTAATGTACAAAAGTGTTTAATTTTGATTAAGTCCTATTTGTCCATTTTTTCTTTTGTCACTTATGCTGTTGGTATCATATCTAAGAATCCAAGCTCATAATTTATATGTTTTTTACTAAAAATTTTAGCTTTCCTATTTAGCTCTTTGATTCATTTTGAGTTCATTTTCATAGATGGTATGAGGTAAGGGTTTAAGGAAATCTGTTTTTTTAAAATAAGCTTTCCACTTCAGAAATAAACCTCTCATACTCTTACTTTTGGCAGACCCATGCACAGTTCAATTTAATTTAGTATAGCACCATTATCAGAAAACATTTACTGAGTACCCACTGTGTGAGTAAAAGATATTAAACTGGTCAATTTCTGTGTATGAGGGTAAATATACAGAAGCAGGGGTCCCCAAAAATCTGACAAAGTTTAAAATTATTTAAGCGGTATGCTGAAAAAAAATGATCCTTGTCACAAATAATTTTGAGTCTTTGTTTTTGTTTGTGAATAGAAAATGAAATGTACAATTTATATTATTTGAAAGTACTTAAAATTTTTATCATAGATACAATAATACACAATAATACTCTATTCATTCTCATTACGTGTTTGCTAGAGAAGCATATGAAACATAGTTTGGTAAGAATTAATTTCAGAATATTTTGTGTGGGAAAAATTAGGGGGGAATTATGGTTTGTGCAAAGTACATATGTTCCATAACAAGTATGTATTGAATAAAAGTTACTGAAGGAGTATTCTCCCAATTAAGTTCAATTCAAATCAACCGGACACTTCCTAAATCAGATCATTATAATGAATTTTAAAAAATAAGTAAGACATGACCTCACAGACTCACAATATGGTAATACCTACACAACTATGTGATTACATAAGCCAAAGCACTATATGGTGCTCAGACAGATAAAAACCGTGATGAATGAGCATAACAAAGGGAACCCTTACTTCTGCCAACGGGGAGATGAACTAAAAGCCAGATGGAGTCAGCATATACCTGAATGTCTATAATAAAGAATTTTTACTCTATCAGGAAGAAAGTTTAGAGCCAAAATGTGTTTTGAGTCAAGCTATGGCCTGCCAATATCTGTGTGTGAGAAAGGTAATGCCTGCCACTAAAGCACGGCAGACAGAAGGGGAAAACTACATATGCGGAAACTCGCTGGAAGACCATTGCAATGACCCAAAGAAAAGTTACTGTGATCGCAACGGCAGAAAGGTGAGAATGGACCTAGGCATCTGTGGTGGTAGAAACAGGGAGACTTAGTGAGTGATTGAATATTGGTGGTGGACAGGAAGTGGGACAAATGTTAAGGCTCCTGCCTTGGGCTGCAAGGTGGATAGTTATGTCAGAGATAAGGAACATAGGGAATGGAGAATGTGCGGAAATGGGGAGCGACAGAGGTGAAGACCATGTTCAGTTTGGGACGCCCGTGAGTCTGAACTGTTTGCAGAAAACTGAAGGGGAGACTTCTGAGAATCTAACAGCCAGCTAAAGCCCTCAAAGAACCCAATTTTGTAAGAAAGATGAAAGTGTAAGAGAGATAATCCTAAGCAGAGTCACTCACTGCTCCTCTTTGAACAACCAATATAAATAATTAGAGCATTAGACTGTCAAATTACCATCTGTATTTTCTACAACCTGATTGTACAGAAAATTCACTGATTGATGATAATGGTCTGAGTTTGAAACTTTCCTTCCTGCCACTTGACCCTCGCAGTATTTCATCAGTGAGGAATAGAACTATATAAATGTCATATTTATATAACATATATATTTATATTTATGTAACATGTATTTTATAAAAATATATTTTTATATTTATACTTACATACAAAATTTAATATAGCTAACATAAAATGTCTATTACTATAGACGTATGTTATATTTTAACATAATTAAGTATATTATATGTGTCTGTTGATGTACATGTAGAATTTAGGATATCATGTCCCTAAGTCGCTATCTAGACATCATTCATCGTGAAAGTAGCTCTTTTTAAACTGCATCATACAAGAACTAAAAGACTAGAAAGGAGGTGTGTGGCCAGTGGGATATGCATGATTAACCTTCAGGTCCCTATATACTACACCAACCAAAGCCTGAGTTTCTGGAATATGAGAAACCTTTAAAAGTCTGGATATGTATGTCAAGGATCAAAGGAAAATGTCTGCACATTGACCGGTCTGTCCCACTTAGTGGTATTTTGTTTCCGTTATTTAGCTCTGTTAGTATTCAGAGGCAGGGGCTGGAGCTTGTGATAAAAATATGGGAGAATTTAATAAGCATCTAAGTAAGGCAGTATTTAGCACAAGGGTCCAATGAGAGTTGTTACAGCATCAAATATCAGTGACCTTTGAGAATAAATAGTAAATACATAAAGCAAAGGCAGTAGACGTTTGCAATGGAGCTGATGGGAGACGTCACAGTCGGCCCAGCCTGCTGAGAATCGCGCTTAGGGCCGCACATATCTGGCCCTCCTCCAGCTCATCTCTCCATCTCATCGGCTTTGCTCCAGTCACAAAGACAGCCTTCCATTCCTGGAGCATCCCCTGCTTTCCCCTGTCAACTCCTAACTTGTTAAGTTTTGGGGTATTTTTTTTAATTTTTATTCTAGGTAGTTAACAGAGTGTTAAATCAGTTTCAGGCATGCAATACAGTGACTGAACAATTCTCTACGTTACTCAGTGCTCATCATAAGTGTACTCTTGGGATGCCTGGGTGGCTCAGTAAGTCAGAGCCTTCAGCTCTGGTCATGATCCCAGCCTCCTGGGATCAAGTCTCCCATAAGGTTCCTTGCTCTGCGGAGAGCTTGATTCTCCCTCTCCTTCTGCCTGTTGATCCCCCTGCTTGTGCTCTCTCTTGCTCTCTCTCTCTCTCTGTCTCTCTCTCTCTCTTTCTCTGAGAAATAAATGAATAAAATCTTGGGAAAAAATAACTAAGTGTACTCTTAATCCCCTAGACGTCTTTCACCCATCCCCCCACCTACCTCCCTCTGGTAACTATCAGTTTGTTCTCTTAGTTAAGAGTCTGGTTTTTGGTTTGTCTCCTTTTTTGTCTTTGTTTTGTTTCTTAAATTTTGCATACAAGTGAAATCATATGGTATTTCTCTTTCTCTCACTGACTTATCTCACTTAGCCTTATACTCTCATTAGATCCATGTGTGTTGTTGCAAATGACAAGATTTCATTCTTTTTATGGCTAAGTAATAGTCTATTGAATATATATATTACATCTTCTTTATCCATTCATCTATCCCTGGACACTCAGGCTACTTCCCTATTTTGTCTATTGTAAATAATACTGCAATAAACATAGGGGTGCATACACCCTTTTGAATTAGTGTTTTCATATTCTTTGGATGAATGCCCATTAGTGCAATTACAAGAGTTCTGTTTTTAACTTTTTGAGGACACTCCATACTATTTTCCAAAGTGGCTGCACCAGCTTACATTCCCATCAAGAGTGCATGAGGGTTCCTTTTTCCCCACAACCTCACCAACACTTGTTGTTTCTTGTGTTCTTCATTTCAGCCATTCTGACAGTGTGAGGTAACCTCCTACTTAGTCTTCATGGGTTTTTTTACTATTATGTTCAGCTGCCAGCATATGGTCCATCATAACTTTTTGATTTGGTGTTCAACAATAAATTAGTTATGTATAACACCCACTGCTTCATGTTTTTAACCAAAATCTCAATTCCTCAGGTGGGGCATCCCAAGCCTGCCTCAGGTTCCCAGGCTCTGTGTTCTCACAGCACTCTGTGATTTGACCTCAAAATCATTCTTTTTAATTATTTGTATCATAGTGTATTTTCCACTACCTGAAGTGCCAGGACGGTAGAGATTTGTCTTTCTTTTAAAGCCTTTATTTATTTATTTGAGAGAGAGAACAGAAGCAGGGGGGCAAGCAGTGGGAGAAGCAGACCCCCGCTGAGCAGACAGCCTGATGCGAGTCTCTATCTCAGGACCCTGGAATCATGAACTGAGCTGAAGGAGGATGCTTAACTGACTGAGCCACCCAGGCGCCCGAGATTTGCCTTAACCCACACTTCATTCTCATAGGAAAGCACCAAACAAGGAAGCAGAGGCCTTGGATTCTAATCTGTTGAGTTCTAAGTAAAAACCCGTCAGCAAGGCTCCAGTATCTGTACTGCACAGCACTGCACAGTCTCTCTCAAATTAAGTCACAGTTTAGGGCTCCCTTAAGAAAATTATTTTTTTCTTGAATAGTTAAAAATCTCAATAGTAAACATCTTGAATCAACCGGGATGAAATGTTTAAATGTTTATGAGAGCAACTTAACTAGAGTAAGTTACTTAAATTGTCAGCTTCTTGAACCACATTTCTCAAGAAATGTAATGAAACAAATGTGGCAAAAAATTATTTGAAAACTTAAGAGACAGGGGATTTTTATAACCAAAATATCTAAATCTTTGACCTTTATTAACAATATGATACCACTTGACAAATGTCGAATCTGACATAATCTGAACAATAGGCAAAGGTCTCTTCCTGCAAAGATACTAACTGGAATGTTCCTCCAATTCGTAATTCATTATTTTCTCATAAAGAAAGCACTATAGGGGAGCCCGGGTGGTGTGGTTGGTTACGTGACCAACACTTGGTTTGGGCTCAGGTTGTGATCTCAGGGTCATGGGATTCAGCCCGGTGTCGGGATCCACGCTCAGCACAGAGCCTGCTTGGGACTCTCCCTCCCTCTGCCCCCTGCCCCTCCCAAGGGCTCTATTTCTCTCTCTCAAATAAATAAATAAATCTAAAAAAAAAAAAAGTAGCATAGAATTAAAAACATACTGGTTAAACACAGAGTGGAAATGAGGAAAAACAATACTGTAGCTTGCGGCATCGTAACTCAGAGCAGCATGTCTGTGTTTGGCATTTCCTGTTTCACAGACTGAAATGCCACGTGTTTCTCCCCAGCCGTGGGTGTGCCGGTCCCCAAACACCCACAAGTAATTGTCTTTGATTGCTGCCCTGGTCTCTCCTGGGCTGTCTGTGACTTGAAATCTCTTCCCCGGAAGCCCCTTCTGGTTACTGTTACTCAAGCTAAAAGCCCCAGAGCAGCCCTACGTTAATGGGTCAAAGACCAACATACTGAAAATGTGAAAATACTGGCAAGTGCATGTCGGAGGAGAGCCCTAGATGCACTCCAGCGTTGTTAGTATCTGTTGCTGGACAAAAATGAAAATGTCACCTTAAGAAGGATAAAAAGTTTCTAAAGAGGACGATTCACATCTACAGTCTGATCAATCTCTTTCTCTGCATCACAACCCCATGATGTATTGGTCTTTATTAATAATGAATATTTATTTTTCATTCTCACATAGTTAAATGGCTGGAAAAGACGGTTAATGAACATACACGGACTGCCCTCAGTGCATTAAATAAGTAATAACAGCAACTGTCATTAATATCGGACTTAGTGTGAGCTAAAAGCACAGATTCAAGGCTTGTTTTAGTTCTTTTGCCTCCTTGTCAAAAGATTTCCTCATGGATACATGTATTTTTTAAAACTCTATGTAAAGCTTAGCTGTGGGAAGTGTATGTAACTATCAGAAAATATTTTTACTGGATTTATTAAATGAAACATATTGTGAAATTTATTGAACATCTACTAGTATGCCAGTGTCTTTAATCCTCAAACCCCACCCTACAATGTAGACAACTGTATCTACACGTTACAAATGTAGAAACTGATGCCTAGAGTATTGTATGGGTAATAACACAGACAGGATGCACATTCAGGCCTGCTTAAATCTAAAACCTTAGATAAAGGCCCATGGGAAGGAGGTGATGGGGGTTGGGCGGGGATTAGAAAGGAGAGCTAGAGCGTTGAGAATGGCCTAAATAGCAAATACTAGAGAGACCAAATAAGAACATCAATAGCAAAATGGCCAGAGACAGAATCAAGTCAGATTATAGAGTACAAGGCATGGATTGGATGGTGGGAGAATGGATTGGGAAGATGGGGTTTGGTGTGACTGTTGGAAGCAGTGTCAGGTTCCAGTGGGTACAGGCTGGGTGCGTGGGTTGGCTGTCTTTAACTGAGAGGGGGAATGGAGCTAAAGCAACAGTACATCTTCTAATATTAAAAAAAAAAAAAAAAAAAAAAAACCTCTTCCATCATTTAATTCATTAAACATATGTTCTATCCATAAGGCCTATTCGTCAAATCAAGTAAAACAGCAATTTTCATTGGTCTTCCCCCTTAACAAGGTGTCAGATTGCTATGCGTTCTTCAAAAGCTCCTGCAAACATCTCATCTTTTACTGACAACGTTAGGCAGAATGAATGCCTCCTTTGTATGTGCTCCCTAGATTTTACACATAACTATTTTTGTGATTTGCTTACGTGTTTGTTTCCCTTGTTAGAAGAGGAACACATAAGAGCCCAAACCATGTCTTTTTGCACTTGTCCCCATAACACAAATAGAATGGCAAATAAAAATCCAAAAATATCAATAATCATATTAAATGTATGTGGTCTAATCACCCTATTAAAAGCCAGAGATTATCAAATGGTTAGACAAAACAAAACTGAACTACATCTTTCTACAGGAAACCCTCTATAAATATAAACACGGATAGGATAAAAGGAAAAGAAGGAAAAATAGATATCATACAAACACTAGTCAAAAAACACCTAGAGTACAAAACGGCAAAAACTGAAATGTTAGGGTCACCCGGGTGGCTCAGTTGGTTAAGCAACTGCCTTAGGCTCAGATTATGACCCTGGAGCCCCAGGATCGAGTCCGGCATCAGGGTCCCTGCTCAGTAGGGAGTCTGCTTCTCCCTCTAACCCTCTCCCATGTCATGCTCTCTCTCAAATAAATAAATAAAATCTTTTTTAAAAACTGAAATGATAAAAGTAGACGGTACAGTGAACATGGCCCAAACCAGACTTTCGGAGGCCTAGATTTAAGAAGATATGGAAACATGATTAATTCGCTCCCATCTTAGGATATAACTCCCTGAACCTGCTCGGAATACTCCATCCCTCTCTCTTAACAGCTAAATCCTTGAGATGGTTGTTTGAATTCACTGTCTTTTTTTCTTTTCTGGTCAACTCTCACTTATCTCTCCATCTCTCACTGAAAGAGACTTTGCTAAGGTTATAAGGGCCTCCATCCACTAAATCCAAAGGCCATTTTCAATCCTCCTTTCGCTTGATCTTCAGCAGCATATGACACCATTGATACGCCACCCTTTTTAAGATACTCCATTCTCATGGCATCACACCTTTTTGGTTTTCCTTTGACCTCTTTGCCTATTCCTTCACAGCCTCCTTTCTAACCTTATCTTCTTCTTCTCAAGCACTGTATGTTGGAGTTTTTCCAAGATTCATACCTAGGCCTTTTTCTCTTCTTACTCTATAAACCATCCCTACATATGGTCTCACTCTTGTGAACAGCCTCAAGTCCTATCTATATGGCAATGACCTAAAATGCATACCTCCTGGTTGGCATCTGGCTTAAATTCCCTACCAAGCAGCGTTTTTGATCTCTCCAATTGGATGTCTCAGAGGTACTTCAAACTCAACATACTCAAAGCTAAACTCACAATATTCCTTCCTATTCCATTGTTTCTCTCTTGGTAAATGAGATCATTGCTCCATTTCCAAAAGAAAAAAGTCCAGGAATTATCTCACATACCCCTTTCTCTTGTTCTTCACACCCAATGTTCCTTCACACCACAGCCAAAGAGATCTTTTAAAAAAAAAATTTTTTTTTGAGAAAGTCACTCCTTCTTTAAAGGTTTCCGATGCCTTTTCCCTTGCTCTTAAAACAAGGACGACAAAGTCTGACTTCTGTCCCTCTCCAGACCATCCTTACCTCATTCAGGCCACTCTTGGCTCTGCTCTCTTTATTCTAGCCTCACCGGTATTTCTCAGTTTCTTCTGTCCTTCACAGGACCTTCCAGATGTTCCCATTCCTCCTCCTGATCTGGGCCACTGCTGTCCTTCTGCATAACTCCTACCCAGTCTTCAGATACTAACTCAAGCATCACTGACCCTGAAAAAGCTTTGCTGTTACCTTAGTCTAGGGTAAGCTCATTTGTTTCAAAAACTCTTACATGCTTCAGTTCTTTTCTTTCAGAGCACTTATCCTGGTTAATAATTACATATTAGAGTGATTATATGAAAATAATTTCTTCCATTGTTAGATTTTAAGTTTATGAGAGCAGGATTGTCTGTTTTGGTTCACATAATGTCCCTCGGACCAGAATTATGCCTGCTCTAGAGTAGATGCTGAATAAATATTGAACTAATGGATAAAGAAAAAATTAAGAAGCAAGAATACAAAGAAAGCAGAGCTCAAGTAAGTAGAGACCAGAAAGCCAAAGAAGAAAAAGTTAATAACGAGTGAAACAAAGGAGGTGAGCATTTAAAGAAGAAAGTAGTTAAAAGCTTCATATGTTGCAGAAAGATTAAAAGTCATGAGAAGGAACTAATGAATGGGAGCAAGCAGAAAACTATTTGCGACCTTTGAGAAAATAGTTTCAGTGTATTGATAGACTCCAAAGTCAGATAGCAGCAGAGCTGAGGAATGAATGGGAGACAAGAATACAGAAGAAGCAAGTGGACTACTTTTCAAGAATGTGTCAATGAAAGGAAGGGATACGGGCTGCAGAAAGGTTGGAGAGCTCAGTCACTGGAATATACTGATGGTGATCACAGAGGGGGAATCACAAGTCCAAGGCTACGGTAGGAGGCAGAACAAAATGACAGGGTTTGCAACCGAAGACAGAAGGTTAGTAAATTATCTTTTCCTGTGGTGCAATCCAATTACTTTCTATCAAGATAATGGTGATAAAAATAATAGCTGGGGTGGCTGGGTAGCTCAGTGGGTTAAGCCTCTGCCTTCGGCTCAGGTCATGATCTCAGGGTCCTGGGATCAAGCCCCGCATCGGACTCTGCTCGGCAGGGAGTCTGCTTCCCCCTCTGCCTTACTCTCTCTCTTTCAAATGAATAAATAAGATCTTAAAAAAAAATAGCCAACTTTTTTTTTTCTTTTTGGACTGACTACTCGGTAAGTACAAAGCAAAGTGCTTCAACACTTCTCACTGGAGCTCCCAGCATCTCTGTTAAGGAGTGGGACCATTACCCCATTTTACAGATGAAGACCCTACTTAGCCACACAATGAGCAATTTACAGAATTGAAATTAAATCCAGATTTATTAACTTAGCACACACTATTGATTCCTAATTCCCCTGTTCCTTGACTCATTACCTTATAGCTACAAGTGGCCATGTGGCCCAGCCAATGGGATGTAAGTGCGAATATGTTTGGAGCTTCCTTGGAAGGCTTTTCCTTTTTTAAATATATAAATAAATATATTTCCATATATTTAATATCTATTATCTATTAAATGTATATTAAAATTTATTAATATTTAAATTAAATCTATGTAAATACATTTAAATGGTTTTTAAAGGAAAAGCCTTCTCAGGCTTTATTATATATAAAAAGCAAATATTGCTGGGCCATCCCATCCTCATAACTTGAATGTGATTATAAATCCTAGAGTTGGCTGCTGTCTTATGATACTTAGAGAGTAGCAGAGAAATCACAGAGAAGCTAGACCACCAAGAGCCACAGGACAACAGCCACCTATACCTAGACTTCTTGCTATATGAGAAAAAAAAAGAAAAAGAAAAAACACAGAACCAGAATTTTCCAAATCACGTTGATCAGGTTTTCTGTTATTTACACTTGATTATATTCCTAATGGGAATACAATCAATATAATTCAAAAGCCTCTGCTCCTATCTCCCAAACTCTATCACCTCTTCTCTATGAAATACAAAGACTGAGGCTCTTTCCACCTCCCCCAGAGCATTCTGAAGGAGTTCAAGGTTGAAAGGCATACACAAATGTCTTGAAAAATAAAATTACTAGAGCAACTTATTGCTGTTTCAAAAAATCTTAAGTCTCAACTAAGGAAAGAGATCAGAGTAAACACCCCTAGGGATACAGGATAGGGCAGCGTTTTCCTAGAATGACAAATCATAACCTGCTGGGAGTTTCTCACATGACACATGTCCCCTTTTGAGAATCACAGCCAGGGTGAACCACCTCGTACAAACAAGATGATAAGCATATCCTTACAGATGTGTTCAGGAGAGGAAAGGTTGGGGAGTAGAGTTTTATGATGACAGAGAGGCACACTTTCATTATGACATCAGTAGCACAATAATTGGTAAAAAATATATATATAATTTTTTTTTGAATCCAGGGGGAAACAATCCCACCTTACCAAGTGTGGCCTTTCTTAAAATGCAAGTATTTACTTTTATATGCATTAACAGTAACAAACAATAAGTAGTAGTATGACCCAATAAAGCTGACAGAACCTAGACAGTATAATGAAATACTAACCAACAGGACTAGAGCATTCACAGGAAGAAATGTAAGTATGTTTCAGAGAAAGGCTAGAATAAATTTGAAATGCTTTAGTTTTTTAAATAGGTTTCCTCTTCATTTTAATTTATCTTGGTGGAGATCAAATTTACCACTCTCTCATTAAGAAATTAACAAAGTCATTTTTTAAAAAATTGGATTCAACATCTCAGGTCCCAAATTATTGGTTTGGTCATTTTACTGGACGTAGTGCTAGTATTTTCACTCACGAGACATCAGTTAAGCACCTACTGTGGGCAAGGCTGTTCTTGCCTTTAGAGTGCCGTCAGAGCAGAGAAGAAATACCCCAAATTGCTTGTCTCTGTGGAACCTATATTCTATGAGAATAGGGAGCAGATAATAAACAAATAAATATGACGTAAATTATGCCAATCAAGAATAAGTGCTATCGTGAAAGAAAGCCAGGAAGGTGTAAGGTACACAGGCCATTTGGGGTGAGAATGAGACAGAGTTTGGGGGTGGGGAATGGTTGGTAGCTGCAATTTTAAATATGATGGTCATAAAGGTTTCATTGGGATGAAGACACCTGAAGTGAGATCTAATGGGGCCATAGAATCAACCCATAGTCACACAGCTATTTGCTTTAATACTAAGTCTTCTTCTGTTGAATGTATCAGTGGAAAAGAGTTAATAGCCAAAGGCAAAAATATTTTAAAAAAAGACTTAATTTCCAAAATGTGGAGTTTTTTATTAAGTTACTGGTGTGCTGGTGTACTGAGTTTTTGTTTTTGTTTTTAAATAAATTACTGCACTGGATCTAAAAAAAAAAAAAGAAAGAAAAGTGATACTGTTTTCCTTACAAGTCACCCTGAGTCATTATAATCAGGCCAAAAAAGGCACTCCAGTGATTGGTAACCTTCTGAAGCTCACTGTTGATATATTTGCCTTTGGAGGAAAAGTTTTAAATGTTCATTTGGTTCCTTTATTCATTTTCTGATACATCCCAAACACATATTTCAAATGAAGAAAATTTTGTTTACTCTTAACAGAGCCCAAATTTCATCATGGGCTAAAATTTTAAGACATAAAATGACTGCTGAAACTGAATTTTAATCATATAGATGAATCACAACATGCATCTTTAGCTAGGCATGTATTATGGATAAGTCTAGTTTTCTACAGAGAATAATCACATGTTCTAATTACCATTTTGGTTATACGCATAATTAATAATATTCTGTCTTAATGGGACACACTGAATCTTCAGACAGTTGCAAGCTTTAACTATGCGTACTGCCAAATCCAACTGTCAGCCGGGCTGCCAAACACAAAGGAATCTTGATGTAGTGTTTTAGCATTGCTAACAGTGTGCATATCTTTATACATGATACAATGGAAAAATTAATTGCCTCTCTTTCTTCAAAATTTTCTCCACACTAACAATTTCACACTGCTTGATTGATCACTTACCCTAAATCATATATATTGGCAAGCAATCTCATGAACAAAAAAAAATATGAATGTAAACTTGTGACCCTAGACAAAGAAGAGAAGCAATGTTGTAGGACTTACTGATTGTAAACTTTCATTTTCTCGTAAACAAGCCGTGTGAAGTTCTGATTTCAACGTTGCAATGTGACTCCGATGAGATGTCATTTCCTTCTCTAATGTAGCAATTCTAGCACTTGCAAGCTGGTAGACATCCATGAAACTTTTAATCATAGCCTTAAGAAATAAATATAATGTCACATACAATTCAAATAAAGATGTCCCCAAAGAAGAATTTCCATAATTTGAAAGCAAAATCATTAAAATTTTAATATAAACAACTTTTCATCTTTCTTTCAAATAATAAAGCTAACCCTCACATTTTATATTGAGAACAGGGACTATTTTAAGAAAGTTTGGGAGAAAATAATTGAGACTTCTTTCCCAGAGTATATATTTAAATGAGATGTACTTTGATCTATTGTGTTTAAAATTTAGAATGCAATTTTTAAAGATGGCACACTTATTTTCTTTGTGAAGTTAAATTCAAATTGTAATTTGACCTAAATTTCAATCTTGAGACATACAATAGATGGATATATAAGCAAGATATTTCTAAATGAGCTGAGTTAGTAAAATTTTCAGTCCACCTAAAAAAACAAATGGTTTGAAACAAAAGGAGCTGAAATAATCCTGTAATTTGTTTAAGAGTAAATAATGTGATTCTTACATTGTACAAAAAAGCATAATTGTGTTCATTCACATAACAGAGGATTGCTCATGTGTTATACTATATATAATAAAATACAGGTGTGTGTAAGTTTTTCTCCTCTCTAAATAAGTTATATTTGGGGGATTATTAGACCTCTGTTACAACAGTTTAATCATATTTTACAGACTTCTTCTTCTAAAGCAACCAGTAGTGAATTGTAAGTCCAAGAACGCTATCACAACTTTTTTAAAAAGTCTTTCAAAATACCTCAAATATAATAAAAAACAAATATTTCAAAGACATATTCAAAGATAATGTTGTATTATTTACCTGAAAAAAAAATGTTCTAAACACAGCGACAAGCAAGTAAAATGGTAGACAGTCTGAGAATTTCTAAATTCTATTCAATCCAAAGGGTTTGATTTGGAAAAGCTTTGAGAAACTAGATATTTGAGCAATTATGAATGCACATGAAATAATGTGGTGAACAAAGAATAAGAAACAATATATACAATGTCTGAAAAACAGAAGTAGGTTAACTACTTGTAGGTAAAAGTAAGAAAATACGCACCTTTTCTCCTAATAAATTCCTATTTGCCCTAAAATATTAAGCTCGGACCCCATCTCTTTCAAGAAACCTCTTTTGAACCCAAAGGCACTGTTAACATATACTCTAGCTTTCTGTGCCCCCCCTCATGCTTACTTTTATCATAATGCTTATTGCTTTAGCAGAAAAGTATTAGTTTACGTGTTTCTCTTTACTAAACTGAGGAGCTCCTTAGGCCAGATACTATGCCTAATCATCTCTGTATCATCAGGGATGTTAGTGGCCCACAGTGAGCACTTGTTTGAATGAATGAATGAATGAATGAATGAATGAAAAGATTTTTAAAAACCCCAAGTTGAAGCCGTATGTTGGCATAAAATACCTTATAGGAAAGGATGAAGATATTTGGGAAACTATAATCTTAACACTCTAATGTATAAATTGTTAACTATACTTTGTTCAAGTTGAAAAAAGAAGTGAAAACACAGCTGTAGGCACAAAAGTACAGAATACACAAATAGAGAATTCTATTACCCAACATTGAACGAGCATGGTATGACTTCATGTTTGGGAACAATCTCCACCTTACTTTGAGTCATTTCAAGATGAGCTTATAGCTAATACTAACACAAAATATTTCTCTGGGTTTCAAAGGTATGTAAAAACCAGAAACTATAGGGGCGCCTGGGTGCCTCGGTGGGTTAAAGCCTCTGCCTTTGGCTCAGGTCATGATCCCAGAGTCTAGAGATCGAGCCCCGCATCAGGCTCTCTGCTTAGCAGGGAGCCTGCTTCCTCCTCTCTCTCTCTCTCTCTCTCTCTGCCTGCCTCTCTGCCTACTTGTGATCTCTCTCTGTCAAATAAATAAATAAAATCTTTTAAAAAACAAACAAACAAAAAACCTAGAAACTATAAAACCCTATCTGCTTCTTCCTATGCCAAGTGTCTCTCTACCCATAATTCATTCATCTTCACCAGGTTGTAAACCAAGTATCACAAGTCCTATTTCGGTCTAGTCCCCACTCTGCTGCTTACTCAGCCTTGCTCTGTTGGACAATGCCACGTCGTCTCTCTGGGCTTCCATTTTTTCCCTCCACGTACTGGGAAGAAAGGTCATTTTCTTGCCTACTTCCAAAACTGTTGTAAGTCTCAGGTAATTAAAAATCTAAGGCAAAGCCATTCTCTTCATCCTTCAACTACGTTGCATCTGTGTAAGAAAGCCCTCCAAAAATCTCACTCTCACTGAATCTCATTGTAGTATTACATTACTTCTATTTTTAAATTCTCTATTAAGATCTTAATGAGACAATCTGTGATAGGTGGTTTGCATACATATATTCTTGTTGGATAAGGACCTAAAATGTATAAAAGGTACAAAAACATGCATAAGAGCTTATTGAATAAAAAAAGGAAGTACTCTTCTGTCAGTATGGGCTCCTGAATTATGATTTCACTGTTAAGGCACAATAGAATTGGCTTCTAACAGTCAAAGATAAAAACCTCAACATTTCCAAAGTTATCCCACATCCTAAATTTAGAGAAACATATTTCATGAATTCTCATGTACATGATACTCTTCAAGGAAAAATGATATTCCTTCAAACCTCTTTTTAAAAAAAAATAAAATAAAATACTTTTTTGAGGAGTTACACCTAAATTTTTATATGGTGGATAGACCAAAAGTCATAATTATTTTGGCTCCTTCCTTGATCTACTTTTAATAACTAAATCTAATATTCAGCACATATTAAGAGATACCACATATTATTCTTTATAACACTAAAAAGAATATAATGATAATCAATTTTTTGCATAGGATTTAGAATGTTAGACATTTAAAATCTTTTAAAGCAGTATTGCATTTGAGAGATGAAAGTGGTTTTTTACAATGCTTATATATCTTTTCAGAACAACAAGAAGAGTGGTAAACACAGCAAGCATGTTTCATGGCATATTATAGCATGGTCGGGGGAGGGGCGTTGCCTGTGAAATCACAGTTACTCCAAGAAACACCAGACCTTTTGAGGAATAAAGAACGTTAACTGCCAATATTAAGAAGTAATTCAAACTACGTCACAAAGGATTCCAGTGAAAAACCCAACTCTTTAATAGAAAAGGTGTCAGGTGGGAAGAAGTGGAAATGATCCTCTGAATAAACTGAGAGGGCACTGGGGCGGGGGGGCAGGGGGAGGGGAAAGGAATGAGCACCTAGTGACTTCCGTATCAAGCTCCCAAGGTCTAACCCTTCACAACACACCTCTGTTCTGTACTAAAACATCTCATCTTTTTTATATCAGCAAACAACGACAGAACAGCATGATACTGTGATCAGCTCGCCCAGCACTGGAGAATTTATGCCGTGACATCTTTGGCCGGAGGGATTTTGGCCACACCATGAGACCTGTATCTCAGCGGGGTTTATCTAGTTCCCGGAGAAACAGAACAAAAGACGGTTTCTGGATAAGAACAGGCTTTTGTTACAGAGATAATCTGGAGTGTTTATAATCAACATAACAAGAGGAGAGAATCCACATAAAATTCCACACCCTAGCCATTTTAAGGAAAAGGGTAAGTGTTTTCAGAATTCAAAAAATTTTTAGATACAGTAGATGACTGTCACTTGTGCACTACAATATTATTTATGTAATTCATTATGTATATATTATTATGTAATTTAGGCTGACTTCAAAACTGGATTTCGGGAGAAATGCAGTCCTTGGGAACCTGATGTCAGGAGAAGAAATTAATGGAAAATGTCGTGAGGCCTAGAAGCCAAAAGAGCAAACTTTTTATCTATATTTTTGAGTAACTGGGAAGCAAAAACCTCAAATATTTCCCTTTAAATATAACTATAGTTATACTTCATTCCATATACCATGTAAAATGAATATACCAAGTATGTGGAATATAATAAATCCTCATAAAATGGGGATGATAATTCCAAACTTATAAAGATTTTGTGAAGATTAAAGCACTATTAAAACCTGGAAAGACCTTACCTGTCTGAACATAGTAAACCGTCTGGTAAATTTTGGCTGTTAATGATAATGGGATCAAATTAGGAAAATTATTACTTTAACTCATAAAGCAAAGATTCAATATTTCTTTTTTTAAGATTTATTTATTTATTTTAGAGGGGGAGGGCAGAGGGAGAGAGGCAGAAGCAGACTCCCCACTGAGCACAGAGCCTGTGGGTCTCAATTCCACAACCCCAAGATCATGACCTGAGCCAAAACCATGTGTAGGACACTTAACCTACTGAGCCACCCGGATGCCCCATCATTTCTGATGGGTATTGTTAGACATAATATAAATACTTTAAATATTAAATATTTTATACATATTGAAATATTAAAGCCCTTTCAAATTTAAAGAATTTTAGAGGCCAATGAATATTTACTTTCTAACAACACAACTGCCCACTGGTAAGACATGAACAGACACTTCTCCAAAGAAGACATACAAATGGCTAACAGACATGAAAAAATGTTCATCATCATTAGCCATCAGGGAAATTCAAATCAAAACCACATGGAGATACTACCTTATACCAGTGGGAATGGCAAAAAATGACCAGACAAGAAACAAGTGTTGGGGAAGTTGTGGAGAAAGGGAAACCCCCTTATATACTGTTGGTAGGAATGCAAGCTGGTGTAGCCACTTTGGAGAACAGTATGGAGATTCCTTAAAAAGTTAAAAAATAGGGGCACCTGGGTGGCTCAGTGGGTTAAAGCTTCTGCCTTCTGCTCAGGTCATGGTCCCAGGGTCCTGGGAAAGAGCTCTGCATCAGCCTCTCTGCTCTGGAGGGAGCCTGCTTCCTCCTCTCTCTCTGCCTGCCTCTCTGCCTACTTGTGATCTCTGTCTGTCAAATAAATAAATAAAATCTTTAAAAAAAAATAAAAAGTTAAAAAATAGAGCTACCCTATGACCCAGCAATTGCACTACTGGGTATTTACCCCAAAGTTATAGATGTAGTGGAAAGGAGGGCCATATGTACCCCAATGTTCCTAACAGCAGTCCACAACAGCCAAACTGTTGTGTTTGAAAAACTGTGTTGAAAGAGACAAGATGACCTTCAACAGACAAATGGATAAAGAAGATGTGGTCCATATACACAATGGGATATTACTCAGCCATCAGAAAGGATGATTACCCAACTTTTGCATCATTCCTGCTTTGCAGGAAGCCTGCTTCTCCCTCTCCCACTCCCCCTGCTTGTGTTCCCTCTCTCATTGTGTCTCTATCATAAATAAATAAAAATCTTTAAAAAAAAAAAACTAATGACGTACTGTATGGTGACTGACATAATAAAAACAAAACAAAACAGAACTGCCCACTAAAATAGCTCCTATTTATGATGTCCTTTTTTAAAAAGTTTTTACTTAAACTCCAGGTAGTTAACATAGTGTTATATTAGCTTCAGGTGTACAATATAGAGAGTCAACACTTCCATACATCACCAGCACCCTCCTCAATCCCCGCCACGGATTTCACCCATCCTCCCACCAAGCCCCGCTCTGGTCACCATCAGTTTGCTCTCTAGAGTTAAGAATCTTGTCTCTTGGTTTGCCTCTCCTCCTCTCTCCCTCTCTGCCTCTCCTCTCCTCTCTCTCTTTTTTGTTTCCTTTGCTCTTTGGTCTTGTTTCTGAAGTTCCACATCTGAGTGAATTATTATGTCATTCTCAAGGAAGAAAATCTTACTGCGATAACACACTCATAGTTTTTAGTATCAAATTTTGTTGATGAGCACCTGGAATTAAAGGAAAATTATTTTCTTCATTATCAAGGAGTGACTCTGGTAAGGTTGCTCATTTGCTCTCCTTCCAATATTTTAGTAATGTAGGACAGAAAATTAGAGCTGAAGGGCCTATTGCCAGTAGTCTACAGATAGTAATGGTCTCCCGGGCAAGATCCAGTCTAAGATCTCGATGGGACTCTGCAGTCTGGATGTTTGGTTTCTGGTCCATCCACAGTTCTTTGTTTCACGTTGACATTCCAGTGGAAAGCTGTGGAGGAGAGACTGTATCAAGATGGCTGACCGCCAACCACCTCCTTGCTTTGCACACTGAGTGTGTATGTGTGTGCATGTGCGTAGCGTGCATGTGTGTGTATTTAAAAGCTGCTAAGAATGCCACCAGCCAACAAGAATTCTGAGGAATCAATAAGGAATAGAAGTAGAAGGGACCATAAACAAAATTTTCCAGAAACCTCGCATAAACTACAAGCAAAGGAAGGAACAGGCCACATGAGGGCTTGAAGCTAAGCATAACAAGCCATAAGAAGTGGGCTTAACCTTGTGTTATAATATCCCTGAGACCTTCTATTCCCAATAAGAAGTTATTATTAATGATTTTCAGTGAAAGAAGTATGTTTTATAATTTTAAAAATCTTGTATAACTTTCTGTGATAACTGCTGTTCAGAAGTCTAATTCTGAGTCCCCACCAGCACCACTCCTACAAAACATGGCTAAAAGATGAGATGCACGGGGCACCTGGGTGGCTCAGTCAGTTAAGCACCTGCCTTGACTCAAGTCTAGATCCCGGGGTCCTGGGATTGAGCCCCGCATAGGGCCTTCTACTCAGCGGGGGTCTGCTTCTCCCTCTCCCTTCCCCACTCCTCCCACTTGGGCTCATTTTCTCTCTCGCTCTCATATAAATAAATAAAATGTTGTAAAAACAAGGAAAGATGAGGTGCAGGTGACAGAAGGGCACCATTGGCTGTGTTGTGAATCATGACATTCATGTTTCAATCCCATCAATTAAACAAAAGCTTTAACTGGAATTTGGGCTAGAAAATTTCCAACTTCCCTGAATTCATCAATTGCTCTTTAAATATGCCGTGTTTTTTTATTTTAACAAATACACTTTTTTGTTTTTTCTTTTATTTTTTCAGTGTTCCAAGATTCATTGTTTATGCACCACACCCAACACTCCATGTAGCACACGCCCTTCTTAATACCCACCACCAGGCTTACCCAACCCCCGAACCCCCTCCCTCAAAATCCTCAGTTAGTTTCTCAGAGTCCACAGTCTCTCATGCTTTGTTTCCCCCTACGATTTCCCCCAATTCACTTTTCCTTCAACAAATATACTTTATATTAAATATATCATATTTCTAACAAAGTTTCAAAACACACACTTTGGTTAGAAAATTATGCTTCCCAACTTTTTATGTGTACCTAAATAAATTTTTATAAATTCAGGTCGATCTTAGAAAAAAAGTTGAGAATTCTAGACATATTTTCAAACACTATTTTCATAATGCTTTCTTCCTAATCCTTCAATAAAGCAGTTAGTTTGGCTGTTGTTATTGCTGTTTTTACATATGTCACTTTACCTTGATGTAAAAGAACGTGTTTTGTTTGGGAGGGTTTTTAAAATAATTTTCTAAATAAAATGCTCTTGACAGCCCCTTGCCATCAAAGAGAAGGTCCAACTACAGACTTGGAATCCTTCTCTTTTTGTTAAAGAAAATTGCATAATTCATACTAAGTTCAAGAGTACTTTGAAGCACTTTATCACAGGAAAAGAACAACCTTATATAGAAGATTTTAAAGACTACCTTTTAACTCACTGCAAACTATTGTAAAGATTACACCATGTAAAATATTTTAATCCGTAAATTCACTTAAGCAGACGGGCCACATTGAACAGCTCATATTGAAACGCACAAGAAGTAAATAAACCAGCAAGGATACCCCTCCCAGCCCCTCTGCACTGTGAA
The DNA here is from genome assembly GCF_964662115.1 of Mustela nivalis. Taxonomy (NCBI): domain Eukaryota; kingdom Metazoa; phylum Chordata; class Mammalia; order Carnivora; family Mustelidae; genus Mustela; species Mustela nivalis. The sequence goes on along the minus strand of NC_139032.1, from coordinate 42,110,825 downwards.
ATCCTCCCTCCTTTCCTTCAGCACACCTTATAGGAACATCTGTGTCTAAAAAACGAACCAAGTGATACGCCAGTCCATACCAAAGAGATCTAGCCTGGGTTAGCAGGGTGCCCCGCTCAGGGCCTCAGCACACTGAAATTAAGGGTCAAATGCAGCTACAGACTCATCTGAGATTCAAGGTCCTTTTCCAAGCTTATTCAAGCTGGTGGCAGAATTTCTTTCCTGAAGGCTGGAGAATGGAGGTCTCCATTTGCTTGCTGGCTGTCAGTCACGGGTACTCTCAGTTCCTAAAGACTGCCTCATGCTGTTGCTGGACGGACCCCTCCTTTCTCAACATTGCTGTTTGCTTTCTTCCAGGCCAGCAACAGAGGATCTCCCTCACTTTACCCTCTTTTAAAAGCCTCATCTGATTAGTTCAGGCCCATCCAAAATGATCCTGTATTTACTGGTCTTGCCCACCCTCAAAAGGAAGAGATTAATTACATGGTAGGGGCACACCAGGAGAAGGGTCTTGGGGGACATATTAGCATTCTGGTAATCACAGCCCAACCACACACCTTACATAAAAATTAACTCAAAATTGACCACAGACTTAAATGTAAAATATAAAACTGTAAAACTTCTAGGAAAAAAAAAATAGGAGAAAATCTTTGGCATCTTAGGGCTTGAAGTGTTCTTAGATGGGATACTGAAAGCATAATCCATAAAAGAAAAAAATCAATAAACTGAAATTCACCAGAATTAAAAACTTTTGCCCTCAAAAGATCCTTTTTCTAAGATTAAAAGAAAGCTACAATAGGGGTAAACATTTGCAAACCACATATCTGATAAAGAACTGATTTCAGAATATGTTTTTTAAAAAAACTTTCAAAACTCAATAATAAAATGACAAACAATCCAATTAGAAAATGAGCAAGAAACACTAAGATACATTTTACCAAAGAAAACATACAAATCTCATATAAGCACATTAAAAGATTTTCAAAATCACGAGCCATTAGGGAACGGAAGGAAAAACAAAACCACAGTGAGATAGTACTCTACACCTACCAGAATGGCTAAAAGAAGAAATTGTGACAACATAAAAAGCTGGTGAAAAAGCAGAGAAATGATTCTCATACATTCTGGTAAGAATGAAAAATGGTACAGCCCCTCTAGAAAACAGTTTGACAATTTCTTTATTTTTTTTAAAAGATTTATTTATTTATTTGAGAGAGAGAGAGAGAGAGGGTTGAGGGACAGAGGGGGAAGCAGACTCCCCACTACGCAGGGCTTGATCCCCGGGACTTTGGGATCATGACCCAAGCCGAAGACAGACGCTCAACCAACTGAGTCACCCAGGTGCCCCAAGGCAATTTCTTTAAAAATTAAGCATACACTTAAATTTGGCCCAGAAACCACAGTCCTAGGTCTTTTTTTCTAGAGAAAAAAATTTATTCAGGGACATCTGGGTGGCTCAGTCAGTTAAGCATCTGCCTTCCACTCAGGTCATGATCCCAGGGTCCTGGGATGGAGTCCCGCATCGGGCTCCCTGTTCAGTAGAGAGCCTGCTTCTCCCTCTGCCTGCCACTCCCCCTGTCTGTGTGCTCTCTGTCTGTCTATAACAAATAAATAGATAAAATCTTTAAAAATTTTGTTCATTCAAAAATCTGTACATGAATGTTTATAACAGCTTTATAGGTAATAGCCCAAAACTGGAAAAAAAAAATAGCCCAAAACTGGAAACAATCAAACTGTTCTTCACAAACTGTTCCAAACAAATTGTGAAACATCCATACCATGGCTACTGGTGTAACAATATAAAGGAACAAACTATTGATAGACACGACGACGGCAATGTGGATGGATCTCAAGGGTATTATGCTGAGTGGGGGAAAAAAGACAATCTCAAAAGATCACATCCTGTAGGATTTCATTTATTTATCATTGACAGAATTATAGAGACAAAAAGCATTTAATGGTTCCAAGGGGTTAGGGAATGATTCGGGGTGGGGCAGAGGGGCATGCGAAATGTCTAGAAAAATGGTTAGCTGATGGAGATCTTTGTGGCAATGCCACAGTCATGTATCTTGAGTGTGGTGGTGACTACACAAACACACATCTGCAATAAAATGTCATAGAACCCAGGGTGCCTAGGTAGCTCAGCCAGTTAAGCGTCTGCCTTCGGCTCAGGTCATGATACCAGTGTCCTGGGAGAGAGCCCTGCAATGGGCAGCGGAGAGCCTGCTCTTCCCTCTCCCTCTGCCTGCCGCTTGGCTTCCTTGTGCTTTCTCTCTCTCTGTGTCAAATAAATAAATAAAATCTTTAAAAAAAAAAAAGTCAAAGAACTCTACACACACACACACACATACACACACACACACACACACACTGATGTCCATCTTCTAGTTTTGATAGTGTACTAAAGTTACGTAGGATGTAACATTAGAGGAAACCGGATGAAGGATACTATTTTTGCAACGTCTTGTGAATCTATAATTATTTCAAAATAAAAAGGTAAAAAAAGCAAAGGGAAGCAAAGTCCCTATGCACATATATAGTCTGCTCCTGTTTAATTAAAATGGGGGAGATACATAAATTTAATTACATATCTACACATATTGTAGAAACACATGAGAGAAGAACAAAACTGCTTCCAAAACTTTTAAATGGTATCTGCTTATCTGCCAAAGTCTCGGACTACATCTTTTTATATCTTAACCAGTCCTTTGCCTATAACTCCCAAAGACTCCTTTATGGAGTCACGTGAGCAAGACAACCTGAGAGGATGGCAGACACCTGTGTCCATTTGCTCCCTGTCACAGCAATGCCAGCTGTTCTGGGGCCGGAGTACAGCTGTGGCCCCAAAGGAATCAAGGCAATCTGAGGGGCCTCTGTCCCCAGCTCTCTTCTCCACTGGAAGTCAACCCCACATCTGCCCTAAAATTGGGGCCAATTAGGGAGGTAGGCTCCCACCCTCCCTACCACCAGGAATCACCAAATGAGTTGGGATGGAGGACAGTCCATAAAGTCTAGGTTTGCTCCAATCTGGGCCCAAAGGTGTTCTTGCTTCCTTTGTAGTTCCCACACTGCAAGGCTTGCCTGGCCTCTAGTGCTGGCAACCGCAGTGACCATGTGCCAAACATCACAGCGTGAGCTTTATGTACTCTTCTAATTCTGGCCAGGACTCCGTGAGACACGTTATCTCTACGATTAGGAAACCAAGGTTCAGGGATGCTAAGTACCTTACCCAAGGTCTCCTCACTAATAAAGAATGGCACTGGGGTTCAAATTCACGTCCGTTCAATTCCAGAGCCAGGGCTCCTTCCATGTGTTGCAAGTTTCTGAGGTTGCTTTAAATTTGGGGTTTAGTGTTTTATTTGGCTTGTTTGGGGCTGTCTATTATACCAAATTTCTCAGTAAGAGCAGCAGAATTAATCTAGGCTTTCCAAGTTTCAAAAATACACAGCTAGTCTATCACAGCATTCATTTAACTGTCGATTCAACCCAGGATCTCTCGTCTCCTGACAGAAAGGGTATAAAAACAAAGCCCCTCTTGAATTTTGCTGTGAAACCAGGATTCTTGAAGTTCCCAAATTCAATAATTATTATATCACACTGACTCGGGACAACCAGTTTTTCCTTACATAATGGAAATATTTATTTCAAGTAAAGGAACTTCAGATGACATTTTCTTGAGCCTTTAATTCTATCTATAGAATATGGGTTCAATAAACACTTGCAACAAATTCATGAGTCTCTATTCTGTCCTAATATGTCACATAATATCTACATTACCCCCAAAAACCTCTTTGGATTTTAGAAAAATGTAATTTGAAAGAAGGCCATGAGATTATTTTAATGAGAAAAAAATTAAATTAAGCTTACAAATTAAAGCAAATCTTCTATCATTCATACAATAGGTTATTTTGAAAATGACACAATTTGGAAAAACAACTTCTAGTGTGTTTCATTGACTCATATATGTAAAATGGCAGTGTGTTGTACAGCTCCCAGCTGCCTGACTTGAGGCTCTGATGTTACCAGTGATGGACATTAGAAGACTTCCAACCACCAAAATACCTCAAATCCTACCCACAAAGAATGAGCTCTTCTGGCTCATACATCCTCATTCTCTATGAGATCTATGCACAGTAAACATAGGCATGGAAGGAATATAAATATAACTAAGAAGTTATTTTTAATTCCCATTTTACTGGCTACAACTAGGGAAGGCTTTTATCTTGTCATATCTGGGAAGTTACCTGGCAGAAAAATGACCTTTTCTCTACATAGAAACTAGGATTTTGGCGAATCAAGTTTTTCCCCCTCTATTTCTCATACAAGATGTTTTCCCATTCCCGGACAGCCCACTTTTGACCCAAGATGTCATAGGGGGTTTTGCCTGTGTACTAGAATTACTATGTTTCCTTTAGAGACTGGTCTGGGTCCCTGCTACCACTTAAGATTAGGTGCTTTTATTTCTTTAGTACAGGGCACGGTTAAAAACACGTGTAACTTGATTTCACTGCAATGTACCTACAGACACCGGAATGCTTTAGAGTAATGACAGTGACAATGATAAGGACTGTAAATTAGAAGAAAACATTTTGTTGCAAATATACAACCTTCTTAATCAAGTTCAACTGAAGACAAAATAGCATGAATTGACTTGATGCTGTAGTGTGTAGATGCCGGTATGTTTTTATTGGTGTTATTTTATAAAGGAAAAAGAGAATATCAGAGTTCATTTTCCCCCTTTTTGCCATTTGAAATGGCCCTGGACCTGACTTATGCCATCACTCAAAATTTTTACTGGCACTACTTTGAAGGATGTAAATATAGTAGCTTTTCAGGTATGAGAAGGAGCCTCATGGGAAACCATATTCAGCAGAGTTGCAGAATACTCCTGCAGCAGATTTTTTTTTAAGTGATGTTTTCTTTATATCGTGTTTAGACTCTAAACTTTCTGCTGGCCTCCACTCAACCATGGCATATACAACTTCAATGTGCCAAGAACAAGAACAATTCTCTTTCAAATATGTTATTTCCAACCAGAACAGAATCAAAGCCAATCTTGAAGCTAAATGCAGCTTCTAGCCTGATGGTGATTACTGCTTTTATTATGCTAAAGTTTATCATAAAGAAAGACCAGAGGGATAAGCAGGAACATTGGTTTCCTACACAAATATGGGAAAGAGATCACCAAAATAATCAAGGACTGAGAAAAAAGTTTCTCCTGGAAATTCCTGCATATGGACATGAAGTCATAAAAAAGAACAGTAATGTTAAAAAAAAAAAATCTAAAAGAAATGAGTTTCTCAAAAGATACTGCTAGGTTAATAATAATAATAATAATAGGGGTGCCTGGGTGGCTCAGTGGGTTAAAGCCTCTGCCTTCTGCTTAGGTCATGATCCCAGGGTCCTGGGATTGAGCCCCGCATCAGGCTCTCTGCTCAGTGGGGAACCTGCTTCCCTTCCTCTCTCTCTGCCTGCCTCTCTGACTACTTGTGATCTCTGTCTGTCAAAAAAATAAATAAAATCTTTAAAAATAAAAAGAATAATAATAGTAATAATAATTAATAATAATAAATTACCTTGCTTTAGGACTTAACAATTTAAGCAACATACCAAATGTCCAACATATGCTAAATTATACAACTTTCACTGGGTTTATTAACAAAGATTGATAAATTGAGAGTAGTTTAGTTATTGGATAACACAGAATGAATTGTGAGTCATAGGAAACTGTGAAGAAGCTTAACCTCATGACTTTAGCTCTCCTTCAGGAAAAAAATAACTTATTACAGTTACCATTCTTGAGCACCTACTGTGTGCTGACATCACTGGTAGTTTTATAATGGGGATTATTGGGCTGCTTAGATGTTATTGACATAGAGGTAGGACAGTATGGTATGAGTGTGCAGATAGATTTTTGGAATCAATTGTGACGGTGTGAGCTGTGATGCAGGCAGCCTAGCTTTGTCCAAATGTCAAAACCATAACATCGGGCACTGACACGCAGAAATGTTTATATGCACTTACAGCCCTCAGAGACCAGAGTTACTTGGACTACTATTCACTCCTTATTTTAAGTAATAGATACACGTGTGATGGTGATTTAGATTCCTCAACCAAAAGAAAGGCATTTTCTAGCTATCCTAAACAATATATATACAAATCTGAACACAGTCTTGTTTTCTGTGGCAAAATGTATAATCTCTAATCTTTACCCTGTACTTGCAATTTAGGACTTATTTAGCACAATTTACCCATAAAGCTACTGAGGCTCAGAGTCCATAACTAAGTTTCTTAAGAGCACATTGCTAATAAGTGGCACAACTGGGAATCAGAGGTCCATCTAACTCCAAACTCCTTGCTGTTCTCCTTAATACACACACAGTTCTACCTCTTACAAAGGCCGCAATAGAGAAAATCTCGGTTCATTCATTAACGTATTCACCAAGTACTTCTAAGCACTTAACTATGTTCTAGGTGCTGAGGATGCAGCAGTTAAAGACCCTCCCCTGCACTCATGGGTCTTACATTCTAGTGAAAGACAGGTAATAGACTAATATATTTGGTCACCTACTATCAAAGAAAATTAAACAGGGTCAAGGCCGTGAAGTATGAAGAGAGGAGGGTGGCTACTTTGGTTACTGACAAGAGAAGGCTTCCACCATTTGACACTTAAGTAAAGCCATGAATGAATGAAGGAGCAAACCTCATGAAGACTTGGCATAAGGCATGCCAATTAAAGGGACCAATACGCTCCAAGCCTCAGAAATGGGACTATGCTCGGTGTGCTCAAGCTACAGCAAAAAGGTCAGTACTGCTCTACACTCAGGGACTGAAAGACAGAATGTTAGAACATATAGTTGAAAAGAGGCAAGGTCCAGATCATGAACAGCCCAAGGGCAAGACGAGAAGTTTGAATCTTATTTTAAGGGTAATGTACAGCCATTCAGCTGTGTATTGAGAGGAATGGTACATCCTGATGCACATTTAAGTTGGGGAAATAATACATGTTTAAATTTCATATTGAAACTGAGTAGATAAAACATAAATCGAGTAAATTATCTCCCCCCAAAAGCCAAATGGCTCTTCTTATTTAAAAAAAAAAAAATTGGAGGAGAAGAATATAAAACAAGACTAGTGATGCACTGAGACTCTTTCCCTGCCTTTACACTTTCCGAAGACTGCCGGCAAATGGGATCCCATGTAAGTGCTTGTTTTATCCCTCTTGTGTTCTGAGGTTCTGTTTTGTAAATCCTCTCTGACTGCACAACCCTCCTCGGTCACCTAACCTTCTGTCAAGCACAGGGCTGGGTACAGAGCAGAAGTCCCCTACATACTCGTCCAGCTTGATTCAATTAACAACATGTAATATCAGCATGGTTTTTCGTTGTAGAGTGTGTGAGACTCTCAATTTCAGTAATAATGGGGACCATACTGAGAGTGCCTACTTATCTTCTTCAAAAGATATTTGGGGCTTAACAAAGGGCACTTTGTATTTCAATAATCTCTTTCTGATTTACACTTTTGGGAGACGGAGCAGTGATAACCAGCACTTCCCATTTGTCTGTTTCACAAGCAACCTGCAAAGATCCAGCCGCTTTCATCAAATATGGTAGTATAGCAAAAACACAGCCATGTTGTACTCTTTTGGGGATTCAGTATGTCAATTTCCTTAAAGGAGTGGTGTTAATACAAGGAGAAAAGTTACAGAAATAAGTGGCTCACAGGGCTGAGAGCTAGTTGATCATGACCAAAGAAAACTGCTCAGTCCATTATCTCAAAACAAACAACTTCCAGAGAGTGCAATTGATCTAAGCTACCCTTCCACATACAGAGAAAATGCATACACATAGGCACACAACAGTGAATGCCTCATCTTTCCTCTTCTCACATAAGACTGTCAGCCTTAATTATGAATCTCGGCAAAGGACACCTATAGTTGGTATCTTTACGTTAATTTGCACAGAGGTGCTAAAAAGCCATTTCACTGGAATTATAAGAATTTGATGCACTTGTTTGTGGTTTAATTAAATTCAATACGAAAAAAAATTCAATATACCCAAAGAAAGGCAAATTAGTCAAGAGAAAAAGAAAGAAAATACCTTAGGCCTTTATTTAGAGCTAATTCTTTTATTACCACGATTCCATTCTGATTCTGATATATCAGATATGGTTTGAAAATCTACATGCTTCAGTCGAGTTTATCAAATACTTCAATAATCCCTACAATCTCTACTCGATACCAAAATTCAGTGAAGTATGTTAAACTCTATCTCCAGAAAGAAATTATCGTTACATTGCTTTAAGGAAAAATTGGTTCTAAGGCACTTCCTGGTATTCGACTAAAGGCATGAATTCACTTTCTGTACATTACAAAGGAACAAATAATAAGATTTCCATGAAAACCTACAGAGACCATAACTTATTCAAAGTATTGCAGAACTTCAGTAGCTGAAAAGAATATTACCGATCATGAGGGGCACCTGCGTGGCGCGGCTGGTTAAGCATCCCACTCCTGATTTTGGCTCAGGTCATGATCCCGGGGCCCTAGGATGGAGCCCTGAGTTGGGCTTCATGCTCAGTGGGGAGTCTGGTTGGGGATTCTCTCCCTCTCTCTCTCTTTCTCTGACTTTCTCACCCCACACCCCACTTGCTTGCTTCTCTCTCTCTCTCTCTCTCTCTAATGCAAATAAATAAATCTTTCAAAAATATAACTACCAGTCATGAGATCAAGATGAGGCCGTCCCACAGATTTCACTCCTGCCACACTATCTAGTGGCTGGGATTCACACTCCAGGTTTTCCCTACTGTATTTCCCAACAAAAGCATATAACAATATATATATAAATATATATATTTATATATATATATATTGTTTATATATATATATTATATAATATATAATATATATATATATTGTTTATTCATTTGAGAGACAGAGAGAACATAAGCAGGGGAAGGAGTAGAGGGGAGGGAAAGGAAGAAGCAGACTCCCTGCTGAGCAGGACGACAGACACAGGACTCGATCCCAGGACCTGGACATCATGACCTGAGCTGAAGGCAGATGCTTAACCATCTGAGCCACCCAGGTGCCCCCTAACAAAGGCATTTTATAGGAAAAGATATTTTTAGCTACATAACCTTCAAGGCCCCACCCCCCAAATGCCATCTTCTCTATGAAACCTCCCTTAATCCTCTCCTAATTTGGAAGAATAAATTTCACGCATCTCTGAAGGCCAGGTTATGGTACTTTATTTAAGCCTCTCCTACAGCAATCATGTTTCCATCTCATGTCACTCTTAAATTCTACATTCCCCCAAAAGATTTTTAAGTCCCCTTGGCATCCCAGAACACAGCACAATGCCTTGAACTTGACAGGTGCTCAGTACATGGTTGAATGGTATTAGCCATATCCAATGTATATGACCAAGAAGCTGGCCATTTTATTTTTCTCAAACAAATTTCTTAGTTTACACTGATCTCTAAATACGCTCAAATGACATTTTTATTTCTCCTCTAGTGTAAGTGGAAAACTGAACCAAACAGCATTCTGGTTCCTAAGCCTCCTGTAGATTACCAGAAACTGGAGCTATAAACAACCAGGTCCTCGGACTCCCAGACATTGCCCTCTTCACCTAGAGCAACTGCCTGGATACAAGGACAGCTGACCCCTCCAGACCCTTGAAGATTCTACATTACCTTATCCAGTAGGGGACAGATGGTCAGAGGTGAAAGGAATAGGTAGGTCATGTGACGAGGAATTTCATCCCTTATGCTTTCAGGAATAAAGTGGGAGGGGCCCAAAGAGAAGGTCCCAGGGGATTCCTAATCCCATGGAACAGAGATGCATGTATAGTTTGCAAACAGGTATTAGACATGAGCAAGATAGAGTCTATTAGAGTCATATCTGATTTGCATACAAGAACTGAAGTCCCTTTGAGTTTTCCAGGTGGCACAAACTACTTTGCCATTCCTGTATGACCTCAAGTAAACAACAAGAGAGAATAGTTAAATTAAATTTAAATTTCACCCAAGAACACCACTCCAGATTGAGGGATGGTAGCTACTCTGTGGTGAGCACAGTTTAATGCGTAAACTTGTCAAAACACTAAATCCTGCACCTGAAACTAATGTAACATTGTGTGTCAACTATCCTCAAAGAACAAAACAAAAATCCCAAAACCATTCCACAGGCTGAATGTGCTTCATTATAAGAAAAACAAAAAGCTTACATTGTAGCGATAATACACATTATTTGAGTGGAATCTGTTTCACAATGTTGGTATGGTTCCCATAATTCCTTATTTGAAAACTTGGAACCAGATGTATTTTGGAGCTCGGGAGTTTGGGGATTTGGGAAATATGGGGCATAGACCACATGTGAAGGAGCCCCGAACTCAGAATCTAGGCCAGCGCCTGCTAATCAACTCCATTCTACAGCAAAACACTGGAGTAATCCCACCAAGGGGGAGAAACCGAGACTGTCCAGGGCCTCCTGTCAGTTCTTCTCATGAGTCCACACAAGACTAGGTCAGGTCAGGGCTTTTACCTTCCAGTCTCCAGGCTTTAGTGGTGGAACTCAGAGTTTCAGACTGGAGTTGTGGGCCTGAAGGATGACAAACTACTTGCATGTTATTAAAAAAACAACAACAAATGTATCATCTGGGATTGTTGCTATCCCTACTTACTTTCATACGGTCATGATTTCACTGGAGTACATAGATATGACAAGCACAATGCTTCTAATAAATTATTTAACGATTTATTGTTAAATTTATTGTAAAATTCGGACACAATATTCTGCTAGTTACAACGGAGCCAGAAATCAACACAGGCATGTACACACACACACACGTAGTTTCCAGCTAACCTGCCAATTATTACAACCATGCAAAAATTAAGGCAGGATGTCAAGATCAAATCAAAAACTTTTTGAGAGCGAGAGCAGGGGAAGGGGGGCATGCTCCCTCTCTCTCTAAAATAAATAAGTAAATCTTTTTAAAAAATAATAATACACTATATGCTGATTAACTGAATTTAAATAAATAAAAAAAATTTAAGAAACTTGGGTGTGTTCAGTATAATGAAATACTTATAATGAATATTATTGCATGTGCCATGTTTTTGATAACAAAAGTGATCTATATATACACATGTGTATAAAATTTGATGTGCCAGAGAGCGATTTTTCAAAAGATTTCTAGCTTGTATTGTTAGTTTATATATAAATTTTTTTAAACTGTCACTTAGCAAATCTAAAGATTTAAGATTTATGTTTAAGTAATTATTCAGATTGCTATGAATCTATAATCAGAGAAATGTGATGGACATGACTATCTTGTACAGTGTTTTAAGTGCAATCTAAGTGGACATTCATGTTCATATTAATAAACTGGTAACTTCTGTATTTGTATTAACAAATTCTTTCACTAAGGTTTTACCTGTGATCATTTGTCTCTTAGTCATGGATGTTAACATTCAAGATCTGCTGACCACGAAGACATAATAAGGAAAATATCTGTAATAGACCCTGAATTTACCTTTTATCAGTCATTGTTTTATCTGCAGCTTAATGCTAACAAGAAATCACCTAACCTCTTAATTTGCAGTAATTATAAATTTGGTAAGAACATGAGAAATGCAAAACTTTCAAAGAATTCCTTTTCACTTGATGAAGAATTGTAACATCTCTCAACTCACACATAGTGTCTTGATAATAATAATCATGACTGGCGTGCCTGGGTGGCTCAGTCAGTTAAGCGTCTGACTCTTGATTTCATCTCGGAGTAGTGAGATAGAGACTCATGTTGGGCTCCGTATTGGGAATGGAGACTGCTTCAGATTCTCTCTCTCCCTCTTCCTCTACCCCTCTCCACTGCCCCCCACCACTGCTCCCTGCTCATGAGCGTACATGTTTTTTCTCTCTAAAAAAACTAATAATGATAATAATAGCAATATTAATGCCTGCTATCTTTTGGCAGCTTTGCATAAGACAGTGTGCTAATAAATACCTCATAAAGATTATTTTTTTCCTATTTTGTCCTATAACTTAATACATGTACAAAGTTACACATATACATGTTTTCATTTCATCATAATTTCCTTCTAAATTTTAGAAAGATTGAAAACATAGAGTTTCTTCTTTTAGACTTTAAATTTTGTGGGCAAACCATTCCATCAGGTAACAGTCGACCAAATATCGAAGGCCCGATGGCCATCTTAAGCCTCATTCACAAATATAGAACATGTGCCTCTTTTAAATATGTCACAGATTCCATTTAGGCCTCAGTGTCAGTTTGCGAAGCCCCCACCCCACAAGCAGAACCCCCTTCATAGACTTGTTTTCTAGGTCCTCCTTTTCTTTTTTTTTTTCAAAAGTAGGCTCCACACCCAGCATGGAGCCCAATGTGGGACTTGAACTCACAACCCTGAGATCAAGACCTGAGCTAAGATGGAGAGTCAGATGGTCACCTGACGGGGCTACTCAGGCGCCACTGTGTCCTCCTTCCGATCTTCATGAAGTTACACCAAGTCAGGTTCACATTAGCTAATATGAACTATAAACCATACTCTAAATAAAACAGTGCCCTATAACAGTGAAATGGTATCATCTACTCCCCAGAGAAAAGGGGAAAGTGTGAGTTAAAGAGCCCTCACTCAGAAAAGGAGTGAAAATGTCAGCATTTCATGTTTTCCTCATTGGGTTACTTCTTAAGTTAGTCTGCCGCCTGAAAGTTAGGCCTCTTTTTAGCCTGTATGTTGAGACTTGTGGCCATTTGGGGGAATGGGAGGAGGATGGAAGCTACATCTGCTATTACTAGAAGGTTCTGAAACCGACAAAAAGCATTTAAAAGCTTCAAAATTACTCACCCTACATTTCATTGGTTACTTAAATTACAGCATTTATGCAACCTCAAATAAAACATTTTTTACACTGTGATTCTGATTAACTCCAAGTTTAAATAAGTGGGGAGAGGAAGATTTACCGTAATTTGAAAAGATTTAGGATCACTTTCAGTTCTTTTTCAATTCAACACCCACCCCCATTTCTTTTCTCTCTCTCTCTCTCACACACACATACACACACTTCAAAGTAATAACAGTCTGTTTAATAAAACTTAAGGCATCTGTGGAATTATTACCAGAAATTACTTTTGTACCTAGTTTTAGACTGAATGATTCACTGCATTTCCCTTAATCCTTAAGTTGCATATTCATTGCTGTATTTTCCTCTAAGTGCCGTCATTTAAATTGTCATGTAAAATAGGGCAAATCAGGGTCAGTTTATATAAGCGGCATCAATCTGAAGAACTTCATCAGTCTTTATTTCGAGGCATTATGCAAAGAAAACTGACATTAAGAGAGCCTCAACTGACAGCAAATGAAATCAATCAGCAAATCACTAAGCCATAATAAACTCACTCAATTTGTAGATAACCCTTCCTTTTCCAGGTCTTCACCTAGTCAGTCCATCAAACACTGTTTTTTGTCCAAGTAGCTAAAATGAAGAGCAGTTCTGTGGCAGTACTTGAAAGTTCAAGTGCTCACAGGCTTCGGTCTCTCAATAATAAGTAGTAAGAGGCATTATCTAGTGAGGTTATACTTAAATATGCTGCAAAAATGAGAAAAGAAAGATAGAGGAAGGGTCAGGTTTGGGATTCAGTCTTTGCCTCTTAACATTAATGACAAAGAAATTATGTTCATATCACTTTGCAGCTTTTCTGCCTTGAGCTAATGTTGTAGCTCAACGTTGTAGCCAAAAAAAAAAACAAAAAACAAAAAACAAAAAACAAAAAACCCCTCTGTACTTTCATGTTTGGTGGTTCTGTTTGTTTTTGACTAATGTGTCTGAAACATTTCACAGTATTTTCTACTGTCACCATTTCAGAGATGGGATTCGAAGCCCCTCTTTAAAAAAAAAAAAAAATGGTGTTAATAAACGCCACAGAGTTCAAAAAAATATGAAAACACTAGTAATTCCTTAATTACTTTGTATAATAATTATTCGAATAGGAGTACATTCAAAGTGCTCACCATGGCTTTCTACTGAAATGCGAGGGAACACTAAAATTGTGAACACTGTGCTCGGTTACTAGAGTGAACGTTGCATTGAACAAATCTTCGGACAAAAACCTCCAAGAGCTGACACACTAAAACATTCCTGGATGTACCTAAGTCCCTCGTCCTGCCCCCGGGCCCGTCTGCAGTTCAGTCCGACACACGCGATACTGACAGCATTTTACAGCGGAAAAAGCCCCGCGCATGCGCGTCATGCCAACTGCGCTCCCCACCACCCTCCGAGCGAAGAGCGTCTGCGCAGGAAGTGGGGGCTCCACGCGGAACGTACAGTCCGGGCTTCAATCCCGGCGTCCTGACTCTCCGCATAGGCTTTCTCTAACAGGACGCTGCTCGCCTCTTTCCACGCAAACAGAATTTTTTTCTCTCTTCCAAAGAGAGAAAGTAATTCCCATTACTTCCCGTTAAGTAATTCCCATTCTGATCAACATGCTGTTTCCAGCAAACTCAAGGACGGACAGAAACTGCGGGCTCATGGTTGCCAGCTTCCCTGTGATCTGATTGCCTTGCTTGTTTTTAGAAGGACAAAAATCTCCACCAGAAGTTGAAACCTAAGCGAGCGAACACCTGATCAAGGAACATTATAGGCCAAATATTCAAAGGAAAACAGTTTTGTAAATATCTATTAGTGCGGTTTAATCTTCACACTTCTTTCAAGGACGTCCTGTGACCTTCTGGACTGCCCCAGGACGCAGCGGGGCCGGTGTCATCACCTCTGTGTCACAGGAGAGAAGCTGACGCTGAGAAGAGCTGAGGGCCGAGAGCTCACAGAAAATAGTGATTCTAGCCTGGAATGCCAGGAGCACTTCCAGCCTATTCGTCCTTCACAAGAAAGGACAACAGTGCATTCCTTGCAAAAAACACATCGGATAAAATAATGACAATTCCAGCTACCTGTGCAATTTGTATCTATGGGGGAAGGGCTCCATCTGTCCAATGGCCAGCTCTATTACTTTCCAATAAAGCTGCCTCTTCTGACTTCTGGCATACTGACTCCCCTATGATTTTATCTCTTCCTAATTATTCTTCCTTATAATAAACAGGGAAGAAATGATTAAAAACAAAACTGGAAAAAAGACTTCATGAATCCTGCTGAGTTTGTAAAGAATCAGATTTTACTTAGCATCAGTTCAGATCACTGATACCAGATCAGGCCCAGAAGGACTAATTCATGAATATTTTCAGCTGAGTTAAGGAGTAAGGAGTTACAAGATTCCTCAGTATGAGATTCTCTGTAGCAGAAGCTTTATGCATTTCCTTGTCCTCATCTGTCATCCCATCATTTTCAAAAGGCAAAGGCAATGATAAAAGTCCCAACAATGACCAAAAAATTTCCGTGGTTTCAGACTACCACCAACCCCCCAAAAAAAAAAAAAAAAAAAAATCCATGATGGAAGATGTAAAATGTCTCATCTGCTAAATATTTTTAAAAGAAGTTTCTATAACTCCTAGCTTTTGGGGGGAGAGTGGGAAGGGGGGCAGAGGAGAGGGGGAGAGCTAGTTCTCAAGCAGACTCCCCACTGAGGCCAAAGGCTGATATGGAGCTCGATCCCACAACCCCGAGATCATGACCTGAGTGGAAATCAAGTTGGATGCTTAACCATCTAAGCTACCCAGGCACCCCTATAACTCCTTTTATAGACATTTATTTTAGAAATCTTAGCTATTAGTGCCCAAGACTGTGTTTTAACAATAACAGTTTAAAAAAAATACTGGGGCGCCTGGGTGGCTCAGTGGGTTAAGCCGCTGCCTTCTGCTCAGGTCATGATCTCAGGGTCCTGGGATCGAGTCCCGCATCGGGTTCTCTGCTCAGCAGGGAGCCTGCTTCCCTCTCTCTCTGCCTGCCTCTCCATCTACTTGTGATTTCTCTCTGTCAAATAAATAAATAAAATCTTTAAAAAAAAATTCTTTAAAAAAAATACCTATTTTTAGAATACATCTTTAAAAACAAAGTATAAAGACAAAGAAAAGAATGGTAGTGTATATCACCTGGTAAAATATATGGACCAAAAAAACAAACAAAGCATACATCGAATCTGCCCTAGAATTCTGATTGATGCATTCCCCTCCCCCACACAACTACCACCCTTACAGCCCCCAAAGCTAAGTGCACATCAAAGATGCAGAAGAAGGAAAGCAAGGAGGAAGGGGGGGGGGGGGTCAGAAGACAAGTGATGATAGCAAACTGCTCTAATAATGATGGACATACTACTACATTATCCTGGTCATCAAGAATGAAAATCTTAAAAGATACAGATCAAGGACCTCGAGGCTTAATTCACAATGACTACAACCAATATTTAAATCCAATTACTTAATTATTTAATAATTGTTATCCCAATTTGTAACACAACCTTAAAAAATGAGTCCTCTGTACACATGAACATCTTAACATTCTATTTTTTCTCACTTAGCATTGCTTACAGTTCTACCAGGAGATTTTGAAGAAATTTAATGTCTACTGGCACATTATTCAAACTTTAGAGTAAAATTCTAATTTTTTTTTTTTTTTTTTGAGAGAGAGGAAGAGGAAGAGTCTTAAGCAGGCTCCAAGCCCAAGGCAGAGCCTGATGCAAGGCTTGATCTCACAACCCTGACATCATGACGTCAGCTGAAATCAAGAGTCAGATGCTTAACTGACTGAGCCACCCTGGCACCACTAGAATTCTAAACTTTTCCGTAGAAAATAACAAAAATGTTATTCTGACAACTCACCTCAGACAGTATTCTTACAACTACCTCAGAAAATGCCATTTACTCTCCCTGGTATCAACAGAAAAAGCAGACACTAATTTTTACATTCATCTGCAAGTTAGGCCTCAAACCTAGGTTATTCAAAGGTTTCGTTGGCACAATTTATATTCTGTGGAACTATGGACTACAGCCCTCAAGCAGACAGGTGAGAAGGAAGGTGGCACTTTTCATCATAATGCATTTATTCTCAGATGAACTATATGATTTTTCCAGTTAATTGTCTTTCCCTAACAAACAGCTCTTCTCTTCTCTGGACAGTACCTTCTAACCTTTGAAGAAGGTAGCATTTCAACATTCTATTTGATCCCACAACCTAAAGTTTAAAATCATTTTATGTTTTTTAACTTAAAAGATGTTTTGATTTGAATTTAAAGAGAGTCGCACAAACTCTCGTAGATACAACTTTAGATAAACCTCCAAACCTTTTTGATACCTTATTACTAAAATGATCCCACTTACCAAAAAAGGTCAGATTTCTAATAACCTCCAACATTCAAAGCAGCATTATGCACCCAGAAATAAATGAAAAACAGTATCTGCGAAACAAACAGCAGTCACACAATATGCCCCCTCTACCTCCCCATGGAGACTCTTGGACTGAACTCTGTAAATTAAGAACCGACTAAGAATGGCCATCTGAAAGGGAAGATCTAAACTGTAAGAAGGTAACACTTCCCCTTAGTAATGGAAAATAAAGACCCATACTTTAAGGAGGAAACTAAAGGACTAAGAGAAGTCAGTCACTTCGGGTAACCTGGAAGTCTTTTCCAGGGAAAAGTGGGGAATGTGTATCAAAGCCTGAGAAGGGGCATAACCTTAGATACAACCATTCCACTTATTTTTTATCCAAAAAAGAAATCATGCCACAGTGAACAAAACAGCGAGGAGTTCCTGTCCATGAACAGCTAACAGACGCCAAGTGTTTACAACGTCCTGTCCCTCAGAGAACTTTAGATGTGTTGACTCATTGAATCATCCCAGTGACATGATGATTTGCAGACTTCCGTGATCTCCGTGTCACAGATGAAGAGGCTGAAGTACCCAATGTAAGTAACTTGCCCAGTTAGGCTTCTTCTGGATTTCTGTTCTCTCCACTATGTCCTCACCAAAGAAACTGTATTCTACAGACATCCCCTACCTTTGCCCCTCTTGACCATCTTAAAGCGTGCACACACGCACACACACGCACACAAACCATGGTTTACAAAAGACAGAAAGGCAAGATTAAAGGCTTGAATGGACCCTATTCACTGGATAGGTAATCTTTAGCAATTTACTGAATCTCAATAAACTTTAGCTCCTTCCTTTATAAAACAGATAAAATCAGAGCACTTATTCATGTGGCTGTTGTGGGGACGAGGGGAGATAGTAAATGTAAAGCGCTTAGCAAAGTAACTGGTACAGCAAAAGTACTCAGCACATGTTAACTCTTGATACTGCTCTTTGTTGTGTGTTATTGAATGGGGGTAGAGACGCAAACATTTATCACATACCTGCTAATAACTGCCGGATATTAAATGCATCGCATAGCCTTCTCATTGGGGGAAAAACAACTCGAAGTATAAGATAACAAGTAACAGGTACTACCTTTATAAAATGTGGGATGAATATTTTTTGCAAAAAAGTTCTCTGCGTTCACATTGTACTGGACTTTTCAGCTAAAGCTAACTTGTCTAATCTAGGTGTTTTAATTTTTTCCTAGTAGACTAATAAGTGATATTTGGGAGATACAAGAACAGGTAATAATAGTTCCAGACCAGCCAAAGGAGCTTAGACAAAGTGTTTCATTGGAGACGTGGCCTCACGGGAACATCAAGTAACATGAAGAAGTAAATAGGGAACTAATGTGGCTCTTCATCAAAATTATTTAAAGCTTTGGAAGAAACAGTAAACAAGGAAGAGTAAAAGAACCAAATGGAAAGATACAGAGAAAAACATCCTAAATAACCATTCCTCAAAATACACACACACACACACCCTTAAAAGTAATGAAAACAAGCTTCTGTTGCGAACTTCATCTTGACAAGGGCCCCATTACGCGTGCAGTCCTAACAGCCCTCTCTTCCTGCTAGGCACTATGTTCTCTATTTTACATGCATTGCCTAGTTCAGTCCTCCTCCAAGTCCAAGAAATTGGTAAGACTATGCTTTTCCGAGAGAACTGAAGATAAAAACTAGCAGAGCTCAGAGACTACATTTTTCTGAACTGGGTTTTCTGCTGTAGGAGTGCACCAGTCACCTGGGCTTCCAGGTCTGGAGAAAAAGGGTGATTCTCTTCGCCCCTTCACGCATGCTCATGGTTTTTCCTCCATCCAGCGGTAGACCTGTAACCAAGCTTCCCATGCAGGGAAAGACGGACAGTGGCAGCTCCCATGGCTCCAGATGATGGTGGCCTGGGTTGGCCAAATGGTCATCCCCTGCCATGTCCCACACAGCGACCCTCTCCTCAACATAATCAAAGGACATGTGCTCTCTAAACAGTCCACTTAGGCGCACAGACTATAAAGTGAAACAAATACTGAATTCCTAAATACGGAGTCCCACTGAGCATAACTATACATATTTATAGATTGCAAAAAGGGGGAAAGTAGTGTGCCCTAACATTAGCCTGTCACATGGAAACAAAATTTTTTACCTGTGAATTTGTCCACAACACAGCATAAACCATGACTGGCATCTTACACAGAGACATAATGTGCATTTTGCAGATGGAAGGAAAATCCCACTATACATCTCAAAGGCTGTATGCTACCATTTAACACCATGTCTAGATTGTCTTCTAGTATCAGATTTTCCCAGTTCAGGCTGTGCAGTCAAACACAGCTCTGCTTGAATTCAGCTCTGGGCCCTGGCACTTACTTGCTGTTGATCTGAGGAGCGGTCCCTGTTGTAGTTGCTGTTTTTCAGTTATAAAATGGAAACGATGCCATCTGTCATGTGACATATAACACCATTTCGGACAGGTCCATTGTGAAAGTTAAACATGACGTATATAAAGAACTAAGCATGATACAACCTCCATAGTAAATGTTCACTGAAATGGCAGCTGTTCTTATTAAAATTAAGGTCATTGACACTACAGAGCCTTTCTTCTCTGAGTACTCCAAAGCCTATCACCAATTCTGTGCGTGCGTCTGTGTGTCTGTCTGCATCTGTGTGTCTGTGTAAAAAAAATATTATGATCCAAATCATGTGTTCTTCTCTGCATGCAATACTAAAGTACAATATGGACAACTAACCTGCAGTGTACATCACAACATGTCAGTGCAAAATGTGCCCAAGTGTTTAGGTATTAGAGATGCACAGAAGTATTTTTATTAGAACTTGGAAAGACAGCAGTTTGAAATAGGCGTCTCTCCATTTCCTTCTTGCTATTCACTGACATCAGGACCAAAGAGAGCTCGTGCTTTGCCGCCAAAATATGGTATTCTGAGGATCAGTCTCTTTCCAAATCACCCAAATCCATGGTTTGGGGAAGTCTTTATTTGTGAATTATGACGAGTACTAAGCCCTCTGAGATTCTGAATCAAGATAACCAAGTAAAGGATTATTTTACAGTCACTAGAAAAATCTCAGATTGCATTGTATTTGTGGTTACAATGAATTCATAAATAATGGTAATCAAATTTAAAATGTACATCTTAATCTTGTGCTAAATAACAGTACAGTATTCTAGCCTGTAACTGAAAATAAAAATATTTTATGCTGAGTTTTACATCACATATTTATTTTAAATACATTAGTGGATAATCTAATGAGAGAAATGAGTATTCTTTCTTTGTAAAGCATTAATTTGGGTACTAATAACAAATTAAATTAGGGTATGGAGCAAATAGAAAAAAATTAACATAGCCCCACTTGCACTGACATTAATTTTGTACAAAATTAAAATTTCACGGGATCATAAACTAAAGAATGATGAAGTTTACTTTAAACCTCAAAATGTGAAACAGAAACTGAGTTTTAGGAGATATTTCTCTTTTAGATACACTGAAAAATCTGGACTGCTATTGAATCAGAACAAGCTCTTTTGAAATATCAGGCTTCCTACAGTTTACATGATGTTGATAGGTTTCTCTAATAAAGGCATTAGGCATTAAAAGGTGAATAAAGCACATATCGAATTTTATTTTGTCCAATTAAAAAACTGTCTTAACCCTAAGGGAAAAAAAAAAAATGCTCACAATAACCCAGTAGGAGCCTCGATTACAAAGAATCTGTAGCATCTGAAAATGAGTATATTTTTGAAAAGATTTTCTTTATTAAGTTTATCTTAAAGTTACTTGGGGTTTCACAATTTGGTACTTGGGAGTTTTATAAATGAAATAACCCAGTTTGCACATATCACACTGTCTGTTAAAACTAAAAATTAAGGGTAAATAAATGCTCCTCAATGCCAAGGACAGTTTGGTTCCACAGTTGCTTACATTACATTGCCACATAAGAAATGTTGGCTCTACTCTGGAATTAACATTGAAAATTTTCAAATATCTCTCCTGATAATTTTACTGAAAGTGATTTATTTTAAAACAATAAGAGCTACAAATTGAGACGAGCTTAGAGAGATAACAGCCTAGTGTCTTATTGTCCTCTGTTGACAGGAAAGCATGTTCTTTACATACTGTACTTAGCTGTAAAACACGTATTTTTCCTTGGTAAAAAAAAATAATAATAACTTTTCTGGATTATTTAATAGGCTATTTCAAGACTGTGAGAGGAAAAAAAAAAGAAAAACAATTATTTGAGAAATAGTGTTCCACGGTGGAAGAAAAATTAAGAGAAATTATTTGCATCTCCTTTGGGTTATTCACAATACTTGGAGGCTTTCATTCTCTCCAGTTAGTGCAATTTATTTTTCCACACGTCTCAGGAGCAAACAATGTTATTTAGACTCTAACCTGGCACGCTACCACCTCTGGCCCGCCCTTGAGCCCCTCCATCGCAAAGGTCTCCAGGTGCAGTCTGGGTAGCTGCAGGGTGAAGTCATTCCTGCTTGCCGCAGTCCGTGACAGCGAGATCTGATCTCTGACCTAAAGGGAAAAAAACAGCATCAATGGTAATTCCCCTTCAGACACATTAACTGGGATGAACTGGGTCCCCTTGAGCCCACTGAGTGGACTTGCATTGATCGCTGGACCTGAAATCCATGAATAAATTTAGGACTAATTGATTTTTCGTTGCAAATAAATCTCTAATTCAGAGTGCTGGGGGAGAATGTTAAGAAGAAAAAGCATCCTCCTGTTTGAAATGAGGGAGGGAAGAAGAGTCACTGGAGCTCTTCTGATCAAGAGGTTTTGAATTATTTTTTCACTGTTCCACCCTCAAAAGAAAAAAAGAAAGAAGGGAAAAAAAAATCCACAAAAATCAAAAACAAACAGCGATCTCCTAATTACTGTCACTTTCTTAATAACATGTTTCATTTAACTGGTATTAACTGATATATTAGACAAGATAGTTATTAGGTGCTAGTCTTGGAAAAGAAAACTTCAATAATATGTACCCTGGAATAAAAACAAACAGACTCAACACAGAAGGAGACTTAAAAATATACCAAGCAGAGGTTTATTTGCCCATTTCCTTCTGACTAAACTTGAGTCTTAACGATTAAATGCATATAAACCAACTCAGTCACGCAACTTCTAAATAAGATAACGAATAAAAGCAGTGGTATTTGTACTATATTTTAAGTATTCATAAAGGTAACAATACAAACATATCACAGATACGGGAGAAATACCAATTCTCTAGCCAGTATAGGGATCACAGGCAGTTGATATTACACTGCCACCTTCTGGACAAAAGAGAAACTATACCCCATATACTACACGTAGATAAAAAGAAAAATGCTCAGAAACAGATCTGTTTTCATTTTTAATTTCCAAACTCAGTAAGAGCTTTAAGATTTTCACAGCCTAGTTTTCCTAAGATCGGTGAGCTTTCATTTTTAATTATATAGTTTAACGATAGTAGATTTCATATGTAGGTATATTTTCTAACTTTCCTTATGCCTGACTGTTTTAAAAATGTATCTCTTTGCTACTATATATTGGATAAATATTATGCAACCAGCTTAAAGCCACAGGGTCAAAAGTGTTTTTGCTGAAGTAGTAACCGTCAAGAATGGAAGAACTATAAAAAATAGCACTAATTGCTCAAACATATTTGTCTATATCCCCACTTTTCCCTGAGCAACTTCAAATGTAACTTGGCAACAATATAAGATAGGAAACCTCTCCTTCGCTTTTCTATTCGACTTGGGAAGCTTCCAAAACCTGTTTGAATTATTTCTAATTTTATGAATGAACTATCACACTGCATACAGTTTCCTTAAACCAGCAAACACACACAAACATTTGATGCCATCTTTAATTGTTCATGCTAATCTATGCTTATAAAAATCTTTATACTCCCAAGTTGAACAGAAGTAGCTCTGTCAATAAGTGAATGTCAAATGTATGCTATAAAACATACACTGTAATGCAATTTTTATAATGGTGTGAGTACTGTATGCACACCGGAGTCCCAATTCAGAACGTTTCTTTATCTCTAACAAACATTCTCCAGAGTCCTCAGTCAGGATGAGAATGCTTTTAACTTACTTAACATAACAAAATAAATCATATTTTACAAATACATTTGCTTTAGGTTTTATATTATATACGTATGGATACCTTCTCCTGCTTTTTGTGGTCACCAATGCACACTCAGATAAAAGAAAACATTAATGTGGATTAAGGTACTGAGAATTTATCAACATCAAACCACTAGTGTTTTTGCCTTCTACCCTTCTGAACCATAGTCAATAGATCTAAATATTTTACTGCACCCTGGCCAATTCATTGTTTGATGTTTAAAAACTCACCCAGAATCAAAGAAAATTTATTAAATTTGAGCCCCCAAATGAGATACTATTAGCTTTGAAAGTCAAGTTTAACTGCGATATTGATGATTCTCTTTTTTCTGTGACAAAATTCACTAGGGAAATCCTGGAAGTCAAAGTACAAAAGCAGATTGCTAATATGGGCAAAGGGGGAGGGAGCACCATAAGCAATGGAGGCATAATCCACAACACAGCTCCAGCTCTGGAGGTCCTTGAACCCGGTGATTATCAGGCACCAAACTTCAACTGTGAAGCTTGACATACAGGAACAGTAAGCCACATTTTATAGTCTCTAAATAAACTCACTGAACAACAGGAAGCTGGGGCATTTGGTTAAACCTGGGACTTCTTATCAAATTAACATTCTCACTACAACATTATTTAATTTGCCAGATTAAAGTGTTCTTTATATTAAATAGAGGGGGAAAACTCAAAATCCAGTTATTTTGCTAAACCGAATAATGGGCATCATAATTACAACTTTATTTTCATATGCATGTGTTAATACTTTCATTTAATTGTAAAGGTGTTGAGACTGGGGGCGGTGCCATCAAGAGAGAGTGCTACATAACACACATAATATCACAAATATTTCTACTACATTTTAAGAGTTGATTTAAGAGTAAATTAAGCCAGAACTTTGAGAGAAGGCATCCAAAATGTTCTCCAAATATTTCTAGAAGTTTTCTCTCACCCTTCAAAAAGGATCAGTTAGGAATGTTTTTATCGTCAGGGGTACAGGGAGTGAAAACAGCACATTGAGAGAAGACAAAACAGTGACAGAGGACAAGTAAAATTACAACCAGCAGCAAAGAAGCAGGAAGGGAAGGTGACAGGAACAGGAAAACATGAAGGGTGAAAGATGAGACTGTTCAGAAGAGCGCAGAAAGCAAGCCTGAATTTCAGAGGGTGAACAGGATAAACGGGAAAGAGATTCAACCCAGAACAGTAAGAAAAAAGATTCACCCCGTACTGCATTCAATTTGTTTATGAAAAACAGAACAGGCAGCCTGAGAACAAAGTAACCAAAATCAGAACAGCGGTAAGTGAGATTTCCTCGGGAAACACTGTCCATTGGATATAAAATGATTCCTTTCAAATGCAAGAATCTAAAATAAACTTCCTTACTGTCAAAAGAATTCTGAAGTAACAATATTAAAATAATAAAATCACTTTTTTCCCTAACAGGAGAAGTAGGCTCACCTTTGAAAATACAGATTTTAGTGTGTGCACTAAGAAAGATGAAAACCACCATTGTCACCTGTCTGTACATTAAACGACAATTTCAAATTTCGAACTCAAATTATGATTTCAAAAGTCAGTCTTTAATTCTGTTATAGCACATCATTATTCATCCTTCAGTTATGATTTGATACCCATTTCACTGTATTTATAGCTATGAATGATAACATGTATATAATAATGTTTTTCTATTTCAAAATGGGTAACAGTCCATACTTAACCTAACAAATTTTTTCATACAATTTCACAATATAAATCTCATTTGCCAAATTGCATACATTTTTACAACATTCTATATAGCTGTTCAGTTTCATAATATTTGGATAAAGAATAAAGAAAACATACCTCCATTACTATACTCTGAAATTTTGATGTTTAGGAAAGTAGTTTGCTTTCTCCCTTCCCTATTACATACTTTCAGAAAGCACATATTTCTAACAGATATGCCATAAGACACAAAAGTAACAAGAGGTGGAGAGAGAAAAATAAATGAAACTTTCTAAGAAGTCAAAACACGGTATGAAATATCTATTTATTTTATCCTCACACTCGAGTTCCAGACTGAAGTGATTCAGAAGACCCGTGTTCCTATTCCTCACCTTGGCCTTTACTCACAAGCCTCCAATCTGTTTTCTAATTTTCTGTACTCCCACCATAACACAAAAAAAGCTATTCCTGGTGGACAGATCAACTCTGAGATTACATTAGTCATTTTTGGAAAAACTGTTCAACTCTCAAAACATGAACCTGCGTGTCATATCACACACAGCTATAAATCCCTTCACACCTAATGTTCCAAATGAAAAGACACACACACACACACACACACACACACACAAAATGTGGCACTAGCTATGTTTTTACCACCAGGACACTAAGGAAGAAGTAGTAGGGTTGTAGACAGAAATTCAGGTATGCTTACTACATAAAAAGATACACATAGTGCCTGAATCTTAAATCTGGGGAAAGTAAGTGATAATTAGTATTTCACATCATACCCTTGAGCTGGCTAAAATTTTACTTACTCCAATCTAGTATGGCATCCATTGCTTCATTATAAACATTCTGACCACAGACAGTGTCATCAAGAAGAGATCATGGTTTACAGTGTTTCCTGTGACCTCCTTTCTTACCACCCTGTGTTCATGTTCTACTTTGTTTCCACTTCCCTACCTTCCTCTGTCCCACGCCCTTCTCTGCCCTTCCTTCCACCTCCACTGATTCCTTACGGCTTTCCCTTCTCTCTTTGTCTTCCTACACTAGTGCAGACTACACACTATTTTTCAACCTCTGCACTAGAAAGCAGTATGTCCTTGGCACACTACAGCCCAGGAACCAAATCCAGCCCACCGCCTGTTATTGTAAATAAAGTTTTATTGGAACACATGACACCCATTCATTTACCTATTGTCTTTGGCTGTCTTCCTGCTACCATGACAGAGTTGAATAGTTGAGACAGAGACCATACGATCCACAAAGCCTAAAATATTTACTGTCTGACCCTTTGCAGAAAATGTTGGCCATCTTCTGCCTTAAAGGTACAGAAGGAAAGACAGTATTTTTCACCAGCTGTCAAGTTTTTTAAATAACCACATCTCACCAGAGAATATCGCAACAATTTCTAGCAGGTGAACCTTCTATCAGTACCACAGGGTTGCATTCCACAGACACCTTCTGGCTTATTTTTCTCAAGTGTTTCATAAACTAAGTGTACTATCTCCTGATAAACTTTCAGCTTTTATGTAGTCTGGTATGCAACATGACTGAGTCTAACTTTCCTGGCACATCCTCTCATACCTAATCAACATAAAATTTGGTTAAACAAGTAGAATAGGCATACTGGAGAGCCTTTTGTAAACAGAGAAGAGCATCAGCCAGAGTTAACTTGGTAAGGACACTGCTAGCAAGAAAACCATGGTGCATACAGAGTGGTTATATATCATGGTAGTATGTGATCAAATAAGAATGTCATTCCAAACTCCCAAATTCTACAAGGCAGGAAAAAGAAAGAATATGATTTAAAAAAAAAAAAAATATATATATATATATATATATATATATATATATATATATATATATAATTAGCAACTCCAGGATTCTTTTATGTGCCTACTGAGAGAAGGAGGGCTTTAAGCTTGCCAACACAATGGAAATGACATTCAAGGATCGAATAGTTACATCTGAGTGGACATCTTCATCTGTCTGTTACCTTTTCCTTAACTATCTGATAATGAAATAGACAGAGAGTAGTACTTCCATTAATATTACCATTGGTACTTTCAAAAGTACTTTTTGCTTTTCAAAGTACTCTTCATACTACCTCCCTTGATTCCGCCATCCACCTTGTGAAACAGTGAAACAGAAACATCCTTAAAACAAGGATGCTGAGTCCAGTGCTCTTAGCACTAATTCCTAGTGCCTCTTAATATTTATAATGAACAGTTAACAGTTGAGCAAATTGCTTAGGATTTTGGTAATTTTTCCATTCCCTACCTAAACAACAACACTATATTTTTTTAACTTGCCTTGGTCCCTTGTCTGGCAATCTTACCAAAAATGTGTAAGTTGCATAAAAGTAGTTTTGTGAGAAGTAATGGGGACTATTATTCAAACATCCTTCCTTTCCTCAGGAGTTTCCCTGGAACTGTGGGCATTCTCCTTCACTTGTGTTTTCTTTCTCCCATGGCCACACACACACACACACACACACACACACAGAGTTACACTGACAGACAAGTTACCTGTGCAGCAATCATCCTTATACACTGTCATCATCTCACACGGAAGATTCCCAGGCTATGACGTCCCAAGATACATGCAGCAGTTCCAGCTGTGCCCCACACCCACAGGAAGGAGACCCTGGCACTCAGCAGAAGCGGACACTCCATGGACGTTGCAGCAAACACAGGCACTCATCATTGGAAAAGAAGGAAGTAAGAAACTAGCCTTCTCTTGCTGGCAGGTTCTTTAACTTAACCTGCAACTCTGGAGCTGAGCCAGAAAGCTCCAAGGACTGCCGGCTGCTGTCACCCAGGAAAAGAGGGCAAATCCACCACTGCCATCACCCCATGCATTAATAGTTACATCCCAGTTATGGACCTAGAAAATGGATCTCATGAATCAAATTAGCAAGCTGGCTACATCCCAATAAGGATCTGAAAAACTGAGCCCTCCAATCAAATTATCAGGCTGGAGGAGAGGGTGATTTGATCACGGACATCTTCTAAAGGCACTGGGCAGCATGATAAATCTCCGGTGTAGGTTATACACCATAGAATGTACCCCACAAACAGATTACTGTGATCTTGAGCTATTTACACAAACACCAAACCCATACTTGAGTGTAGAAAAATACGTTTATGCATTGTTAACAGTCCTCCTAGGAAATATTTTTTTTCCTAGGGTAAATTATTGCAAAGGATAAAGGCCAGGGCACAACTGAAATTAGCCATTTAGATGTGTTTAGGCTAAAACCTGTTAAGCACACGTACATGACATTCTGTAGCATCTTATCTTTCATTTGTCAAGGTTTTTAAATCCCTCTTGAGCTGGAGTACCATTTTTAGCTTGGCTAGGTCAGAATGACACTGAACAATATGAATGATGACACACAAGACAGCTATACGGACAGAGTTGTCATCAGCAAGCCAGCTGGGCTAACACCTGTAATGTCCTGCACAGCTGATCTTCAGAACCAGGATCCAGAAACTAAGAATGTGGAGGAGTTCCAAGACCACAAGTAACATTTAAAGAGTCATTAATGAGTCACTAAAAATTGGGTTTTGGGAGACATTAAATCATATTTTGACTTTTAAAAGACTGCCAGCTCTATAAATTAAAAGCTGTTCTGTGATGTATCCATTCTTTATAAATTCACTGAAAACTAAAAATCAAAAGATAACTATGTATAATCAAATATTTGGGTTAGCCATCTTTAAGATAAGATTATAAAATCACATTTAAAGATTTGGCAAGATAGTGTCTTCAACTATCAGATTCTGTTGGACTCTAATCCATTCCACAGTCCACTCTAACAAAAGAAGTTCTCATCTTTCTACTTCTTAAGAGTCGAACCAGCTAAAAACAGGTTGCAACAGGACTATCACACCCTGTAAATTCTTGCTAGCGCACCCCTCTTTCCTAGAGACGTTCTTCTAATCAAATTTAGGCTATTCCTCTAGCTCTTGATTAGGCAAAATAAATACACATGCTATTTTTAGCAATCAAATAAAGCAATATCAGCAATACCTCCACTGAAATACAGAGATGGCTTCAGCTTTGTTTAGGGACTAGGTGATGGTAGAATTTGACTCATTCGACAAACATTCCTTAAGTGCCTACTGGGTACCAGGCACTGTGATAGATGCTGAGGATATAAAAATTAAGGAGACAGAATTCCATCCCTCAAGGACTCCAAACTCTGGTGGCATAATTAATCTCTCAAAATGCATTTGCTAGCTTCCCATTTATCTATAATGTCTTGTTTCTCCTGTCAGTTGCTATACTGCCTTCTTTCTTTGCCAGAGTATTACGTTAATCAATCTCAAACCTTTATATTTAGCCTGACTTTTTCCCTTAGGTCCAGACTCACATATCTTGCTGATCATCCCACCTTTCTTCAAACTTGGGTATTTCCAAAACAAAACTCATCACTGTCTCCCTTCTTCTCCCTACAAAAAAAAAAAAAAAAAAGCCTGCTCCTCTTCTTGTATTTCCAACATCCATCAGCCAATCACACTCCTCATCCTGGGAGGAATCCTCCCCTGGCTTTTTCAGCCTCATTCACTATTTTACTAAATAAGTTTCACATCCTTTCCTCTAACACCACCTATCATCACTGCCCTGGTCTGACCTTCTCCTGTTTCCATCAAGTCTACAAAACCATGGGTCATAAAACCACCTTCATTACTCACGATATCCAGTCTGCAAATATGCCCTCCAGAGCCCAGATTCAGTAAGGAAATCTGACCATATCAGTGCCAAGCTTAAACCCTAGTTTCCTCCCACTGCCGCCATGATAAAAATTCAAGGGTCTTAGAATGGCCAAAAAAAAAAAAAAACCAACTTTAATGACTTGGCTTCCAAGTACCTCATTCAGCCTCCTCTCTTGTACTCTCCTTGCACTTCCTGCTGAACTGAAGATGTCTGGATATTCACACTTCCATGCGGTTCCTCACACACACTATCCTCTCTACTGGAACACCTTTCCCACCTTTCTTCACACTTCAAAGCCCCATCCAGGCATTAATTCTAAGAAACCTTCAGACAACCTGTGGGATTTCTGAGTATGCCTCCTAGATGAGTAAGTCCATCTACATGGGTGTGGAACTACATCTAATGGATGCTTATTTACCATGGTATACTGGAATTATCTGTGCCTCTGCCTTGAGAGAAAGGAAAGATAGATATCAATGTAGATATAGATATACATACATACATACACATACACACACACACACACACACACATACACACAGACTATGGTCTCTCTTTCTCTCTCTCTTCATTCATAAATATATATATATATATAAATATATATATATATATAGTGGGGTTTTTTGTGGTTGGTTGGTTGATTCTCCAAAGACTGGTACAGCTCCTGGCATATAACATATACTTTTAAAACTTTTGTAGAACTCAACTGCTCTTATTAAAAACTGGATAAGAGATTTTAAGTAACTTTATGGTAGAAATGAATCTCAAAGGATATCAGCAAAAACTCCTGTGACTTCCTAGCTATTGTCCAGTATCAGTCAGCCTGATAAATTTACAGGTTTATAGACGCAAGGTCCTCTGAAGTCTTTTGAAGCTTCTGGGTTCTGACTTCCTATTTTATCTTTTAGACATTTTACTGAAAAGGCAGTTAAGATTTCTCCCTAAATGTTCAGAGGTACATTTAAAGTTCATAGTATACTACAATCATACACAGGAAACACTATCATTAATACTTCCAAACATATAGGACTCAAGGAGTCTCTAACTGCCTCAGAATGACTACCAAAAAAAGTTCACTCTTCTCTACATTCCAATTTTACCCAAATTTACTTACGTTTACCTCCAGCTATAATAAATCAAGACATCTCTCTGTTAAACATTTGGTTAGCACCCAAGAAACACTTAATTTTCTCATATCTAATGCTAAATAATTAGGATATTATCCTATACATCCAGTCATTACCTTACCCTGAAAGCTAATTCGATATTCTAATATAATTCTATAGAATACAGAATTATATTCTAATATAATTATTGTAGTTTTCCTCCTTTTCTCACAATAGAAATACTAAAGCATGTTTGGAGAGTCTCTTAATTTAAAGAAAAAAATCAATCCTAAGAGTCTATATTATCAGTAATATTAGAAACCTACTGGTATATTTATTAGGCAAATAAAAGTATATGACTTTAGGGAATGATGTTAGCAAAAATGGTGAAATAAGGAACTCCAAAAGTCAGTCCCTCCACACACACAAAAAAGGAATACCCTGGGGCACCTGGGTGGCTCAGTCAGTTTAGCGTCTGCTCTTGCCTCAGGTCATGATCTCGAATTCCTGGGATTGAGCCCCGAGTCCAGCTCCCTGCTCAGTGGGAGGCCTGCTTCTCCCTCTCTCTCAGAGTGCTTCCCCCCTCCCCAGCTTGTGCTCTCTCCCTTGCTCTTTTCTCTCTCTCAAGTAAATAAATAAAATCTTTTTTAAAAAAACAGTGACTACCCTGACAAAATTTGTCAGAATCAACTTTTTCAGAACTCTAGAAACTAACTGAAAGTTTACAGCAACCATGCAAAAACTTAATCAAGGAAAAAGCACCTGAATCTCAGCATTTAAGGAAATCTCTTTTGAAACAACAGCAGATGATGAAGTTAACAGAACAGAGATTTCAGTGGCCATACTTGACAAAGAATACAGACTTTAAATGGAAATGAAAAGTATAGTATAGGAAATATGATCAATAATACTGTAATAATGTGACAGTGACCACTTATCATGGTGAGCACTGAGTCATGTACAGAATTGTCAAATCACTATGTAATATATCTGAAACTCCATATAATACCATATGTCAACAAACTGAAAAAATTAGTTCAGAAAAGTCACTGAACAAATAATAACCACTAGAATAAGCAGCAACAAGCAACACCAGGGATGGAGGAGAATCTGATTTCCAGAGTTCGTACATTGCACTATACAAAATATTCACTTTTTAACAAAAAGCTATGAAGTATGCAAAAAAGATAAAGTATAGCACGTACATAAGAAAAACAGAAACTAATAGGAACTCAGGAAGCCTGAACATTGGATTTACCACACAATGACGCTAAATCAATTATTTTAAATATGCTTAGTGTTAAAGGAAACTGTGTACAAATAACCAAAGGAAAACATGAGAGTAGTATCCTCCAAAACAGAAAATATAAATAAAGAAATAGATAGCATAAAAAGGAACCAAATAGAAATACTGAGGTTGACATATTCAAAGCACTTAAAGGGGAAAAAACTGTCAACCAAAAATTTTATATCCAACAG
Organism: Mustela nivalis; assembly: GCF_964662115.1. Lineage (NCBI taxonomy): Eukaryota > Metazoa > Chordata > Mammalia > Carnivora > Mustelidae > Mustela > Mustela nivalis. The sequence goes on along the minus strand of NC_139032.1, from coordinate 42,078,357 downwards.
AAATATTCTTCAAAAATGAAAGAAAGGGGTGCATGGCTGGCTCAGTCGGATAAGCGTCCAACTCTTGATTTCAGCTAAGGGTCATGATCCCAGCATTGTGCGATCAAGTCCCACATCAGGCTGTGCACTCAGCATGCAGTCTGCTTGTGCTTCTGCCTCTGCTCCTCCCCTCACTCACTCTGTCTCTTCTCTATCTCTAAAATAAATAAGTAAAATCTTTAAAAAAAAAAAAAAGTGGGGGGAGGAGAAATTAAGCCATTGCAAGATAAACAAAAGTTGAGGGTATTCACTACTTCTAGTCTTGCCCTAAGAGAAATGTCCTAGGGGAGTGCTTCAGCCTGAAATGAAAGGACAACAGACAGTAACTCAAATTCACATGAAGAAATAAAGATCACCAGCAAAGGAAACTGCACAAGTATAAATAAAATCAGTAATAATGTAGTTTTGATTTGTAACTCTTTTTTCCTATATAATTTCAAAGAAAACTCTGACACAATTGAACAGAGAAATAGTTCAACAATAATAGTTGAAGATTTCAAAATCACACTTCATTAATGGGTAGAACTACACCAAATATACCCAAGGAACTAGAAGAGCTGAACAACAGTGTAAATCAACATACTAGACATCTATAGAATATTCTATACAATGACTGCAGAATACACATTCTTTTCAAATGTACCAGTAACATTCACCAAGACAGACCATATTCTGGACCATACTGCAAACTTTAAACTTAAAAGAACTGAAATCAAACAAGGTAGCTATTCAAATCCTACATAATTTTATTAGAATGCCAAAGCAAAAAATATTTGGAAAATCTCCAAATATTTTGGAAATAAAACAACACATGCTTAAACAGTGAATAGATCAAAGATGAAATCACAGGGATATTAGAAAATACTTTGAGATGGATGAAAACAAAAACATAATATACCAAAACACAGTCTTCTGTGAAAGTAGTGCTCACACAGAAATTTTTAGCTGCAAATGCCTATTTTAAAAAAGAAGAAAGATCTCAAATCAATAATCTAAACTTCTACCTGAGGGACATAGATAAAGAAGAACAAACTATGCCCAAAGCAAACAAAAGAAAGAAAATAATAAAGATTGAAGCAGAGATAATAGAGAATAAGAAAATAACAGAGCATATTAAGAAAACCAAATTTGGTTCCTGGGAATGATCAACAACATTGACAAACCTTAGACTTTCCAAGAAAAATAAGAATAATTAACTACCACAATAAGAAATAAGTGTGAAGACTCTACTACTGACCTTACAGAAATAAAAACAATACTAAGGAATTGAACAATGTATGTCAACAAATTAGGTGACCTAGATGAACTAAACAAATTCCTAGAAACATATAAACCACAAAAATGGACTTAAAAAGCAGCAGAAAATCTGAATAAATCTATTACAAGGAAAAAGAATTAATAAATAAGCAGAAAATGGGGCACCTGGGTGGCTCAGTGGGTTAAGCCTCTGCCTTTGGCTCAGGTCATGATCTCAGGGTCCTGGGATCAAGCCCGGCATCAGGTTCTCTGCTCAGTGGGGAGCCTGATTCCTCTCTCTGCTTGCTTCTCTGGCTACTTGTGATCTCTCTCTGTTTAAATAAATAAATAAAATCATAAAAAAAAAAAAAAAGGCAGAAAACTTCCAACAAAGAAAATCCCAGGACCAGATAGCTTCACTGGTAAATTTTATCAAATATTTACAGAATTAACACAAATCCTTCTCAAACGCCTCCTCCCCCCACCAAAAATGAAGTGGAAGGGACCCTTCCTAACTTATTCTATGAGGTCAATATTACCTGATACCAAAGCCAGACAAAGACATCACAAAAAAACTGTAGACCAATATACCATATGAACATAGACAACAAATCCTCAAAAAAGAAAAAGAAAAATACTAGCAAACTGAATCTAGCAACATATTCAAGTAATTATACATGATAACCAAGTGTGGTATGTATAACAGGAATGCAAGGATAGCTGAACATACATAAACATTAGTAGTATGAAAACTGGAAAAAAAAAGATCATTTCATATGATATAGAAAGAGCATTTGACAAAACCCAATAACCTTTCATGATAAGAAAAATTCAAAAAACTACAAACAGAAAGAACTTAGTCTGATAAAGGACATGCTCCTAACATCATATTTAATGGTGCAAGACCAAAAGCTTTCCCCCTAAGATTAGGAAGAATGTAAGGATATCTGTTCTCATCTCATTGCCAGGACTAGAAGTACTAGCCAGGCAATTAGACAAAAAAATAAAAAAATAAAAACAAAAAAACAAAAAAACAAATAATCAAACAAACAAAGGCATCCAAATCAGAAAGAAAGAACTAAAACTATCTTTATTTGCAGATAATATGATCTTATATATAGGAAATCCTAAAGAATCCTCAAAATAAATTATTGGAGCTAAAAAACTCAGCAAAGTTGCAGGACACAAAAGCAACATATAAAAATCAGTCATATTTCTAAATGCTAGAAATTAAGAACCAAGAAATGACATTAAGAAAATAATTTCAGGGGTGCCTGGGTGGCTCAGTGGATTAAGCCTCTGCCTTTGGCTCAGGTCATGATCTCAGGGTCCTGGGATCGAGTCCCGCATCAGGCTCTCTGCTCTGCAGGGAGCCTGCTTCCCCCCTCTCTCTGCCTGCTTCTCTACCTACTTGTGATCTCTCTCTCTGTCAAATAGATAAACTTTAAAAAAATTTTAAAAAAGAAAATAATTTCATGTACAACAGCATCACAAAGATTAAAATACTCTGGAATAAATTTAAGCAAGAAGGTGCAAAACTTGTACACTGAAAACTACAAAAGTTGTTGAAAAAAATCAGAGAAAATGTAAATAAATGGAAAGATGTTCTATGTCATGGATTACAACACTTAATATTAAGATGGAAATACTATCAAAATTCTAATTGCCTCCTTCTTCATACCCTAAAATCATATGTAATTGATCCTAAAATTCTTAATTTCAAAATTTACTACGAAGCTACAGTGATCAAAAGAGTGTGGTACTGATATGAGGATAGACAACATATAGATCAATGAAACAGGACTGAGAGTCCATAAACAAAACTAAACATCCATAGTCAACAGATTTTCAACACAAGTACCGAATGGGGGAAAGAAAAGTCTTTTTAATAAATGGTGCTGGGATGGGATGCCTGGGTGGATCAGTTGGTTGAGCATCTGACGGGCTCAGGTCATGATCTCAGTGTCCTGGGAGCAACCCCTGCCATCAGGCTCCTTGCTCATCAGGGAGTCTGCTTCTCCCTCTGCTCCTTCCCAACTCCCATGCCCTACTTGTGCCTGGGCTCGCTCTCTCTCTCTCTCTCTCTCTCTCTCTCAAATAAATAAATAAAATCTTTGGAAAAATAAATTAATTAATCGTGCTGAGATAACTGGATAGCCCTGTAAAAGAATGAAATTCAGCCTGAATTATACCATATACAAAAATTAACTCAATATGGACCAAAACCTAAATGTAAGAGTTAATACTATAAAACTCATTGGAGAAAACATAGGGGATTTTTTCATGACCGGGGATTTGGCGATGTTTTCTTAGATCTAAAACCAAAATCATGATCAACAAAAGAAAAAAAATGGACTTCATCAAAGTTAAAAAAACTTTTGTCCATCAAAGAATGTTGCTGAGAAAGTAAAAAGACAATGCACAGAATGGAGTAAGAGGGTATGGGAGGGACTGCTTAATGGCTTCTGGGTTTCTCTGAGGTGAAGAAAATATTCTGAACACATAGTTGTGATGGTGGCATAACACTGTAAATGCACTGAAAGCTACTGAATTGTACCCTTTAAAATGGTTAAAATGGTGATTTTCTTTTAAAGTTCAATAGTTCTGGTTTTTTTTCAAAACAGTTGAGAATTCAACTAAATAAAGAAGTGTGTATATAAAAAATGCACCTCGTGGAAAATTGTGATCTTGTTTTCTCTTGTTATTTTTCTTGACCCCAATAACCTGAAATTAGCCTAACAAAGTTTCTTAATAAAAGGTTAACTTCTGACCTACATTTAAAAAGCCATAATATAGGGGCGCCTGGGTGGCTCAGAGGGTTAAGTCTCTGCCTTTGGCTCAGGTCATGATCTCAAGTCCTGGGATCAAGCCCCACATCCAGCTCTCTGCTCAGCAGGGAGCCTGCTTCCCCCTCTCTCTGCCTGCCTCTCTGCGTACTTGTGATCTCTCTCTCTCTGTCAAATAAGTAAATAAACTCTTTAAAAAAAATAAATAAATAAATAAATAAATAAAAAGCCATAATATATTCATACATATATCTACATATAATTAAAATAAAATATCTGTTTCTTTGAAATGAGGTATGTCTTTAGATGAAAATAACTGGCCTTGGGGTGCCTGGGTGGCTCAATTGGTGAAGCCACCGCCTTCGGCTCAAGTCATGATCCCAGAGTCCAGGACTGAGCCCCGCATCAAGGTCCCAGCTCCACAGGAAGTCTGCTTCTCCTTCTGATCTTCTCCCCCCTTCATGCTCTCTCTCACTCTCTCTCTCAAATGGATAAATAAAATCTTTAAGAAAAAAAGACGACTGGTCTTCTTTATTACATACTAGTATTGGTCCCAAATGGGATTTAAAAAGTAATATCCCGTCAAACTGCTTTGTATAATATAATTTCAGGATTTGAAAAGTTGAAGGTAATGTATCAAGTTTAAAGATTAACAAATATATCTTGAAATCTGGAACTGTGACACCTCCAGCTTTATTTTTCTTTCTCAAGATTCCTTCCACTATTCAGGGTCTTTAGTGGTTCCATACAAATTTCAGTTTTATTTGTTCTAGTTTTGTGGAAAATGTTGTTGGTATTTTGATAGGGATTGCATTGGATCTTTAGATTGCTTTAGGTAATATGGACATTTTAACAGTATCAATTCTTCCAATCCATGAGAATGAAATACCTTTCTAATTGTTTGCATCACCTTCAGCTTCTTTCATAAGTGTTTTATTAGTTTTTAGAGTACAGGTCTTTTACCTCCTTGCTTAAGTTTACTCCTAGGTATTTTATTCTTTTTGGTGCAAGTGTAAATAGTGTTCTTTTTTTTAATTTCTCTTTTTGCTACTTCATTATTAGTGTATAGAAATGCAACTGATTTCTGTGTATTAATTTTGTATCCTACAACTTTAGCGAATTCATTTATTCTAGTAGGTTTTTTGTTAGAGTTTTGAGGATTTTCTATGTATAGTATCATGTCATTTGCAAATAGTGATAGTTTAACCTCTTTTAACTTCAACCAATATGGATGCCTCTGTTTTTCATGCCTGATCACTGTGGCTAGGACTTCTAGTACTACACTGAATAAAAGTGGCAAGAGCTGAAGAGATACAGGCTTCCAGTTATGGAATGAAAAAGTCACAAGAATAAAAGGCACAGCATAGGGAATATAGTCAATAATGCTGTAATAGCATTGTATGGTGACAGATGGTAGCTACACCAGTGGTGAATATGGCAGTATATATATATATAGGCTTGTCAAATCACTATGTCGTACACCTGAAACTAATGTAACATCGTGTGTCAGCTATACTCAAATTCTAAATAATTGACAAATATCAATAAAATGTAATTGCTTTTCAAAAAAAAAAAACCCAAACATTTAAGATCTCCAAATGTTTAAGTTCTTTAAAATGCAAGAAAGGAAATAACGTCTGGGGGCATTTGGGTGGAGCAGTGCAGTCAGTTAAGCGTCCGACTCTGAGTTACAGCTCAGGTCATGATTTCAGGGTCATGAGATTGAGCCCTGCGCTGGGCTCCACACTCAGGGTGGAGTCTGCTTAACACTCTCTCCCTCTTCCTCTGCCCCTCCCCACCACACTCTCTCCCTTGCTCTCTCTAAAATAAATAAATAAATAATTAAAAAGAAAAAAAGAAATAATGTCTTCACAAAAACAATTTCTTTCTATTAGATCATTATGTCACAAGTTAATATTAAAATTTAATTCAGCAGGTAGAGTCAACTTTATTCTAGAATAACTGCTGCAAACCTTGAAAACACGTGTGCTTAAGATACGTAAATAGCTACACTATTTGGTTATGTGCAATAAACTGGACTGAAGAGTCTGAATGTAACCACAACCATTTTTACCATGAAAGAGTCTAGATCCTCTTTTGTACTATGCTCAATTTCTCCAAATTGGTGAAATGCCTCTGGACAGTCTGAGTTGGCCAGAAAAACACCTGCGTGAGGACCAGTGGGCAGCACCTCCCTGAGAGCTCAGAGTGACTCTCTGGGCCATTTCATAGCACCCATTCATTCTCACCCAAACTTCATAAAAAAGAGAATTAGCCCAACAATCAATTTAGCCTTTCCTAAATTTTCACTTGAAGATTGAGAAGTAACTGATAATTCTGAAACCACTATATAAATAGAAATTTCCAGAAACATTAATCAAAATAATTAACTACTAAATTTGAAGGGGAAAAAAGCCATAAAGCAAAAGTAAATCTACAGTGGCACTAGGCCAATTCTAAAGACATCTTTCTTTCCGTATGACACAAAAATCGAAAGATAAACTGCAACTGAAGAACTATATGATTATAATTGTCCTATTGCAGTCAGTCTTGATTATATTTAAAATACACATTTTGCCATTCTCATAATGAAAGGATAAGGCAGGGGCGCCTGGGTGGCTCAGTGGGTTTTAAAGTCTCTGCCTTCAGCTCAGGTCATGATCCCAGGGTCCTGAGATCAAGTCCCGAATCGGTTCTCTGTTTGGTGGGGAGCCTGCATCCCCGCCCCCACACCTGCTCTCTGCCTACTTGTGATCTCTGTCTGTCAAATAAATAAACAAAATCTTTCAAAAAAAAAAAAAAGATAAGGCACATCTGTATTCCACACTGATGATGGTTTTTCTCTGATATCAAAGTCCCTTCCTCAAGGTAGCTGCCACCCAAGATTTTTTTTTTTCCTGTAGCTGGGAATATGAACAAACAATTGGATTTCAAGGCCACATTAACTGTATATAAAGATATGCCATATACACAACATAACTGATTTCTCCTATCAAAGGTCTCACCAAGTACAAAAAAAATGTAACCAAAGATATCTCTTTTCCTACAAATCAAATTTCAGGTTTCTAGCATATATGGAGGATTTGATGTCACCATGGTTTGTTTTTTGGGTATTTTTAAGAGATTTACAAAGCTATATTCCATAATAAATTTGATGCCCCAAATCATTATAAATATGGTTCATTCATGAATTCCATACATCTTAAAAGCGCTAATTATATTTCCAACAAATTGTCTATTAGACAATAATAGACACACATAAATTATATTTCTCTACTTTTAAATAATGAATGTATCTTTGAATTTAGAATGCTAAAAAAATACATAGCCAGTTAATACATTAAGTTTTTAGTAAGATGACATCCTTAAATGCCTCTCATCACTACAAATTAAATGTTAATTTATCATTGAGAAGTAATCAAATTCAAAATAGAGTATTACTAAATATATTCTCATAAGAAGGTAAATTACAGCTTGAAAAGTACTGCCAGATACAATGTATTATGGCTCCTCTATATATACATACATAGGACAGTAGGTTTGAGAGTAGTAAGAGGTTAGAGAGTGTGGTCAAACATTTTATCATTATGAGACAAGTAAGAATCATAATGACCTCTGGTTCAGTCAGCAAAGACCACAAATAACTCAAGTGCATTTGGGAGAAACCACTATTTTTCTAGTTTTATCAAGTATATAAAGTGAATTCTGAAGAAAGTTTTACAGTTAAGCACTGTATAACAAACTTTCAGTCATTCGGGAGGATCTTTTTGTTACTTTAATTTTTTTAAAAGTTACAAAATGAATTATAGTATCTTGAGGTTAATAAAATTAATGTTTAGGAAAACAACATCCTAACAGAAGTTGAATGATGTTGAAGGAAAAGTATAGTACCTTATGAAGCATATTTTCTATTGTTCTCATATGATTAGCAACACATTCTTTGTCTCTAGAAAAAAAAATTAAAATTAGGCATTAGTAAAACTCAAGCCTTACAACCAATGTTACACATTTTAGGATAAGTAGTTATTACTGAAAAATAAGGTTTGGTTATTATTGTACTCCTTCAAAAATGCAAAACCTAACCACATTCTCTGGTATAATTCTGCATTTAACTCTTATCTTTAGTTATCTTTAGTTTGCCTGCCATAAATTAGAGGAATAAAAATCTTATGGATCTTTTCAAAAATTAAAAAAAAAAGACTGAAAAAATAAGTAATGGAAATTTTAAAAAGAGTGAAAAAGAAAAAGAAGCTATGATTACATTGTTGGGTTAAAATGTACTAGAAAGGCTGAACTTTCATTCTTTTGGTTTCTAATGAAAGAGATTTTTAAAATCATAGAGGTGGAGATATATTTTGAATGGCCACACTATGCTAAATAATATTTTCCTTTCTACATAGGCTCTTTGTGTAATAATTACACAAAAACTGTTTATGACCTTGACTAGAAGCAAAGTAACTAGTTTCTTCTATCAGACTTGAGATTGAATTTGACTTTAATAAAGATATAAAAAGTTTGGATGTACAGCAAAGGGAAAATAGTTAACACCAGAACAAGTTTGTATGATAACATCTGGTAGCTAGATTCATCGTGGTGATCACTTCTTTATGTATACAGACGTTGAATCACTACATGGTATATGTGAAGCTAATAGAATACTGTATGCCAACTACACTTAATAAAAGTAAAGCTAAATTAAAAGTTTGGATGAAAATACTGAAGACAAAAATTTAATAGTAAATTAGAAATTGAAAACTGCAAATAATGTATTAACTCTCCAAATTTCAAATTAATTTTCTTTCACGTTATAAGAACATGTACCCATGGTCACTAGATGTGACAGATTCCTGAATTAGCAACAATGTTTTGGAGACAGAATATTAAGAGACTTTGTAATCTTGTTCCCATTCATCTAAGAATTTTCAGAGCTGCAAGATGCACTAGCAATAACCTGGGCTAAGCTTTCCTTTGACATAAGGAGAAAGACTGAACAATGGCAACACAAAGCTGATGGAGTCAAATTCATATTTTTTAAAAATTGACAATCACAAAAACTTAATATGGCGGTGCAACATTACAGAGTTTCACAACTTTCAGGAAACTACTAACCTGACAATATTTTGGCCTTGTGTAAAGTCATTTTTTCACTAGTATGAGCAATTTCCGAAGCCCAATGGCAAAGTTGTGGATATCGTAGATGGCAGATCCCCTGTTCTATAATTTTGTTTACAGACTACACTGCCTCAAAAAAAATTTTAAGTAATATATATATGTATATAAATATATACATATATTTATATTTGCAATTACAGGAACTCAGAATTCCAAATTCAGAAAACAAGGAGTTTATTAAAATTAGATGTTTCTTTAATCCATAAATAGATTTTCTTTAAGCCATGCTGTTGTGAAAGGACTGTCTTAAAGTAGTCCATGAAATTTGATGTGAGGAACAAATAAAAATACCCAAGAGAGAACTGTTCAATTTGAACTTCACAGTGTATGTCAACTTGATTACCTGGTAAAAGGAAAAACACCCTCATCACATTTGCATAGCTGCCCATTCTGAAAACTGTATATTTTTTCTATTGACCGTGTTAGAATATACAGCTATAAAATTAAATGAATTTTCCATGATCAATATGTTTTTATTGCACTTAAAAAGATGTTATGATACACATGTTGATTATATCCTAGCATTTTTTAATGGAAATATTACTTGCAATATTAGTATACCATATGCAGAGCAAATCTGGGGGGCCATGGGGCAGAAGGGAATGAGGAATGTGTAAAAGAAGGAACGATGAAAAACTTCTCAGTAAAGAGTATTCCATTTCCTATTAATGAAATCACGGGTCTCCAACGTGTAACACTACAACAGAGCCCAAAACACACAATGAGCGGTGATCGAGAAACTTAATACTTTTCCGAGGTTTCTCAATAAAATATACATTGAGCATGTTGAGTTAAGAGTTTTCTTTTTTGAGGATCTATCAGAGAATTTCAAAGAGAGACAGCTGTACTTTTGTTTTCTAACACTGTATTATCCAGGGCTAAAACCCGGAGCATGAAAGTGAGAATTGATCTTTTGTCTGTTTTAAGTGATCTCCCCAAGGTCCGAGTGCTCACTTGGCTGCCATGCGGAGGGCGCTCTCCGCATCGCGGATGTTCTCCTCCAGCCGACGCTTGTCCTGCTCCAGCTGGGTGAGATGCCTATTGAGCTGACGCAGAGATTGATCTTTTCTTCTCAGCTCCATCTTTGCCTCGGAGAGACTCTGCAAGCAGACAGAAAACAGAGTTGCTTGTCAGCCCTGATAATTAACTTCAATTTATGCCATAGGCTATTAAACAAAGAAGGATACAGACTGACCGAGAAGCAGACTTGGGTCATTACACATCAGGGCTTAACAAATTTTCTGCAAAAATTTCACGCACCTACTAATTAGAAATGATAGTTCTGATAAGATTTTGAGAAAAAATGTTTAGCTACAAAATACAAGTCTGCTTTATTTTTTTAAATACTGGAAAGCACATACATTTTATTCTTACACCCCAAAAATCTGATTATAAAAACCTCAAGTTCCCTTTTCTTTAATGTGGAAGAAGTAAAGATTTTCAGGGGAGAAAGCACACGAAATTTAGAGTCTATTCAAAACAAGAACTGGCCTGTGGACAAAGTGTGTATGTGAGTGAGGGGGAGGTGGATAAGGATCCCAAGAGACTGGGGAACCCAAACTGGAAAGTACCACTACTTTATTCATAAAGAGTTCCCAAACAGGTCACTGTAGACATCTCAGTGAACTAACTGGACTCCACAGTAAAACTCACTTGCCATTAAATAACTCCATGTCGAAGGTAGCAACACAAATGTGATTAACACCTTTCATCTAACAAAGTTACAAATAATATTTGCATTCAGAGTTATTTATGTTCCATAAATATTTTTCTATTCCCAGAAGTAGAAAATCTGTTGATTGATATTTTGCTATTTGCTTTAATCTGAAATATTCCCTTAGCACAAAATTTTCAAAATGTGAGTCCACAACTCTGGTTTGGAACTTTCAGGATAAAGTTCTTAGAATCAGACCTCAAATTTAAAGAGGTATTTTCTAGACTTCATGTAAAATAACATAGGGATCACAGGATCCCTTAGGACTAAAAATTTGCTCATTCATTTTCTTAGGAAATTTCTAGAATATGAGCTTATCAACTTTTCAACTACATTTGTTATACAGTGAGCTAAACTATTGGTTACACAAGCATAACATCTTCTGCTTCCTTCTCAGAGGTTAGCCACACATTAATGTCCACTGCCTTGCTTCAAATATCCAGTTAAGAATAACCAAATGCTGTAATTTTCATGTTCAAAATTCTTCTACAGTATTCTCTTAATGCATTCACAATAGGTAGAACAGAAAACTCAAGCAGCCTTCGTGAAGCTAAAACAGTTAACTCACTCTGATTGCTAGCACACTGAAAGCAACCAGAAGTCAAACCAAGTATTTTAAAATGTTAGAAGTTTTTAAATTCATGATTTCACTTTTCAAACTGTCAAGCTGCTTCCAAGCAAATATAAGTTTAAAAAATTTAAAATAAGCAAACAGTGATTACTTATAAGATATATTCTACTGTAATCTTCAGTGTTCACAGATCGTCAAGAACATCCCACTATAGAAGCATCACTGATTCAAACCAACTTTTAAAAAGACAACAGGAGCCCCTGAGTGGCTCAGTGGGTTAAGCCTCTGCCTTCAGCTCAGGTAGTATTCTCAGGGTCCTGGGATCAAGCCCCACATTGGGCTCTCTGCTCAGCAGGGAGCCTGCTTCCCCCAGTCTCTCTGCCTGCCTCTCTGCCCACTTGTGATTTCTCTGTCAAATAAATGATTAAAATCTTTCTTAAAAAAAGACAACAAAGAATAGATTGTTAAAGGCCATGCTAAACCTAGGTATTTTGTGCCAGTGTTAAGATATTTAAAGGCACTGAAGAATCATGAGATTTCTCGATTTAAAAAAGCAAAATCCGTTCAAGTCCTTTTCAAGCCGGTATTTCTGACATCTTTCAGCTGATTTAAAAAAAAAATGCTATTTTTCAGATAGGAAGCTAAGACTAATGATCCACTACCACGACTTATGCATAAAGTTCGAATTCTTTTTTCCAACAGAATTAACAGATTTATGCCAATCCATTCCAATTCTCTTGCCCAGTAACTCTCATGACTCGCAGTGGACATTTGTGAGGGCTACTTGGGGTGCTGCTTCTAGCCTTGTCCTAAACTGATGCTCACTGGTCCCGTTTGAAAGAAACCCATGATCCCGGCATCATCACAAATCACAGTCACTTGACTTTTCAGCAATCTTATGCCACCCTTCCAAAGACCATATAGCTCTCAGAATCCAAATCTCTGCTCTATATCAAAATCTTCTTGTTTTCCTCCAGCTTTCATTCTCATCTCTCAGGGGCAATGAGTGGGCAGGGAGTCACCAAAGTCTCCTAAAGCTTGTTTGCCCTATTTTGGAAGAGGTGAATGTAGCCCGTGCCAAGACTGAAACTTCAGAAAATGAACAAGAAATGGTGTCAACCAGGTGGCGTAGGTCACACTTCCTGTGAAAATGAAGACATAGCAATCATGGTGACTTAAATTAGAGATACAAAATGCCCTTTTAAAGAGTTGAGGGACATGACAACGGAATCCACATCAGTGGGTCCTAAGGTCCATAATAAAGATGTGCGCAGAGTGCTGAGACAGAAAAAGTGGTTCAATATTATGTTCTTTCCCTAATATTCAACCTTTTTGGTTTTGATGACAAAAGTAGAAGTCTTTGGAAATCTCAACACTGAGCTTTGAAGAAAGACAGACATATTTATATGCGTGTGTATAATGTATACACACAGGTACTCTCACCATATATAAAATATAGCACATATTACATGTTTATATAAAACTTGAAGTTCAGCTTTTCTTTGCTCCTGTTCAGGTTTATCTAATTAAAACCCACGATAAACTTTATGGACTCTAATATTTCCAACCGAATGACTGAAACCAAGAGGGTGTGCCTCTAGGCAGCAAGGCAACAATGATAAGCAGCGGGTTAGCCACTAATTTCTCAAGCAGGGTAGATTGTGAAAGTGTGATGTTCTGATATCCAAGAAACTGTTCAGGAGAGAATAGGATAAATCAAGTTTAATAACTCTGCTCCTAATTGTTCCCCCAATGCTCAACTCTAATTACTTGGAGAACTCTCCTGACTGTCACCTGATATTAAGTTGTTGGAGGCTGAGCCTGGAACAGCGAGATAATCAATAAACATTTAGTGGGGAGAAGAATGAAGATCCTGTTAAGCAGTGGGAACCTGCAGCACCCAAAGCCCTCCTGCTCATGAGAAAACCTATGGGACAGCCATAGTGATTGCAAAGCAATAATCCAAAGCACTGTTTTTAGGCCTTGAGGCCTTTAGGCAACAGTACGTTTGAGGAAAAAAGGTTAACACGGTCACCCTAATTACAGCCCACTTTCACATACTTCATATATAAGCGAAGACAAGCCAATTAGGTAGAAAGGAAGATAAGGGAAGTTTTATTTGTATACTAATTAAACCCCTGATGAAATTAAAGGAAAAACATACAGCTCTGTAATTGTGTCTGAGAAAGGTCACTTCAGGTTCAGTTATCAGAACAGCACAGCCTTGAGATATTTCACTTAATCCACAATACAGCCCTCATTTTGTACTCGGGTCTTAATATTTACAAAAAAAAAAAATTCAAAGTCTGATACTGCATTTATCTTTAAACTGTGTTGTGAACAATTTTAGCGGTTAGAAAGCAAATGCTAAACAAGGGTTTCTAAAAAGACAGAATAATATTCTGCCTAGGTGAGAATCGATGCCACCATTCTGCCTAAGATTTGGAGTTTTTGCCTTAAAACCAAAATGTCTTAAAGCAAATTTTTACCAAAAAATCCCAAATTGACTGTATATCCAAAGCTACTCTGCAACATACGTATTGTATTTCTTTGGATAACGGTGTTGCTGTTCACCTGCATTTACACCTCTCGCAGTCCAGGGGGCTGGGGGGCTGGGTGGGCCGAGGCTTTCACTAAACCACTTATAAGAGGATATTTTTACATCCGCTGTTTTCCTAAGGTGGTCACACAAAGCTATTTATTGCTAATGAAAGCTGTCAAGAAAAATGTGGGTACCAAGGAAGTAGTTAAATATAGGGAAAGCTTAGAATATATGGTAGATTTGAATATTAAAAGACTCACATGTTTTCTAAAATGTCTTTTTTCTTATTTGCAGTTTCTGAAGTTCCCATAACAGACGTGCACTACTGTTCAATAAGAACACAGTTATTTTTTAATTCTTTAATTCACAAGTGATGGCATATTTCTAAAGCTTTAAATGTTTATTGAAGCTAACACTTTGTTTTGATTGTGAATATAAATTAAAATTCTATTAGTTTGCACCTATGGAAATATTTTGTGCAGTGGAATTTTTTTAATAACTGCTTTATGGAGCTAGAACTCACCTACTCCATATTCACCTTTTTGAAGTGTACACTTGAGTGAGTTTTAGTATATTCACAGAATTGTGCAACCATCACTAGTAAGGGGTCTGTTTTGGGGAGAAGAAGTTCTTTAAAAAACAACAACAACAACAACAACAACAAAAAACCTGTCAAAACAACATGGCCACCTAAATATGGCATCTTCCATTTCAGAAAACTCGAATTCTAAACTACACATGATATACAAAGTTTATCATTTTGTCCAGTAATCGTTTCAAAAATGTAAAATTTGTAACACGATTTCTCTGAATCAAAATATTTGCCTCATAGATGTGGTTTAGCACAAAAGCTAAAGTTTTCTGAGAGAATGTGCACAACTCTACAATTAATATTTCTGGATGTTAAGGGGATCATCCCACAGGTTCTTTCTCATAAGGGTAGAGTGTAGCAGGGCTTTACACCATTAGGGCCAGTGAAGAAGACCGAGCCCCAGGAGATACTGCTTCTATAGATTTTCTTTTGTCTAATGGGAAATATCTATGGATCCACATTCCTACAGACTAAAAGCTAATGGCTTATTCAATTTGGTATAAAAGTAAGTCATACAAAATGAAAGCTAAAACAACACCACCAGCGTTCTAAAGAACGAAGCTACATTTCCTAGGCCAGAGGTAAAAAAAACATCTCTGACATATTTTTTTAAACTTTATTGCTGTCTGACTGTCATTTTTTAATAAACATTCCTAGGTTGTGGTAAATTTGGAGCAACATCTCAGGGCACTAACACTAAGGCCGGGAAGGAATCGGCACTGTCTTCAACCCTACTCTCATAATGGGACAACTAGAAAAGTATATAAATCAAGAACTGAGTGGCTGCTGGGTCGACCACGTTAGGCTAGCTGCCACAGAAAGCATAAAGTTAAAGCTTACAACTGGGTATACTAGTTAGGGCTGAAACAAAAGAATACCATATTTTACAATCAAGCGTGAAAATCTGTGAGATAGGCAATCAGACAATTTACAATAAATATACGATAGTAAAAGATGCTGATACATGGTGAAACTAATATACGGATAAATTTTGGTTCCTAGTATTCTATAGTTTAGATGGATAGTCTATATTAAAAGTTCTGCAATTTTAAGTTATCTTCCTTAGGGATGCTGTCTTCTATTATTTTCTAATGAAATACTACACAGAAGGTGAGTGACATATTTATAAGCTGCAGCAAAGATGAAATACCTTACCCATTTTGGGGGCTGAATAAAATGACAATCTAGTTACAACTCATATGTCTAGTAAGATGACAGATGTGAAAATGTCCTATAAACTAAAGAAGGCTACATAAATTTAATATGCATGATTAATGCAATACTTACACTTCTCATGTAATGCCATTATAGCCTTCTTCAAATCCCCACCTGTACCTGGCAACTTGAGTCTCTGTTTTATTTCCACATCATCATATAAGTATATGTATATGCACACAGACATGTAAATATATATAATTTTTTAAAATAATGATTTATATCACATTTGGAAAAGATAAAAGGAAATTAACAAACCAAATATAAAATAAGTTACTTTCATAAATGGGCCATATACCATAGGGATAATTATCCAAAAAAATGGAACATATGAGTGATGAAAATTCACCTTTAAAGTTTCAAAGTATGCTGTAAGATTTTGTTGTATAATGCTTTATGCTATTGGTACCATATTCTCACATATTCCTTTGTAAATGTCCTCTTACATCCCATCAAGATAAAAGCAAAAAGTTAACCCTTCCCAGTAAACTAACTGAATGTGATCAATAGTAAAATATAAAGGAAAGAAAAGGAACCTCATAAAACCATTCAAAGTGTATTTAATGCTGTTTGTCTAAATCTCACATACATACTACAAAACTGGTAGCTTAAAAGTGTTAGGTAACAATAAGGTGAAGTGGGAGAGAAATAGTTGAAACACATTTCAGAGGACCAAAAAAGAGGATAATAAAGAGAATCACGAGAGCCCTCTCAACTGGAAAATACACTCAGAAAAGTAGAGAATGGACAAGTAGCTAGATTTACTGGGACACATGGTATGGAAAGCAGTG
This sequence comes from Mustela nivalis, assembly GCF_964662115.1. NCBI lineage: Eukaryota > Metazoa > Chordata > Mammalia > Carnivora > Mustelidae > Mustela > Mustela nivalis. Next base: position 42,061,699 of record NC_139032.1, on the reverse strand, counting down.
ATGTGGCAGGAATATTTTCTCAGAGCATAAAACACTTTCACTGTACTACAAGCCTTATGAAACAGAAACCAGCCGCAGGAGACAACCGCCACGACACTGCTCTAATAGGATCAGCTCTTGGGTGCCTGCGTGGCTCAGTTGGTTAAGCACCCACCTTTAGCTCAGGTCATGATCCAGTTGCTGGGTTCAAGTTCCACATCAGCCTCCCAGCTCAGTGGGGAGTCTGCTTCTCCCTCTGCCCTTTACCCTGCTCTTGCTCTTTCTCTCTCTCAAATAAATAACATCTTAAAAAAAAAAAAATCATGGCCTCTAAGTTCCCTCAGTGAATCCCTAAGAAGTAGCAAGGGAGAGAATACACATAAGTTCTTCTGTTGGACCTTATCAGCTATAGACTACCCCAGCAGGTCCTAAAAACTTGACACAGATGATAACCTTAGCTATGTGAAGGTCCAGAAAGTTGCTGAATTCCCTGGCAATATTTTAAGTGAGTCAAGCTATGAATTAGGTTGTAGAAAAAAATATCATTTAGAATGAAATGCTATTTTCAAATCACTTGAGAATTACTTAAAACTACTGTCTAAGAAGAATTAGAAAAAAAAATGAATAATTTATAAAGGACTTCATATAGTTGGATTGATGACATTTAAATAAAAATAAATTGTTGTTGGAGGAATTTTTTAATTTTAAGAATTCTTTCTGTGATATAATTGAATAATAGCTTAGGTAATACTATATCATAATTAAAATACCTGCACAGTAATAGTTTCATTGTGCTACAGAATTTAAATAACTATTTATTTTGAATATGCTACATATTAAATAATATTAGTAAAAGTAAATCAAATATCAGCTGAGTAAAAATCAATTATCTAAGAGAATCTGAAGGTCAAATGTAAATTAGAAAAATAAACTTGGGTTCCTTTAGGCATAAGTATAAATACAACAAAGTCCAAGTTTTTTCTTGGAAGTTTATTCATTGGATGAATTTTTGTGTATTAAGTATTATACTACTGAAGGTATGTGCTATGGTGAGTGCTCTGAAGTAGGTAAACCTGACGATTCACAGACCTGTACCCCTGGGGTTAATAATACATTTTATGTTAATAAAGGCAATAACAACAACAAAAAAAAAAAAAGTGGGGTGCCTGGGTGGCTCAGTGGGTTAAAGCCTCTATCTTAGGCTCAGGTCATGATCTCAGGGTCCTGGGATCGAGCCCCACATCGGGCTCTCTGCTCAGCAGGGAGCCTGCTTCTCCCTCTCTCTCTGCCTGCCTCTCTGCCTTCTTGGGATCTCTGTCTGTCAAATAAATAAATAAAATCTTTAAAAAAAAGAAAAAAACAAAAATATTATACTACTGATCACTGTCTTAATGTTGGAAGTATAATCACGGGGATGGGGGAGGGGTAGAGTTCTAAACACCACACCTTCGCTAACATGCACCATCTGGAGCATTCCACCTTTGTATGAAGACTCTAGGCCTGTTCTCAAACAATGTCTGTCATACTCTGAGTCTTCCATAAATGTTTGCAATTATAACTTATTTTCCCCAAATTCTGTGGGGGAAAATAGCTGGAGTAGCAACTGAACCACATGACTTTATCATACAAACATCTCATTGTTATATTAACTCATTTCATTCTTCAAAATCCAAGGCGATGGTTCACATTATCATTCCTATTTTACACATAACAAAACTAAGAATCAGAGGAGTTAAGTAATATTTCCAAGGTCATGTAAGTACTGAATGGGTTTATGCCAAAATGTGAGCCCAAGTCACAGCCCACTAAATCCTTGTTCTTTATCCTGCACTAACAATGATATTTATTAGTAACCATCTCTCCAGAATTTCTATAAAATCCACTAACTGGGAAATCCCCACGGAAATGTAAAGCCAACATTTCACCTATTTCTCAAGTAAGGTAAGGTGTTTCAATCTATGTAAATGGTTGCTTTCTATTTATATTGAAATAAGCTTCAATAAGGACTTTAGTATTGTGTAATGGCACACTTTCAATGTCAAAACTCAAAGTGTGCATAATTCAAGATCTCCTATGTGAAAACAGGATCACTGTCATCACTTATTAAATGTAATAATGAAATTAAATTAAAAACTGAATATTTGCAAAGTAAGGCTGAATTATATAATAGTACACCATTACAGTACAGAGTTTTATATATTTCAAGACCACATTAGGCCACTGCTTTTTTCCCAGCCTTTTGAAAAGCAGTGTAGCTCTCTGTCACTTTCCTCTGTAAGTCAGCAATAACGGCATTGAACTTTCCCCACATACCTAGAGATTTGGCTGCCCAGCAGAACCACTTCTTACAGGTTTATTACATGATCTCCACACTAACACAATATGTATCAAGCTCTATAATATCAACACTTGTAGCCAAACCCACCTGGTAAAGAGATCTTAGCTACTGTATGAAAGGTCATCTACGTGCCTAATTTAATCCAAAAATGCCACCTTTGAAGAACTGACACCATACAGGTTATATTATAACATTATAGCAAAAGAAGAATTAGTCATTAGGACAGATATTTTTAGTCAAAGATGTGAGAGTAGAACTGAATTTGACTGAAAAGAATGCCATTACACAAACTGAAACAGACAAAGGAGAGGAGGTGGGGAAAGGGAAAGGAATTGAGAGAGCAACAGTTCAAATCCGGTAGTTCTGGTGCCACTCCAGCTCATAAGAGGTGACACGGACAAAGCAAATGGCCATCACAACCAAACCTGCTGTTCCACCTGGTGGCCCTCCTGTGGCTCCGATACTGCCCTACCCTCACAAGGAGGTAAAAGTGAGAGTGAGTCTCCTGAACAGAAGATGTGCCTTCATTCGACCTGACCTCTGAATGTACACCAACTTCATTTGGTGCCCCACTGAAGAAATGGCACCATATTCCAACATGGAGGAAAACCTGGCTGTTAGGGATTTGTTTGAATATGTCATCTCTAAATGACTTCTTACAGGAACAGAGATAAATAGGAGTAGTTTATTGTAGGCTGGAAGGGGTGAAAAGAAGGAAAATGGCTTCATCCTTTTTCCACTAATAATTTCAAATATTCCATTAGATTTCACTAAAGAAAAAAGGCACTTTTGGTTGTATAACATTTTTGCCTTATATGCTGATCCTATAGCCTAATCCCAATATAGGATGTGACTCTACTATATCTATTTGTAATCGTGCTTCCTCATGCCAAAGCCATTATTAATAGTAATAGTAGTAATAAGAATAACTAACACTTTCTGAGTACTAATCTTATTAACTCTGTGAGGTACGTACTACTATTATTCCCACTTTACATATGAGGGAACTGAGGCATGGAGCCCAAGGTTACACAGAGCCAGAGTTCAAAACCAGACAGGATGAGATATAACTAAATAAATACATAAAAACAAAGAATGTACTCCTCTTCAAAATGAATTATCTAGAAAGATGAGAAAACGTTTGGAAAGCAGTTGGTTTTCTTTTTCTTATTTTTTTAAAGATTTATTTATTTGAGGGAGAGAGAGAGAGAGAGACCAAAAGCCCTCTCCCTATTGCTGAACAGGGAGCCTGATGAGGGACTCGATCCCAGGACCCTGGCCGAAGGCAGCCGCTTAACCAACAGAGCCACCCAGGTGCCCAGCAGGTGGTTTTCAAGCTAAGTGTTCAGTGTCGTGAAGATCGCTCTCAGCACAATAAAACGGCATGTTCTGAGAAATACAAGAGGTAAGGCATGACTGAAGAATGCCACTGAGAATGGCAAAAGAAAAGACTAGAAAGGTACATGCAGGCCAGTTGCAGTCAGAAAACCAGACTTTTAATCTTGCCAATGGTTTTTACACAGTATTCCACAGAGGGGCATCAAGATAACTTGGGGGCAGCACTTGAATTAACGGACCCCCAACTCTCTTCCTTCTTTCAACCAGACTGTGTTTGAATGTCTTCTATGAGCTTTTGTGTAATATTACCTTCAAAGAAGGGTTCTATGGCTGAGTACTTGCCAACAATTGTCATAGAAAGCTATGGGGAGCCACTGCGGGATTCCTGGCCTGGAGCAGCATTTTCCGATCTCAGTCTCAGAAATCATATATACAAAGCATAACTGCCAAATTCGAATGAATGCACAAGATCATTCTGGCATACTGCAACAGCTCATTTGCATCTTCAGCTGGAATCTAACAAAGGTTTAGTAAGATTTCACCTTTGAGTATTCACCTAAATCTGATACTAGATTTAAAAGAATTTTTAAAAGAACTAGCTTGTACCAGATCATTTCCCTTAGTATGCTAAGGAGTATTATATCAAATTCATGCTTACATTCCTCAAGCAGAGTAAATATTATTTACTTTATATACATGAAATATCCTGGTCACATATTTTCTATTTCTACTAATACCTATATCAAATCCTGTAGGTTATTTGAATCCTATGATGGAGACCCATATAGACTGAGGTGTGGCAGAAATATCTGATGAAAAGAATACGTTATTTTAGGAGCACAAAAAAGCTGATTAACAGCTAAAATCAGTGGTTATTTTCTAATAACTACATTGTCTGGTATTTAAAAATGTCCTTTCCACATTTTACCAATAACAAGTTAGTTATAATGCTGGGTCATTTTAAAGAAAAAAAAGGTTGAAAAAAGTTACCACTGGCAATAACCAACACAACGTAATTAAATAAATAAATAGATAGATATGTAGATAGGTTAGTATCAGCTTTCCCATTATGCTATAGCCCATGACAATTATTTTTTTTAACATATCTGGGTGAAATATGTAATTTTTCATTCCTCTTCCTCCTAATAATTATAGAAAAAGAGACTGGACATAAATAATACAGATAGTGTTAAAACAAAGATTCAGCAACAGTTTGCACTTTCAAACAAAGTATTGGGAAAAAAGAGAGAGATGGACCCAAGCTTTGTGCAATTTCTTGAGAAAATGTACTTAGGAAAACTTGCATCTTTGGGTAGTAACAGTTGAATATATATATACTCTGGGGAAGAAACAATATAACAAAACATTATTTTGAGGCTTTGTTTCAAAGGGAATTTCCCTTTGTGTAAGGGTGTGTGTGTGTGTGTGTGTGTGTGTACGTAGATGTATATATATTTAACTCAATAAATAGTACCATTTTGGTTATAAGAGCTTCTCATAAAATTAGTATAGTTTACATTTCTGATCCCTCTGTAATCAACCCATTTACTGGAAGAAAAACACACAGCTATCCATCTAAATGAGTGAGATCACCATCTTCTGGTGACTCCTTGAAATGTCAAGCATATGGCTTCTGGAGCCTAGACAATGCTTTGTGTAATGTGGTTAACAAAGTCTACATATTCTAGAACATTCAGGTTTATTTAAAGAAAAACAGCAAAATACTCTGAATAATCTTTTCTTTTTAGACTAAGAAAAACTCTAAAGCAAAAGAGAAAATTCCAACTAAATATATGGTTTCGCTACAGGGTGTCTGGCTGGCTCAGTCAGTTAGTGCAAGCAATACTGATCTTGGGGTTGTAAATTTAAGCCCCACGTTGGGTGTAGAGATTACTTAAAAATAAAAAAATTTTCAAAAATAAAAATAAATAAATAAACAGTTCCCTGTTTTCAACCCTTCTAGCAAACTTGGGGAAAGAGCTATCTATAGGTGATAACATGTAAAGTTCTATCAAATTCAATCAATCTAACTAGAAAACAGAAAATTCATCTTTTCTGTATTTATGAAGTTTTTTAAAAATCAGTTATTATGGTGGATTGTATTTGTTCCACCTCCCTGAGGAGAAAGCATACTCTTTCCAGTCCCACTGCTTTCTGGCTTGACCATGTAATCAGTGGTGTCTCTTCTGGAAGAAGGATTATATATTCCCTACCTTATCAGATTCAGAGGTGCCCACATTACTTTCTTTGGCCAATGAAATTTGGACAGAAGTAAAATAATGTCAATTCCTAGTAGACACAAGAACAGCAATGTCCTAAATAGAGGCCATTACTGGTAGCAAGACTAACAGTGTCCAAGATAGGGGCTACTCTATGACCCTTATTCAGAGTGAGAAGCCTATGAAGCAGAAGTACAGCTGATCCATGACAGGTATACACAAGGCATGAGAAGTCCCTTGTAAGGCTACTGAAATTTGGGGGTCATTTGTTACTGCAGCATTACAAAGAGTATCCTAACTGATACACTTCTATTCCTACATATAGCAATTTACTCTAGGGTTTTTGTGGGGTTTTTTCCTTAATATTTCTGTTCTTTCTTTCTCCAATTCTTTCTTATTTATTTTAGAAAGAGAGTGTGTCTGGGCATGCAGGCAGGTGGAAGAACAGAGAGGGAGGGACAGGGGAGGGACAGAAAGAGGGAGACAATGTCAAGCACAATCTGCGCTGAGAGCAGAGCCCTGCCTGGGCTCAATCTCACAATCCTGAGATCATGACAACTCTAGGAGTTATACAGCTATAAAATCATTAGTGGATACTTTAAAAAATCAGATTCTAACCTGATTTAATATTAGATCATCAATAGAGGAATGAATTTTAATTAAATATTAAAAACCACAGCAAGTCAGTTGATTTTAGTCAGTATAAAAATATGATAAAAGTATATCACTCTCTTACAGAAAAATGTTGAGTTGCACACAATTAAAATAAACTAATATGCACAGCTATAATTGATAAAAACATTTTCTTCTAAAACCTTTTCTAGTTTATATTGAGTGTATGCATATCTCACTTCAACATTTTCCACTCTAAAAGATATGAGGAGAAAATATGTCTAAGCAATTCTTTATTCCTTTTCTTTTCCTTCTTAAAAATAAATTATATTTATTGACATTTTAAAATGGTCATGATATATTTCTAACTTTTTTTTCTCTACTTACTTATTTGACACAGAGAAAGAGAGAGCAGGTAGGCAGAGCAGTAGGCAGAGAGAGGGGGGAAGCAGGCTCCCGTAGAGCAGAGAGCCCAATGGAGGGCTGATCCCAGAACCCTGAGATCATGACCCGAGACGAAGGCAGAGGCCTAACCCACTGGGCCACCCAGGCACCCCTATATTTCTGAATTTTAAAAGGCGATATTATAACACTATAAAATGTATTTTCAAATACATCTATGATATACTGTACACATTACTAATATGTATGGAAATATATTAATGTTTACATTTAAAAATTTTTAAAGGTATGTGCCAAAACGACAACAGAAATATTCTTAGTATTATTCCATTATTTTCAACATATTATGTATAAACTCTAGGTAACAAAAAATGCAACTGTCACAATTTTTATAGGCTCCACTTTCATCATAAAACCTTAACTTAAATTTATATATGGGACATCATAACAATAGTAATTGAAATTGATTTTGTAAATGTGGTCTATAAACAAGGGAAGGAAATTAATCAGTTATATAACCTTTTATCAAATGCATATCAAATATGCAGCTATATTTAATCACTATCATTTATCCAACTCCTTGGGAAAGAGATTACAAGATTTCAATGATTTGTTTCCCTTTCAGAGAATAAGCAGTAACAGGCTTAGGATTTCTTAAGCTAATAGTCACATCATAATACAAATCCATCTAATTCAGGGGATTTTGCCAAAGCCTCAATCATAAGTAAAGTTGTTTCTTTTTAATACTTTTAGCCATAAATGCCTTATCCACATTCTTCATAGATAAATGATTTTCTAAATTACATAAGGACCTTATGTCTGTTCTGTGTCACAGGACTCAGATCAGAGAAACAGATGAGTTCTATTTCCATCACAGAAGCACTGTTGATGATTCTGGTATGCTTTGATACTCTAACTTTACTCCTGAAATAAGATAAAACCACTATAAAGGTGCTTCTCTTTCATCTATCACAGAGAATTTCCTTCTTGGTGCTCTTACCAATAATCCTTACTACATATACCTCCCTAACTATATTTTGGGATTTGGCCAGGTTTTTGGCTACCAGAATTCAAAACTGACAAACATATCTTACACTTTATAGTTTTAGAGATTCCACTTTTATAGAGGTTAATACTGCCATATATATATATTTTTTTTTTAATTAAAACACAGTAAGTAATATTTGCCAGCATTCCATAAGACCAAAGCATGACAAAGTCATTCATCAGGTAACCCTTTAACTGAAAATACTAAAACAGGGGCACTTGGGTGGCTCAGTGGGTTAAATCCTCTGCCTTCGGCTCAGGCCTTGATCCCAGAGTCCTGGAATCGAGCCTCACATTGGGCTCTCTGCTCAGCAGGGAGCCTGCTTCCTCCTCTCTCTCTGCCTGCCTCTCTGCCTACTTGTGATCTATGTCTGTCAAATAAATAAGTAAAATCTTTAAAAAAAAGAAAAGAAAGAAAAAGAAAATACTAAAACAAAATGCAGTTTTTCAACATCAGAAAATACCAGTATTTTCTGCAATCTCATGTTATGTTAGCTGTAAGACTGAAATATTAGTTAACTTCCAAATAAAACTCGAGCATGTTAATTAAATGTTTCCTATAAACAGAATGAAATAATGATTTAGAATACTTAGCCCCACATAGGGGTAAAATTACCTCTAAAATGAATTAAACATTGCCACATAATCATGTCAGATATAAACATATAATTAGATAATTACCTCCAAAGTCTAAGACATTTATATTTATGTTCATTCCATTACAAATGTAATATTCTAAAGTTGGTTACTATATCTGATCAGAGTTAAATTAAATTATTTCTGAAACAAAACCACCGAGTCTCAGATTAATGAAAACGAAAACACATTCAGAGAGTAAATAAATTTTGATTAGTCCTTTAAGTTATAATGCACTGTTAACTAATTTTAAAATGGACTCATTGAAACAACAAATAATAGTATTTTTATAGTTAACCATGGAATGTTTGTAATTAAACTGTACAGTTTGGGTCGGTCTTGTAGTGCATTCAAAGAAAATAATTTTTCTAATAGAGGAAGTCTTACTATTATCCTCATCAAAAAACATCTCTGGGCTCTATTTCTTGTTCCACCAATTACTAGCTCTGCGACCTGGGGCAAGTTAAATTCTATGTGCCTTGGTTTCCTCAGCTGCATATTATGAATGGTAATATTTAACTCAAAAATTGTTTTAAAGAATAGATAAGATATTATCTGCAAATTACTTAGCAGAGGGCTGAGAAAATCACATCTAGTGCAAGGACAAATGTCAACAAAATGTACACAGTCCCTGAAGCCACAGTCCACAGTGGAGATTTATAAAATTACAGAGAAGCCCTTCTGAGAAACCCAAGTCATAATATTATAAAAATGACAAAATACTTTTAGCATATTACCAGTTCAATTAATCACAGAAACTAAAGACTCTCACTTAACGGTGACAAAAATCAACTTCAGTCATTATATACTTTACATGGCATAATGCAAATGACCATCATTCACAAAACTACAAATAGTTTACATATACTTGAAAATAGTGACTTTCAGACTGAAATGTATATTTCAGACAAAAACATGACCTCATTTAAGTCTGCTGGGCCAGGAGATCAAATGCCAGCCACAGCCATGTAAGACCAAATGAGAGGAGAAAGAGATTTGACTTGAATATCACTGAGAAGTGGATTCGACGCGTGCATGCTCGCTGTGGACTTATTTGGCCTTTCTCCGGCGTTTCATAAGCCCAAGTTGGAAAAATAAAAGTTTCTGTGGACTTAAGCTTTAGCAGAAAGGAAACAGAGATCATGGGGAAAGTTGATTAAGATGAAAAGTAAAGGCACCCTAAGGAAAATTCCTTGCAAGCTGTACTTCTCTACAAAAAAGCAAGACAAACAAATAGGAGGTCAGGGCAGGGGACAAAAAAGAAATCAAAACCGAAATACCCAAACACCCTCTAACTATAAGGGACTTTAATATTGCAACAAAACCAGAGAAAGAAAGAAACCCAGAAAAGTCATATGCATTGATATTCAGGCTACCAGGAAAAATATGATTTCAAACATTTTTTTAAAAGACAGTTTTGTAGGCCTATTGATTCCTTCTGCACATTTCAAGGTAAAGTGGTTACTTTGTAGTTGACTTGATAATATAACAAAGATCTCTCAGGAATCTGGATTTAACAAGAACCCTCTTTATAAAAGAAAAAGAAAAGTTACAGCTCAAACTAACTGGAATAAATGGTATGCAAGTACATGTGCTTAACATGCAATCTACTTATGCAATAATCCCATATTTCTTCCAAAGCATAAATCAATAAATCTTTCCTGCTGCACTATAAATTCCAAGGTCATGAACAAAGATGTTTATTAGTATAATTACAAGGTAGAAATAATACCATTAAGCCTCCAGTTCCAGGTCTCATAAATTAATAGAAATAGAAGATTAAGAAAGTGTCAAGTATGGTTTTAATTTTTAGCCACTAAAAAAATTCCTAGTGTGACTCTCTTCTCTGACATGATCTAACTTCTAGTTTCATTTTCATTTGGTCTTTGAAATTGCTAACATTTTTTTAAAAGTACTTGTAAAGTACAATTTTGTGATCATAAAAATTAAGATATGGCCTTAAGAAAAGAGAGGGGAAAGAGCCAAATTGAATGGCTGAAGGGAATTCATTTATAATATAATGAATCACTCAACTTTAAAGAAATTCTTCAAGGGGATCTCCATGTTCAATTTCTAAATACTTAAAATTCTACACAATTTTTAAACAGTGTTTGAAATCGATCTCTGAAGAACTGCAAATATGCACGATATTGACAATATCAATATGTTCTTGATTACCCTCCAATATCCAGTGGCCTCACTTTTTACTCCCCACATAAGCAAAAAATCAGTATTTCAGAGAAAAAAAGTTTCTGACATATGATCAAAGACTTTGAGTGCATGATTTCACATGAGAAAAAGAATTGCATCAAATGAGAATCTCTAATTTTCAATGTCTGCACTTCCTATTATTATGGAATTTATTATCATTAGAATCTATCAAAAAGACCAGATAGCTGTCCTACGGTTCTATTTGTTTTGATTGGGGGCAATTTTTTTTTTTATATACTTTCCGTCTAACAAGCAGCAAACTGCAGTACAGAGCCTAGAAAATAAATACCCCTGATTTTTCTGTCACTGGAAGAATATATGAATTTTAATACCATAAAGGTTTGTTTATGTGCCCTCTGATTACAGCATATCTGGAACATTTAAGGCTAAAATAAATCTCAACACATCATCTACATCTGGTACTTTCATGCCTTGTCAGAATTTTTCACCACCTGAGAAATAAACAAAAAAAACACCTTCTTGTAAGGATATTACGTTTAATAGGTACTCACTTAATGCCTTAGTCGCTTGTTTAAATAAAAATAGCATTCCAACAAGTAATTTTCTGGGTTCTACCAGTCATATCACTGCTTGGGGACCAAAGACCTATTCAAATCCCAGCAAGGCTACAGGAACAGCAGCTCCTCTACCAAAGACAGTAGATTTGTTAAATAAACAAACCATCTCCACAGACTTCTCCAATCTCAGTCAGTAGTGAAGTGCTTTTGATATCGTCTACCCTTAGGACACATAGCTTTTACATACAATTCTAACATAGTTCTTACACAGTTTGCACATAGTTTTAATAAATCCATCATCGTTCTCTCACATACCAAGTTTTGCAGTCTTTTCAGTGAGAAAGAAAACACAGTAAGCAGATTTACAGCACCTGAAGCTTTAGACACTTCAGACCCTAAAATTAGTCACTAATGTTCTTTGGCCTGTTATTCCATCTCACATCTTTGCATCTTTCATCTCTCCCTTTCTTTTCTCCTCATCCTCTCTCATCTTGCATTTTCAGAATCATGGCTTTCCATTCAGATTTATCAGGATGGTCCTAATTTCTTTAAACTTCCTTCGGGCTATCCAGTACCATTTTTCCGTTTTGCCCATTGTGGTTTCCACAAAGCAAAAATCTTTCTTTATCTACTATGTTTGCTCCCCCATCCACATAACAGATAAAAAAGAGGGATGTTAGCACCAACAGATGTACATACAGAGTCCTACTTTAACATTTATCAGGGGAGGAACTTGCTCAAATGACTAACATTCCTGAGACTAGTTTTCCTAACCTGGAAAAAAAGGAAATTACGCTGCCTAGACCATAGGTTGCTGTGAGGATTCAAGAGGGTGTTTTATTTCCGGTATCCTGTAAGGCCAGGTACAGTAATCACTCAAAAAACAGAATGCCTGCTACTCTTTGCCATGTGAAGTCTGACCTCTGGCTCCACCATTCTCGGAGCACAGGCAGGACTCAACACGCCAACGGCCAGAGCCCCGCCTCTTCTGTGTGCCAGGCAAGGAGGAGGCTCACTGGTCCACTAAAGGTACACACACCCTAGTAATTATTTTTGCAAATCAAAAGAAGCAAATTTTTGGAGAGGTTTTTTTTTTTTTTTTTCAATTTTACTGTTTTTTAATTCCAGTAATAGTTAACATAGAGTGTTAGATTAGTTCAGTTATACAATACGGTGATTCAACAATTCTCTACAAGCCCTGGAGCTGATCGTAAGTGAGCTCCTTACCCCCATCACCTACTTCACCCATCCCCCACCTACCCCCTCAGGTCACCATCAGTTTGTTCTCTAGAGTTAAGAGTCTGTTTCTTGGGTTTGGCTCTCTCTCTTCTTTTCCCCCTTTGCTCATTTGTTTTGTTTCTTAAACCCCACATCTGAGTGAAATCATATGGTATTTGTCTTTCTCTGACTTATTAACAGCAGCTAATTTACTGACCTGTTTTTAGAAAAGAGCAAAATAATGCTACAGAGATAGTTTTAATGTAAAACTTAACAACTCTCTGACGACCTATAGTTTCTACAAATAATATCATTCAGACTTCCCTAGCACCCCGTATCTCTGCATCTCTCTCCGTTCTGCATAACACACGAGTGTTCCCAGGTCTGTTCTCTCCCATGAACTTCAATGTCCATGCAAAAAGGAACATTCACTAGTTGTTGAATAAATATCTCCTTTGAAAACTATCTCCTCTTACAGAGTTTCTACGTATAAATCTAGCATGAGAAGAAATATCTTAAAGTGTTGGGCATAGATTCAAAGTTACTATGCAATATTTCTGGGCATGTGACATCATTAAACAAACTTCCAATGAAATTCTTCACGTAGGACTTTCCTAGGTCCTGCTCTTCTCTACCTCCTCTTTTTCTTGCTGGCTTCCAAATTTAGATCTTTCCTACATTTGTCTGCTCTCTCACACCTTCAAGATCTTTCCTCTATTCCTTACAACTTTGGCGACACTTGACCACAACCGCCAACTATACCTTTCCTCACTCAAATGTATGATCCTCTCAAATTAAATAAAACCAAAAACTGAAATCCTAATCTTTCTTATATTCCCCAAACTGATCTCCCACCCTAATCTCTTTCTGTTAGGAAAACTATTAATCTTACACAGTAAAATATTAATTCATCTTTTATTCTTCTCTATTCCTATAGCCTCTACCTTAACCCTCTTAGGAAGCCCAAGTATTGAAGGTGTCTAAAAAAGAAAGGTCCTCACCTCAGATTTTTTTAAATGAGTTATAAGCAATAACAAGATTAATCCTTTTCCCTGATTCTGGCCCACAGGAAAGCAGGTCAGGTATGGAGAATTCTCACATTAACTGCTCAGGCACAAAGAAAGGATAGCTTAGAAGTGGAGCTGTTTATTCAGCTACAACAAACTAGAGGTCCAAGAATAACTAGATTTTTTTTTTAACCCAAGTGGACAATTCAATCTAAAAGGAACAAAACTCAGGGCACTCTCACCCAATAATCTTAATGAGATTAAAGACACATATACACAAAATCAGGAACAAGAAGGAGCTGATAATATCAGATATATGGAGATTTTTTTTAAGCATCATGAGGAACAATATGGCACAGTCCGTGTATATGAACACATTCTCAAATTTGAATGAAATGGGAGATTTTTATAAAAATATACAGTCAGACAACTGATTCAAGGAGGCCCAAAGTCCAATTCAAGATGACTCCTCTCCCCCATCAAAACTCCATTCTAGGAAAAAGGATCAACAAACAAAAGTAAAGGGAGAGGGATCATGAACAGAAGACTTCAGATGAAACCCAGAAGAGGGGGCCACAGCCTTCAGCCTCGAGGACGTGTGGAAGACAGGGACAGAGCAGAGGAGTGCTGCCCTACCACCTGGCAGATGTTTGTGAAAACATGAGGCACAGTAAAGGCAGCAGGAAGTCAAGGTGCGGAAGACAGAAATGCATGGAAGGACGGTACTCAGAATGTCAACCACACCCACAAGTCCTTCCCCAACCGTGCAGAACCCACTGTAACCTGTTTTACCTGCAAGCAAAACAGAACTAAAACCAAACAAGAACTGGGTGAGTGAGTGAGGGGAGAAACAGGCAGCTCAGCCATGAGCATTAGTGCCACAGAACAAAGACCAGCATGCTCATCTGGGGGTCACCCAGCCCAACAGCCAGCCTACAGCCCTTCGCTCTAGAAGAAAGCAAACCAGTGACCAAGTCTTCCCTTTTTTTCATTTTTAAATATGAACAACTAATCTAATCCTACCATGAATTTGGTAAACTTGAAGTAGGCTGAATTACCAACACTCACGTGAAGATAAGCTTTTGAAAGCCGAACAGCTGCAGATGAAGACATTTCTAGAATCATTCCAATTTCCATTTCTAGATATTTTAACCAATCTGCTTTTCTAAAAAAAAATCCATCAGAGAAAATAAAATGCCCCAGATTCTGAAAAAAAATACTGTATTGGATGGGCTGTGAAGTTGGGCAGATCCTGAACTGAAATACTGATGCCACAACCTACAACCTTCCAGTTACTAGGGGTGCAGAACAAACATAGTGGTGTGAAACCCCCCACTTATCAGACTCATGGATTCTGTGGGTTGGATAGTAAGACGAGGCATGGCAAGGAGTGCAAGTGTCTGCTCCTTGAGAACTGGAGCCTTGGCGGCAGGCTAGTGTGAAAGCATCAGAAGGCTCATTCACACGCGTCTGGCCGCAGATGGGTGCTGGCTTGTTGCATCAGACCTGAAAACAACCATCCATAGTTCACCATGTGGCCTGGGCCTCCAGAGAACAATGGTTGGATTCCACCAGAGAACACTGACAGAGAAACTCAAGAGAAGCCAAGAGCAAGAGAAGAGAATGAACAGTCAGAAGCCAGGGTGCCTTTTATGACCTAGTGCTAACAGTCAGGCAGTATCACTTCTTCCTTAATGCTCTTCACAGGAGTAGTCACAAAGGCCCACCCAATCTCAAGGAAAGGGAAACAAACTTGACCTCTTAATATTGGGCTGGTAAGATTCTGGAAGTATCTTCCAGGGACTAGAAGGACCAGAAATATTACTGTGGCTATCTCTATACAATACAGTCTTTGACAGCCCCCCACATGAAAGAAAGGGGGCGAGAGAAATAAACAGGAAAGATACATAGAGACTTCAGAAAAAAGAGAATTTAAATAATTGTTTATTGTCTATTAAACACACAAAAGCCATGTTTTAAAAAGGATGTTATAAAAAAAACTAGAGAAAGAACAGCAATTCTTAGAAATTAAAAATGAGTAATATAAAATATTTGAACAGAAAAATTAAACATACAGACTTGACCAGAATCAAAAACAAAATGAAAATATAAGACAAAATGTAAGAACCACAGAGGATCAAGTCAGGATATTCAACTTTTGACAGACTAATAGGCGTTCCAGAGAGAGAGAAGGAGGGGGGTTGAGGGGAAGCAGGAGAAAATGAGGTTGAATTCTGAAGCATCTATCCAGGATCATTCCACAAAGTAAGAACGTTAATCCTTCCGAGGATTAGCATCTGCCTCATTTCGGTGCTCTCCTGCCGCCAAGACTGAGCTAAACTTGAAGTAGGCTGAATTACCAACACTCACGTGAAGATAAGCTTTTGAAAGCTGAACAGCTGCAGATGAAGACATTTCTAGAATTATTCCAATTTCCATTTCTAGATATTTTAACCAATCTGCTTTTCTAAAAAAAATCCATCAGAGAAAATAAAATGCCCCAGATTCTGAAAAAAAATACTGTATTGGATGGGCTGTGAAGTTGGGCAGATCCTGAACTGAAATACTGATGCCACAACCTACAAACACGTGATTCTGGGCAAATGCATTAATAACTCTGATCCTTAATTCATTATACATTTATATTTGTGTATTATCATATGCATCTTTCCAAGTAACCGTGAGCATTACAGAAAGTGTAACAGAGTTTCTGGTCCACAGTAGTGATATTGTTGGTAAGATATTCAAGGTCCTCATGAGATTCACCAGGTGTGATAACTACATTCCCACTCTGCCTACATCATCAGAGGAACATTCTCTGAACTAATGGTAAGATAACTGAACTACTCATTGCCTGGCCTCACTTACTACCTGTCTGTGTTTTCAGTTATCAGTTATGTGCTTTGTATTAAGGCAGAAGTCCACAGCAAAAAGAAGCAAATCAATAGGTTCTACTTCTAATAGGGTGAACTAAAAAGTACTGTCATCTGAGATTTAGCCATAGATGGAGGCAGAAGAAAAGCTGGGGTGATTCTCCTTGTGTTTTGCCTGCCTACCATGAGAAAAGAGATGGGAGAGTTAGAGCAGGAGAAAAGTAAACTCCTTCCATCTCTTTATTTATTATTACTTCCGTAAGCATAGTAAGTGGATTACCACCATCAAAGTCTGAGAACCCAAGAGGAAAGGAAACATTTTAACAGCAGACTGGCCTCAAGTCTCAAGCCATGTAGATAATGACTATCTCATAATAATACTGTGAGCTATGTTGGAATTCAGGCAATGATTGGACCACCAGAGGCTGTCCAAGCAAATTATAAGGGACCATTTGTACACAAAGGCTGTCCAAGCAAATTATAGGGGACCATTTGTACACAAAGTACAATGATGAGTCTAGAGGTAAGACAATAGTAATGGATTAGTAAGAGAGCTATCAAATTGTACACAAATACTGTTTCTTTAGAGTTTACCGTAGAGAAATCAGCCAGTTTCCTGCATGGACTTTGCTGTTTAGCTACTTTAATAAAGATTTTTATTAATTACAAAAAAAAGAAAATCCTGTGAAATTCAGAGTTCTAATCTAGGTCTTAGGGAAAGCCCAAGCTTTGTCAATGGAGACCATAAGATCAAGTAAATCAAAGCACTTGCTACCACCTGGGGGCAGCATACCACTAACTGTTAGAAACAACCTAAGGGCAAGGAGCCAACAGAAGACTTAACAAGCAAATGACAAAGACCACACCCAAAACATGTCATAAAATGGGTTTTTACCAGTGTACATTCCAACATACATGCGGATATACCTAGATGTATAGTGTGTATATTTACATACATAACTAATATATAAGTAGAAATAGTTATATATAGAATTGCTATATACAACTTGCACTATATATTATATATAAACATATGAATAAAATCTATGTAATTTACTTATATGGAGTATATATGTATGTATATACATATAACTGTATATACATATTATATCTGTATATATATATGAATATGATTAAAACCAAAACATCAATGTCATTTTTTAATAAAATGGAAATTTTGATAATGAACTGTACAATTCCTTTTTGTAAAGTTCAAAAGAGACTTTTCTCTACTGTGTAGCCTAATTCAGAATATGATTAAATGGCTTGATAGGGGAAAATCAGATTCACTGCTACTGAATTTTCTTTAAGCAGGCAATATATGATAGATAATAGAAATATGCATTCTTTCAAGTCTAACAGCAATAATATCTTCTAAAACTGACCCCTAGAATGACTTTGTTCAAAGGCAAATAATTTTCTGTTCTGTCATAAAATATTCTTATGATACACCAAAAAAATATGTGGCATTTATCAATTTTCTTTTAAAAAGGTGTGAAGCAGAGCACCTGGGTGGCTCAGTCAGTTAAGCATCTGCCTTCAGGTGAGGTCATGATCTCAGAACCCTGCGATCAAACCCCGTAACCAGCTCCCTGCTCAGGGGGTGTCTGCTTCTCCCTCTCCCTCTGCCTCCTCCCCCCTGCTCATGCTCTGTGACTTTCTCTCTTGCAAACAAATAAATAAAATCTTAAAAACTAAAAACGTGTGAAGCATTTTATTTTTCTTAAATATGAAAATTTCCTGCTGTAATAAATTAATATTAAAATTTCCAACCATAACAATCTTTAAAGCTATTAAGGATCTTAAAGAAAAACCTTCTAAGCAATATTAACAAACACATCCGGCTTTTATAAAAAGCAGCCTCACATCATATATATTATCAACTTTTTTTCCAATTATTCACATCTACACAATGTAAGCAATAATTCTTCTCTTAAAATGTCACAACTGTTAAATAAAATATTATGAAGTGCCTTACCAATATGTCTAACTAAAGCATATACTCAGAAATGTTTGTTCTACCTCTTTTCTAAAACTACACTATAGGAATATCCGAGTGGCTCAGTCAGTTGAGTGCCTAACTCTTGGTTTCTGCTCAGGTCATGATCTAAGGGTCGTGGGATTGAGCCCTGTGTTGGGCTTGTACTGAGTGTGGAGTCTGCTTAAGATTTTCTCTCTCCCTCTCTCTTTCTGTTCTTCCCCGACCAATAATAATAATAATAATAATAATAATAATAATAATAAACAACTACACTACAAATAACAAATTAACTTTACACAAAATTATTTGAACAAAAAAACACCTATGTGGTAGAAAATTCATTGCTCATTTTATGCTCACTACAAAACCAAAAACATACAGCTTTCCTTACCTGTAACACTGGTAAATGTTCTTGGCTTTGACTGGTGTTTTCATGGTAATATCTAATGATATCCAATGCTGGTGAAAATGGGGTCAAATATGTGCTTTTTTTTAAGATTTATTTATTTATTTTATTTATTTGAGGAGGGTAGGGGCACAGGGAGTAGGAGAGAGAGAATCTCAAGCAGACTTCATGCTGAGCTCAGAGCCCGATGCAAGGCTTGATCTCACAAGCCTGAGATCACCACCTGAGCCAAAAGCAGAGCCCCACGTTCAACCAACTAAGCCACCCAGCACCCCAAGCAGGTGCTCTTATATACTTTTTCAGATATATACACCAGAAGAAATACAGATCTGAAAAAAATGTTCATAGTCTTAAACACACACACACACACACCCCAATTTAAAAGTATCTATATTTTGACCCAATAAATCGTGCTTCTTGAGCTCTATCCTGAGAATATAATCAGCTGTGTAGTCAAAGACTTAAATATGAAGTACTCATCTTAATTTTAATAGTGGAAAATGGATACATTCTGAATATCCAACAATGAGAAAATAGTTAAATATATTTTAACATAAGATGGAATAGGATATGGCTTATTAAGATAGACTTCTTAAATAATTTTAACATTGACATTTATTGCCAATCTCATCCACCCAGTTGCTAAGAATTATCCTTGACTCCGCTCTTCCACACGTCACACCTAATCCACCAGAAATTGTGCACATTTTACCATCAAAATGCAAATATATCCAGAATCTCATTATTCTTTACTCCGAGCACCCTGTTCCAAGCCACCATTATCTCTGGTCTAGATCATAGTGTTAGCCTCTAACTGGTGTCTGCTTCTACTTTGGCATACCTATGGTCTAAATTCTAACAGATGCCAGAATGGTGTGAATGTAAATGTCAAAGTAATACCACTCTGCCTAAAAAACAAGATATAGCACTATATATAGCAGACTTCCAGTTTTATTTGCCAAATATGAATGATGGTTACATATGTGTGACAACGGATCTGCATATATTTTGGAGTTTTTTCCCTATGTTTTTAAAGTTTTTCTTACTTTGATCATGTTTTATCAGAAAAACAAATTAGGTAATGTTTGCAAAAAATTTTACATAAAGTTAAACTGTATTATTCAAAATACTTTCAATAATATTTAAAATATGATCTAACCAAAGATTAGATTCAATTAAGAAACATGTCAACTCTAATCTCAAATTGCCCCTTGCTGACCACAAATTTAAACATGGAGAAGACATTTTAAAATTATATATGAGAGCATACACTTCAAAAAAATGTAAATTATGTCATGGTAAGTTTAAACAGAAAAGGAATTTTATTTTAGTATATATTTTTATGTTTTTCAGATTAACAAAATAAAAATAACAACTTTTTATGAATCTTCTAGATTCTAGCTTGAATCTTCTCTGCTAAATTAATATTTTTAAAAAATGTTCTCAGAGCTGTTGTTTTCTTAATTCTTTTTTCTCTGACCTTGAAATATAATTGACTACCCTTTAGGTCTCAATGGTATAAGTCATTAGGAAGATAAAAAAATATATGGGATTAAAGTAAAAAATGATAAGACTTAAATTAAGTAATGACGTTAATAATCCTAGTTTATGAAAGTAGGTTATGTGATAGATGTTAATTATTATTATAATCAGGGTTTATCAAGTAAAAAATGTTTAAATTTTATAAGGTAAATGAATTTGAGGCCTCTTTTGTTAAAAGCTACTAGAGGAAATATGGCTATTTATTCAAAATTATGTAAATAAGTGACTTCGGTGCAATAGTCACCTTTTATACCCCCAGAGTATGTCAAATAATTTTAGTAATAATATAAAAGTTAGTACTTTTTTAACAAAAAGAAGGTAAATATTCATAAAATGTGACCCTTTGTCATCCAACTCCAAAATATCCCTGCAAATTATTCCATTTGAATTTTTTAAAACATACTCTTTCTTCTTGCTTCTTTCCCATCCATAATCTAAGTGTGATTATGTTTCAGAATGGAAAATAATAAAGAACAGGTTAATTTTCTATTAAAATTGAGACATAAGCAAAAAAAAAAAAAACAGAGCAGCTGCAGGAAGGTGAGGAACAATCCAGGGAGCTTGAAAGAGACGTCTTTGAGACCCTGTGAGTCTGCTGCCGGTTGATGGACACTAGACAAGATAGTAGAAGTAGGCAGGTGACAGAAATGATGACAAAAATGCTGAGGCCCCTGGGTGGTGCAGTCAGTTGAGCGACCAACTCTTGGTTCCAGCTCAGGTCATGATCTCAGGGTTTTGAGATCAAATCCCGAGTTGGACTCCAAGCTCAGCAAGCAGTCTGCTAAAGTTTCTCTCTCCCTCTACCCCCACCCCACCCATGCTCATTCTTTTTAAAAAATGATGACCAAAAGGGCATGTAAATAAGAGCCAGACCCAAATTAGACAAAGAACTATTTGGGAGACTTACTATGAATAAATCTTTATTTTTTCCCTCAGCCATTCTCTCTCAACCAACGTCTGCAGAATTCCAAAACTGTGACAATTCAGAGAATTTAAGATTTTATAATAGTTTCAGAAGCTCTCACCCACTGTCATATCAAAAATCTCACTAAGCATTAAGATAATGGTATTCTTTTTTAAATTCAACATATTCTCCACAAAGTCAAGTGCTGTACTCTCCACACAGCAATGGCTCAAATATGTGTATTTATTAGATGAACAAAATTTATTTTTTAAGAAAGATAAATCTGGGGTGATTTTTTAACTTTAGAGAAAGATTATTGGCTTTATTAAGTTATCCTATAAATATAAAAATATTTAAATTTTCTATAAATAATAAATACATCTAATATATTTCAGATATAATTGAAAGCTATCAGAATTTAATAGGTACCTAACTTTTCTTGGGAAAAAAATGAGGAACGACTAGAGTTATACCTTTATTCTAATCCTAATGATTTACTCATTCTTAATGTCAAACTTAGTAGGGAGAGAGCAAAATTTAAAAAAAAAAAATCTCTTCATATAACCAATGTCATTTCAGGACTGTTAATTCAGTTTCTCCTTACTCTAATCTATTAATATTTTTTCTAAATGCACAGATCTAATGCCCATCAGCAAATGAATAACTAAACAAACCATGATATTTATAGTATAGAATTCTGTGCATTGACTAAAATGATAGTTCATTTAAGGTTTGTTGTTTAAGGCTCGAAGAGTTTTAAACTATTTTAGCCCAGACTTGTGGTTTCTGAGGCAACACAATTGCCTCAAAAAGTTGGCAGGTTTTAATCTGTTTGCTTCTGGTCAGTGCCACACACCAATAAGTACTCCAAGACTCTTGGAGGTACCTCCTTCCTGGTGTGCCTGTTTCCATATGCCCACATGTGCACGCAGGCATTGACCCTAATGGTGATGACCCTGCACCCAGCTAGGTAACAGGTGAGAATAAGAGAACTATCCTTCTAATCTGTTCTAAGCCAATGCCTTATACTTTGGTGTCGGTTAGAGCATCAGCCCATTTTTCAGGTACAAATTTCTGTATTAGCTCTTGAAACTATTTTACCTCACAGGTTGACTCTCTCATTACTGTAACTCTGTTTATTTTAATCATTTTTTCATGTATGTCATTAAAAAAATATATGTAAGGCAGAATCCAAGATGAAATGGTTCGTATAAATGTGACTAAATTTAAATCTAAGCTTAAAGTTAAGAAAAAAATAAATAAATACGTACTTTACATATGAAATAAAGAAATGCTTCCTAACTAAACTGCTTCAGAGGTGGGGCACCTGAGTGGCTCAGTTGGTTAAATGGCTGCCTTCACTTCAAGTCATGATCCCAGCATCCTGGGATCCAGTCCTGTGTTGGGCTCCCTGCTCAGCGGGGAGTCTGCTTCTCCCTCTACCCCTCCCCGCCTTGTTCATGCACTCTCAATCTCTCTCTCTCTCTCTCTCAAATAAATAAAATCTTAAAAATAAAACTGTTTCAGATGTTCAGTAGTACTAATGATATTATAGACAAACAATGCAAAATACCTTAGGAATGGAGTGGGGAAGTGGGGAAAAGATAATAAATCTTTGACTTGTTCCACTTTTTTCCATATGACATTTTCCATATCCATTTGTCTACAGCTCCCAATCATAGAGAGGTATGCTAGATCCATGTAATTCCCTCCTTCAAACCATGTTCCCTTTGCTGACTTGAGATCTTGGAGAATTTTATAACTATTAAACTAGTTCCACTAATTCACAATCAGCAACAGAAAATCATCTTTCAGGACGGCTGGGTGGCTCAGTTGGTTAAGCGGCTGCCTTCGGGTCAGGTCATGATCTCAGCGTACTGGGATTGAGTCCAGCATCGGGCTCCTTGCTCAGCAGGGAGACTGCTTCTCCCTCTGCCTCTGCCTGCGCCTCTGCCTGCCTGCGCTCACTCACTCTCTCTGACAAAAAAAAAAAAAGCCACTTTCCTAAGCCCACAGATTTTAAGATTTTCTCTTTGCCTCTGCTATTCTATAGATTTCATTACTCTGTTTCTAGGTGCTTATTCATTTTTTTCATCCTGCTCACAGTTCAGTGAGTTCCTTTAATTTGAGAAGTTACTCTTTCTTTAAATCTATAAAACTTTTAGTCCTTCTTGCTCAAAATATTGCTTTGTCCTGATTCTGCTTCTAAAAGTTTATTAAACATTTTTCAGTCCATTTTACTCTACTTTCATTCTTTTATTAAATATAACTCATTCTTGGGATGCCTGAATGGCTCAGTCAGTTAAGTGTTTGCCTTTGGCTTGGGTCATGATCCCAGGGTCCTGGGGATTGAGTCCTGCATCAGGCTCCCTGCTCAGCGGGAAGTCTGCTTCTCCCTCTCCCTCTGCCTGCTGTTCCCCCTACTTGTTCTAGCTCTCTCTCTCTCTGATGAATAAATAAATAAAATCTTTTATGTATATGTGTGTGTGTGTATGTGTAAATCTCTTTTTTGTTGGTATTAACTTCCTATTCTCCACCACTTTGTCTCTGCAGAGCGGGTAATTTCCTCCCTATTTTTCAGTTCCCTAACATCTCTTCAATGTCTACCCAAAGTTCAAACTGTTCACTGCATTTTTAATTTCAATGACATCTTCATTTCATGTCTTATAATTTCTATTCATACCTTATTTCTCACAATATTTAAAAACACTTAAAGTATAATCTATAGTAACTTTCAACCTGAAAGGTCTTAGAAAGGGAGAATTTGCTTTTTCTGCCTATTTTCAAGATGGGACATCTCTTCCTTCAGACTTGGACCTCAGACCGGAACTAACACCATTGTCTCTCCTGCTTCGCAGGCTTCCAGACTCTAACTGGAACTACACCACCGACTCTCCTGGGTCTGCAGCTTGCCAACTGCAGATCCTGGGACTTCCAGCCTCCACAACTGTGTGAACCAATTCCTTATGATAAATCTCCGCCTACATCCTTCTTTGTCTCTTTAGAGTGTCCACTGTATTTGGCTGGGTTCTCATAACTACAAGGATGAATATTCTCTGTACATATGAAAAACATAAATATATACACATACTTATGTATATACACAAACACACACACAATTCTCTGGAGAATCCATTCTAATACAAAACCATCTACACTGATACAGGGGAACAAACAGTATGGACATACTCCCTCTCACACACACAACACACATACAATCATGTTCTCTAAACACACAAAAATTCCATATTGTCTAAAGAAAGCCTCTTATACATTCTGTTTGCTTTTGTCTTCCTTATCTCAGGCTTTATCAGCTCACCTTTAATTGCTTTATAAAGCTAGTTTTTCTGGGGTGCCTGGGTGGCTCAGTGGGTTAAGCCGCTGCCTTCGGCTCAGGTCATGATCTCAGGGTCCTGGGATCGAGTCCCGCATCGGGCTCTCTGCTCAGCAGGGAGCCTGCTTCCCTCTCTCTCTCTCTCTCTCTCTGCCTGCCTCTCCATCTACTTGCGATTTCTCTCTGTCAAATAAATAAATAAAATCTTTTAAAAAATAAATAAATAAATAAATAAATAGAGCTAGTTTTTCTTCCTTTCGTTGATAGAGAGGTCTAAGGCTGCCCCGTATATTGTTCACTGGTTGTATAAATGGGAATAGTTTTAAAAACTTAGCATCATTTTACATGTACAATGCCTGCTAAGCATGATGTGAATAAAGTGTGAAAAAAATTTAAAAATGTGTGAAAATTTAAAAAAAAAATAAAGTACCTTTCAACATTGAGTATTCCTACCACCTGAGGTACAATTTTCTCATTTGTTGTGCAATTCATTTCTTCACATGGTTGTAATATTGAACTTCCCATAAAAGTCTCCTGTGCTCTATAAAGCACCCCTACTGAATATTCTCAAGCCTTCTTCTTTCAGGTCACATGGGTTCTGCAAGGCCATAGTTTGCCATACAGAAGATCACTGCTCAGCAGGGCAGCCCTTGGACATGAAGGGAGCATAAACCGAGACCTGACTTTCATGGGTGACACAAGCCTGGCCTTCCGTTTCCTTTGTGACTTTTTCCCCTACCCGATGTCCAGAGTAGCTATCAAATTCCCCTGTAGCTAGCAGGCAGGAACATCTCCTCTCCACTTCCCCATGGGGCAGCCCTTCCCGACCCCCAGTTTCACACAGGTAGCTCTTTCCTAGTCTAATCTCAGGGAAGCCTGGATTTCCCTAACGTTGGGATTACCAACTCTAGCCCCCAGCTTGATGTGTACACCACAGTGAGCTCCCTACACTTCGCCTCCTCTCACTGCCTGGTTGTGGATATCCTCTCTCTTTCTAGTCTCTCAGTATTTCACTCACTTCGCTTTAAGCTCGGCTATATACTGCACAATTCGTTTGTGATATATTATCTAGTGTCCACTCCATGTGTTTGGGGTAAGAAGGGAAGTCCTTTCACATGAGCAAAATTTTGATACCATGAAAATGACAAGGACGGTATGAGAGAGATAAATAATAAAACAATCAAATTAAGAACATCGATTTTAAAGTCCTAAGTGAAAAATTAATAAACTGAGTGTAGAAATGTATTTTTAAAAATCAACACAACTAAACAGGGTTGACTTAGGTATGCAAGGCTGGCTTAACATTAGAATACTGAATAATGTAAACAGCAACTTCAGATACAAAATAGTTTGGGCTTTCTGCTCACCTACAGTTCCTGTCACATGTTCTTTGGGCTGCTTCTTTGTTTTTTTAAGATCCTTTAAACATTAAAAACCATTCTTTGCTCACGGGCCATACAAACCCAAGCTGTGGGCCATAGTTTGCCAATCCCCAATATAATGCAACACACCAACAGAATAAGTGAGACGAATCATAATTACCCCCACAGATACATAAAAATGTATGGGATAATATCCAACATTTATTCACAATATTTTTATTTATGCATCATCCAGGAAGAAAACTCCTTTAACCCTATAAAGACTTATCAACTAAAAACCTGTAGCAAACTTGCTTCTTTTTTTTTTATTACTTCTTTTCAGCATTAACAGAATTCATTTTTTATGCACCACACCCAGTGCTCCATGCAATCCGTGCCCTCCATAATACCCACCACCAGGCTCACCCAACTTCCCACCCCCCCCGCCCCTTCAAAACCTTAGATTTTTTTCAGAGTCTATAGTCTCTCATGATTCATCTCCCCTTCCAATTTCCCTCAACTCCCTTCTCCTCTCCATCTCCCTATGTCCTCCATGTTATTTGTTATGCTCCACAAATAAGTGAAACCATATGATAATTGACCCTCTCTGCTTGACTTATTTCACTCAGCATAATCTCTTCCAGTCCCGTCCATGTTGATACAAAAGTTGGGTATTCACCCTTTTTGATGGAGACATAATACTCCATAGTGTATATGGACCACATCTTCCTTATCCATTCGTCCACTGAAGGGCATCTTGGTTCTTTCCACAGTTTGGCGACTGTGGCCATTGCTGCTATAAACATTGGGGTACAGATGGCCCTTCTTTTCACTACATCTGTATGTTTGGGGTAAATACCCAGTAGTGCAATTGCAGGGTCATAGGGAAGCTCTATTTTTAATTTCTTAAGGAATCTCCACACTGCAAACTTCCTTCTTAATGGATAGACTTAAGAAAGAGTCTCTTCAAGGCAGAGAGCAAGATAAGGATGCCTGCTGCCCCTACCCCTACTCAGCACTGAACACTACCAGTGAAGTCAGAAAAAATATAAAGATAAAGGTTTGGAAAAGAAAAATAAACTGTCACTATAGAACAAATAATATAATGTGTAGAAAACCCTAGAAAGTACAGATCAAGTATTATTCAAATTGGTAAGAGAGTTTAGCAATGCGGCTGAATATAAGATTAACATACATGTCTGTGTGCCAGTTTCTTTGTCGAATTCCATCTGGTGAGGGGCTCCTGAAAGAACTAAATTAGGCAAGCTTTCTTTCAGAGAAAATCTTCCACTAGCTTCTGCCCAGACACTACCGACATGAAATTATCCCACTCAGGTTACTAAGCCGTTCCTTAGTGTGGGAGCCTCAGGCTCAAGGCCTGATCTGCTGGTGGAGCCCAAAGCTCTGTCTCCTTCTAAAAGAGCCCAAAGCTCTTCTAACATTGGTTTTGATATCTGCCTGCAGGGTAAGCCCCACATCCGTTCACAGTGCTAACGCTGATTCCACGCATTGGGGTCTGTTGGTGTTAGAATACTTTTGTCCTTGGAGATTCCTTTACTCTTTGATGCACTGCTGCAATAAAGGAAGTATCTTGGCCAAAACCTAGCTGTAACATAAAGGAAGGCCTTTCTGAACATCACATCCAACGTATGATTTATAAAGTAACTATTACATATAGAAAAATGACAAAACTCCAGAATGTTAATTGGTTGTTTTCAGATGATATGTTATAAGTAACTTGTTTTCTCTTCTGTATTTTCCATATCTTGTATTCACAAACTTATTTTGTTTTTATAAAGAAGCAAGGCACTTTATTATCTTTTTTTAGGATTGTATTTATTTATTAGAGAGAAGACAAACGGGGGAGAGGCAGAGGCAGAGGGAGAAGCGGCTCCCCGCTGAGCAGGGAGACTAATGCAGGACTCGATCCCAGGACCCTGGTAACAAGATCTGGGCTGATGGTAGATGCTTAACTGATTGAGTCACTCAGGGATCGCAAGACACTTTACTTTTTAAAACAAAGTTATGCACAGGACAAATAAAAAACTATTCATTTAACTATTACTGAAAAAACACAAAAGAATATTTATCAACAATATACTTGCTTTTCAATCAGTATCCTAATTAATTCTCATAAAAATTCTGTAACATAAGTATCATTATCCCTAATTTTGCAGAAGATGAAACTGAGGCTTAGAAAGGTTAAGTTATTTGCCCAAGTGACAGAATGGGGATTTGAATTCGGAAATACTTGTTCCAAGGCCAGTGCTTTTTCTGCTGAACTGTGCTGCCTCCCACAAGAGAGCATTTTCACATCACCACCTGCTAGTTCTAATTAAGAGATAGTAATTAAACAATTCTCCACTCCTGACAATAATATTTAAGCTACTGGCATTTTAAAGAAATTAATATGAACAGCTTTTTATCTGCCGGAAGGTACTACACCTAAACACAAACTCCAAACTATTACAGAAAGAAAAGACTCCAATAGGACACAGTTATACGCTTTGTCAAACTCTAGTTAATTGTATTATCTATTAACGGGACATGAAGCATAAAAGTGTTGACCAATGTATTTCTAAAAATGTTCGACTCGACTAGTAATCAAAGAAATACAAATTAGAGTGACAAGGCCATATTGATGAAATAGGCAAAATTTTTTAAGTAAAAATAGCCAGGTTGGGTAAAAAGTGAAACTGCTATACATTTTAGGAGAGAACTTAACTCATAAATATTTGCTGTAGGCCAATTTGTAATATTTACATTTTAAAATTCGTGTGGCCTTTCACCTAGCAATTCCTCATCTAGGAAGTTATGCTAAAAATAATCACAGATATGTATATAAGGATTTAGCCACAAGTTTATTCATCTTAGAACTACATGGAAGGAGGGAAGGGAGGAAGGAAGGAAGGAAACTGACGTGAAAGAAACTAGGTTAATTAACTATGCATATTCAAAAGAATTCCATCAGCCATGAAAGATGATGACACTGCTATATTTATTGGCATGGGAAGAAATTATTGACATGATTATTTTAGAAAATAAATTAAAAATTATAGATAACAGTATTATTGTATTTTTACTAACCTATATTTGGTTATATTTCTATTATTTATAAAACATAAGGACTGAAATAATATACAACAAAATCTTGACTATAGATATATCTGATGATGTGATTTGGGATTCTTTTAACTTTCATTTTTCTTCTATTTTCTTATTTTTACACAATGGAATTTATTATTTGTGTAAAAAAAGGGAGAAAAAATTTTTGATATCACAGAATCATATCAGCTAGTAAAAATGTCTACAACTATTATTAATATATATTAAGTAATATGTTATGAAATAGTATGTACATTCTCATTTATGTAAGAAAAACTATATATATTAGGTTGAACCATACAAAACTGCTGCCATTTGTCTGTTTTTCATTTATAAAAACAGCAACTTCAAGTGGGTCAACTAAATACACATATTAGGAAAAATACATTCCAAAATATTAATAGTATCCTAGGAGTTCTAGGAGGCCTTTTTTTTTTTTTTTCATTAAGGTCATCTATATTTCCTTCTTTAAATTCATCTGTATTTTCTTTTTTAATTTCTAATTTTTTCTAAAACACTAAATCCCAGTCTCTGTATTTATAGGCCAGAAGACCCCAAGCAAGTCAGCAGAACTCTCTTAGTTTCATCAAAAAACAATGGATGTGGGCCATGTGGGTAGATCAGTCTGTTGAGCATCGACCTTCGGCTCAGGTCATGATCTCAGCATCCTGGGATGGAGCCCTGCATCAGGCTCCTTCCTCAAGAGAAAACCTGCTTCTCAACCTGTCTCTACCACTCCCCCTGCTTGTGGTATCTCTGTCAAATAAATAATATCTTTTTTAAAAATGGGAATATACCAAACAGAAAAATAAATTCAAAATGGATTCAAGACCTAATGTGAGACTTGAAACCATAAAAATCCTAAAGGAGAACACAGACAGTAATCTCTTTAACATCAGCCATAGCAACTTCCTTCTAGATACATCTCCTGAAGCCAGGGAAACAAAAGCAGAAATGGACTATTGGGACCTCAGGATAAAATGCTTCTACACAGCAAAGGAAACAATCAACAAAACTACAAGACAACTTACAGAAGGAGATATTTGCAGATGACATATCTAATAAAGGATCAATATTCAAAATAGATAAAGAATTTATAAGACTCAACACCCAAAAAATAATAATCCA
The DNA here is from genome assembly GCF_964662115.1 of Mustela nivalis. Classification (NCBI taxonomy): domain Eukaryota; kingdom Metazoa; phylum Chordata; class Mammalia; order Carnivora; family Mustelidae; genus Mustela; species Mustela nivalis. The sequence continues at coordinate 42,031,540 of NC_139032.1, read as the reverse complement.
ATTTAAAAGTGGACAGAAGACATGAATACCCATTTTTCCAAAGAAGACATACAGTACAATTCTATTATACTTTATAGTCAACATTTCCCAAAGATACCACAGTCCTAAATCCATTAATGAAACTTTCTAAATGACAACTATTTTATTCTTTTCCCTTCTAAGTAGTTTTGCCACAAATATATGACAGAGAGAACAACTTTTCCTAATCAAACCATCCTCCTCCCCAGACACGCACTTCTATAAGAATCAGACAGACCCAGCCCCAAAACTTTTCAAAATCCAAAAGATACGTAGAGTTTCAAAGTCCAGGAGGCATAAAACAAGTAAAAGAAAAGAACTAAAGAGAAGAGGAAACAAGTTAAATGAAAACTTGTTAAAGTTAATGAAGTTAAATGAAAAAAAAAAAAAACTTGAAATAGTAATTATTACTGGAAAGACCCCTACAACTTTCTTTTCAGCTATCAAGTAAAACCTACTTCTACATTTTTGATACATGTGAATGGACACTTGGAATTGAGGTCCCAGAACCAAGTTCATTCCATCCTTATGAACTTGTACAGGATAAAATTTCAGATCTTGGGTTCTATTCCCTAGCCAGGAGATATAAATGAGTCCCTGGAAGATCCACACCTACAGGAAACAAACGACTACGCAAGAGATACTGTCCTACCTTAACAGCTTCTCCCAGAGTTTGGTTTTTGTCAGCTTCCTCACTGGAATGCAGTTCAAGTCTGTAATTCAACTCCTGTAGCTGCTGTGCCTGCTCGTTCAGTAGCATTTGGGCCTGTTGTTCCCGAAGTAATGCATTATTCAGTTCTTCACATGCACTTTCAAACTTCTCATGGGTGATCAATTTCTGAAAAGAGGTTAAAAAATTCACTTATAAGCTAAGCTGCGTGGTTGTATCATTTAATTTTCAGAATTTGATTTGCCAACATAGACTGTAACACACACATTTCTAAGTGTCTGATACATGAAAAAAGTACAACTTGTTTTTCTTAATCTCACAAATCAAGATTAAAAAAATCACTCTGGTTTCTAACGCCGAACAGCTATATTCCCAAAGTGATCATTTTTAATCAAATAAAATTTCAGGAAACTTATTTCAAGTTCACATAAATCCATAATGCTCAGTTTACATTTTCATACATGAGCACTTATTATAAAGAATGCGATTGCAGGAACTAAAGCCTTTAACGAGTGCTGATGATTTTAAGTGATTACATGAAAATCTGTGTTCGGCATACATTACTATTCACGTCTCCCTGGTCAAACAACCTCTCCTTCAAGAGTCCTTACCAGACCATCCCTTCCCCCCTCCTCAGACTCCTCACACGGCCATACCATATTCTATTATTTTCTTTACAGTCATTATCATTATCTAAATTCACTTCATGTAACTCTTCCCTTTTTTACTGCCTGTCTGCACTCTGCCACCAACCACATGTCTAAGGATGGGAACACCCCTGGGCAGAGACCTCATTCTTCTTTCTCACCCAACACACAGTAGAGTGCCTGGTATTCAGTAGTGCCCAGCAGATATTTGTTGAGTGAAAGAGTATTCCTATATGAACATCTACAAATAAAACTTTGTGCCAGAGTAAACAGCAGAGTTTTTACAGTATCATCTAAATCTAAAGACTGCTTTCAAGAATGGAGCGATACATCTGTCTAAACAGTTCTAGCCAGGGGCCATCCCTTAAAGGGTGGGGAATCCACGGCAGGACACACATGTATTATCTCCTGTTCAAAACAATTAAGCAAATGAAAATTAATTACAGCAGACAACAAGAGACATCTTGATCTTGAGGAACAAAGTGTGGGAATGTTTCACACAAGGGAAGCGCCCTGAGAAACATATATGGAAAACTAAAAGGCACGGTACAAGTCAATTAACCACGCTGTATATATAAATATATATGTCTATTTAAGACTGATAACTTTTCCATTGGTGAAAAGATTTGAAGGTAAATATAATTAACCACAAATATAAAGCAAATTGATTTTAATTTTTTTTAATTTTGGGGGGAGGGGAAGAGCAGAATAAAAATCCTATTGATTCTAGGCATCTGGAATATATAAACCAGTACAGTTGAATGTGGACTTTATCTCTGAGTTTTCTGCCACATGAGACAAATGTGCCTGGCTACAGTTTCCTCGTGGACCAACAACAGCAAGCATGCATCTCAGGCAGAGAAGAAACGTTCTGCTAGAACTTAGTTTGAGGATAAGTTTATTACTTGGCTCTTTCTGTATCATAATATAGTTTTAACTCAGTTTTACTTTGGCCACAGGTACCTTGCCTGCTGCCTCCCACAAGCAACTGTCTTTTACTATTATTTGCCTTTTCAAAGGTGGATGTAACACACTCCTCAACACTGATTAAATTTTAAAGTATCACATAAACAACAGCAACATTCTAGCATAAAAATAGACAGGGAATGATTTACCTAAGTCGACACAAGGTAACAGGAATGATCCCAAGCACAGAGGAAAGAAAGTTGCCTCATTTCCTGAAAGTCCTCTAGGATCCTGTATTGGATGTATCTCTGATACTTTTACAGTGTTTAGATGTGCAGGAATACTCATCTTGTACTCTCTCCTAAAAGCTGCCTTACTCTCCACATTGTCCCATTATAGCTAAACCCTCCACTTCGAGAACATCAGCTTTAACGGCCTCCTCTGGGCACTCCTGTTCATTTCAACCTCTTACCTACCATCCCTCTCTCCCCTGATGCCACAGCGCTCTTCTCAGTCTTATGAACAGATATTTTTATACTACTTCTACCTTTTATTTGTTATGTTGTTTTAAAGTATCACTCCTCGCCATCAGACCACCTGTCACTTGACCTCTATAAATCATGATGCCCATCATTTCCCAGGACTTCCACCCACTCCTCCAAAATTTCTCCTTCACCTTAAAACTTGGCTAATTTTAGCCTCTCTCTTGTCTATCTATCCCTCTCAGAGACTGGCTCAATTCTGTTCACTCTTCAGAAAGTAAACAGGATCAAACAAGTAGAGCGAAGGAGAATAAGAAAGAGATGGTGTGGAAAAGCAGCTATAAGGACCAATAAAGCAAAAAAAGAAAAGAGAAAAAAATCATGGGAGTTGGCTGTTCAAGAACAACTGTCAGTAGATGAACACAGTACTCAGAAGCAATAAAAACACTGAACAGCTTTTGCAGGCAGGATGTTTCCCTTTACATTACAATTTTAGACCAACTATATAGAAGCTATTTTATCTTCCTCCTATGTGCTTTGACTGAATTCAGGGAAAGATGAGGATTGCAAGTATACTCTCCATTTTTTAGAGGAAAGTAGCATCATTTTTCCATCTGTTCTGTTTTTAATGAAACAACCCTTTATTAACACAACTAGATATAGATGTTAACCGCTATAGTGAAGTAGTTAAAAGCATTTGTTTTGGAACCAGATTATGCAGGTCCAAATCTTGTCAATTCTACTTACTATAAGACTTTGTGATTCTGGGCAAGTTACTCAGCTGCTCCATGTCCCATGTTCCTCGTTTATAAAATAAAGATAATCATAATTTTTGAACAACTACTGATATAAGAGGACTAAATGAATCAACTCCTTGAAGTGTTTAGGGTCAGTGCCTGATACAGGGTCAATTTGGTCATTAAATGTTAGAAATCATCACTTTATAATGTCACACCTTCCAACTGTATGTCAAAGTATAAAAATCTCATTCCGTCAATTACTACTCCAATTGATCCTATTTTTATTTCTATACTTTAGTGAAAGCAATTCACACTAAACACTTCTGGAATATATTCTTAGCATTTCCCCCAAGTCAGTTATTCAACCAAAGTTCTTACAAGAGGATTCTGTCACCTTCTAGCAACTTTTCTTCAAACTCTAACCTTCTCTCTGGATCCTAAAAACTGAGTCCTGACTATTTCCAAACTAATCAGAGATAAGATGTTAACTTGTTTTCCTAATACTTGGCTAGGGACTAGGAAATCCTATTGTAGGAATACCTAGAATTCCTCTTACATATTTCAGAAAGCAACAATTTCCAGGAAAATTGTGACCATCTACACCTTAAAAAAAAAAGTTGGGTATATTCTAAATCTCAAATTGTATCAATAGCTGTTTCCATCCATTTTGGCCTCAACATCCCAGATTTAGTTAGTATACACAACTAAAAGCAAATCAAAAGGAGGCAGAGACACACTCCAAAGGAACAGGCTTTTAAAAGTATAAACAACCCTTTATGACTTAAATATACTCACAAAAGAAAACTGGAAAAAAAAAAGAAGTATCTATTAACAGGAGACTATGTCAAACAGATTTTGATATATCCATATTATAGAACAGTATTCAATTACCTAAAATGGAATTAACAACTGACACAAGAAAATGCTTATAGAACTATAAGTAAACATTAACATTTGTATGCATGTTTTGCATATTGTTCATGAAAATCATTCTAAATTACAACTGTGTATAAGAGCATGCATCTGCACATGTACACACACAATAATGTAGGGAACAAAACCCATCCACAATTCAGTGTTAATTGGTTATATGTCGTAAGATTAGAGTGCTTTGACTTTCTTCTTTACACTTTTTTTTATTTTTATTACATATTATTTTTATAATAAAAAATATTGAGGCAGCTCTATAATTTTAGCTTCTCTGAACAAAAAACTAAGAAAGTGAGGCAAAAACTGGTGTCTTTAGACATTCACTGACAAGAAAACTATTACTTATCTCCAATCAGAAGGGTAATTCACAATTACTTAACCTGACTAATTTATAAGAACTTTTGGCCCTTTCAAGGCATAGCTACTTGAAATAATAATTAACATTAGTAATTTACATTATCATAGGATTAGTAACTAAACTGCTATCTGGCACTCTCTTTCCACAAATGTTAAAACTGTAAATTCCAAATTAGCCATTTAAACTGAAGTTGAACGTACAAGTAGCCTACTGCTGGATTTAGGAAACAAATTTTGTATTTGTATTTATATTAGCTGTCATCAGTTGGACACAGTTCTGAAGTTTCAGGGTAACCGTATGTTCCTATATTCACATTGAGAACAGCAGTGCTACTGACTAACCCAGGTGGCCAATGGAGTATGCGGATAGTTCCATTTTACTGTGCTTCATAGATTTATACATTCTGATCTTGCCTTAATGTTATTTGGTATCCAGGCTGTCTTTTCTCAACTACCTCCTGTTTTCTTAAATAATACATGAGTTCGACAGAAGTCAGACTGAACATTTCTTTGGAAAAGCAATTTTATTTCAAATGAGATAATCTAGTTTACTCAACATAGTATAAAAGGAAAAGAGAGGACATCCCACCTCCCATTCCAAACATCAGGTTCCTCAATTGGGAGAAGTATTTTATTATTTTTTTTATACATTTGGGGGTTTGTTTGCTAAAGCAGTTAATCTATCCTAAAATATAATTTCCTCTTTTTCTACACTTTCAGCCAGAGTATATATTTTAACAGGGCTATGAGTTCTGCTGACAGAGAATTAGTATTCCTTTAAGCATCTGGTATTAACTTCTGGTTTGGGGGGATATCATTGTGATAGAACACGATTTAAATGTAAGGTGTACAACCTGTTGATTTGATACACTTATATATCACAATATGATTACTACCATTGCTTTAGCTAACACCCCTATCACATGACATAATTATCATTCCTTCTTGCAATGAGAACATTTAGGATCTAGTTGCTCAGCAACTTTGACTTATATGATGCAGTATTACTGGGGAATTCTAAAAGGGAGGTTTTCTGAAGAAGAAGAAATTCTATTAATGGGACTCTGAATTATTCCAAAAAAAACAATCAAAAGTTAAAACAAATATATAGATATATGGATCACAAATATGTCTATGTATGTGTATCTTACGCACGTGGCTATGTGTTTGTGTGTATATATCTATCAGAAGTATAGAGCCACAGTATTGTAAATCACACATACTTACAGACTGCTTAAATTCATTTAACTGCATCTGGAGACCCTGGGCTTTGTCAAGCTCCTTTTTCATCTCATTCACGCTGCGTTTGAATTCTGTGACCTCCAAGCGCAGTGAGCGGCGCTCCACTTCCGCCGCGTGCAGTCTTTGTGTAAATCCAAGTATTTGCTTCTGTAATGACGCCGTGCTTTTCTGTTGTTAATCAAGAGCAATTTTACAAATAGGAACTACATGTTTACTAATAAATCAGCAGCCATGGCCACTTTACCAACTTTAATGTATCTTGGATTATACAGAGAAAGATACTTGCTGTAACTGACACTCAGAGGTGAAAGCTTTATTTTGTATGTGACCAATAATGTGGCTGATATAAAATCAACAGCCAAAGAAAATAAATAATCTAATGGCTAGGAAAGGGAACTGACATTTGTTTATGTCTCACAGCATTCTGTGGCAGCCTACATCTAGAAAATAGTAAATTCACAACTCACGCCAGAACTTTTGTATTTGGATATTTTAGACACTTACTTGGAAGTGCTTTTATGTACTGCATTAAAGACTACATGAAATCTAATCTAAATACATTCATGCACAACTAATTTAAACTACAAGTGAGTGTGATTCAGAGTTAAGTTTACAATTCTAAAGTCACTATTTAATGAAATTGCATACATACCAAAATGGGCACATGGCCACGGAGACCATATTTCAGGGCCAGCGTGTTTACTTTATGAAGTCCACGAGCCAGCCGTTGAACCAGAGAATCTTTTTCTATGTAAGTAATACTCCTGCCACTGTGTACAGGTGTACTCTCCATTGCCAGACTAACTTTATCCATGAGTTTTGCAAAAGAACTCTTGGCTGCACCTATGAGTAAATGTCCACAGATTCTGGAATTTGGATCTTCAGGGGAAAAAAAAAAGAAAAAAGAGGCAGAAAAGATGTGAACGTTCTCTGTTCATTTCACAACCCTGCCAATAGCAACCCAATTAAAATGTTTTTTTCAGTTATATAATTCCCATTCACCTGTAGTGATTCATTCAGAAAGCCCCCTCCCGCATTAATTTTCACTAAGACAAAAAGGAATGCAGAAAACAGCTCACCCACTAAACAACATATGTAAAGAAAATCTGCATGTATTTACATTATATCATTTACACTGAACACTATGACAACAAAATTCATCATCACTCTTTGCTTTGTTTTCAAACCTAACATAAATTCATTTTCTATTTACAACTACTGAAGCTTGTTACCTTAATGTCATACTATTTATATTCTTAGACAAGAAAATATAATTTGCCTTATTCTAAGGCAATTAAAATTTTACAACGACAATTACTTATTTCCCCACAGGACTTTGGTAATCATCCCTCTCACATAATGGACTTAAGGTCCCCGCATATCCACCATGGCCTGCTTGCTGCTAGATTCATCAGGTCTGTAATTAATAATTGTGTTTAATGTTGATAAATAAAATTGTCAGTGCACTTTCTACTAATTGGTATTCCAGATAATGGTTAATGGGTTTATTTATGCCTTAATAAAAGTCGTGTAATTTAGTTTTCCCTCTGCTAGGCAGGTCTTAATCTGTCATTACTTGTTTTATGATACTATCTGTGTAAAATGACAAGCGTGGAGAGATTATTTAAATTCAGTAGTACACCATTCTACATTGCAAGAGCCTCTGCTGGTGGAATTAATTTAAATTTTGTCTTTATGTCATAAACACAAAAAAAGATATTTGGCCAGTTTTGTCCAATAGAAAAATGTTTTATAATTCTAAGAATGCATATGGTTCAACATTAAAGAACAATATTGGCTGTGAAGGTGATTAATCAGTGTTTTTCTAAGTCAGAAAGAACAATCTCACAGAGGCCCGGTGTTCAAAAATGTGAGGCTTCTTTTATTTCTTTATTCCTCAGTGGATAAAAGGAAAGATAAATTTTTAAATTTATGCAGCAGTCATGGGGCACCTGGGTGGCTCAGTCGGTTAAGCATCAGACCTTCATTTTGGCTCAGGTCGTGATCTCCGGGTATGAGACTGAGCCCTGTGTTGAGCTCAGCACTCAGCAGGGAGTCTGCTGGAGATTCTCTTTCTCCCTCCCTCTGCTAGCATGCACTCTCTCTTTCTCTCTCTCTCAAATAAGTAAATAAATCTTTTTTTAAAAATGTATGCAGCAATCAGATTTTGGAAGCCAGAACCACCTAAAAGTTATACATAAAATAAAAATTATAAATTGGATAAAAGCATAATACCCCTCATGTGGAATTTATTTCTATCAGTTATTGATGCATTGACTTTTAACAATAAAAGGTGATACAAATTTAATTCTTTATGCCTCTCATAAACCTATTCTCTAAGGATCCCATTGATGGAAGATATATGAAGTATAATTAAAATACATAGTTTCTTTGTTAACAATCAATTCTTTAAATAAGTCATGAATAAAAAAAGGTGCAGTGCTTCACATACCACTTATATAGAGCACTGATTTAAAGAATTAAACTAGTGTTTAATGGGTCACTACTGAAAAAAATAAACAGTAAAAGTTATATTAACTATAACATGCAATATTATACATCATTCCAGTGCCTAATATATGTATTCCCAGTTTCTTAATTGGCTTGCAACTCCTTAACTGTGTCTTTTGTTATATCAGTAAACCCTGTATTTGCCCTGGGCCAGCCTAACATATATGCATATTTTGTATGTGTTTATTGGATTAATTATACTTCATTTTACTTCCATAGCAGCTGAAACATGCTGAACATAAGGATGCATTCAATAATACCAAGAAAGACACATAGATCAATGGAACACAATAGAGAGCCCAGAAATCAAACCTCAACTCCATGGTCAACTACTCTTCAACAAAGTAGGAAAGACGATCCAAAAGAGAAAAATACAGTCTCTTCAACAAATGGTGTTATAAAATTGGACAGCCACTTGCAGAACAATGAAATTGGACCATTTGCTTAACACCACAGACAAAACAGACTCAAAATGGATGAAAGATCTAAATGTGAGACAGGAATCCATCAAAATCCTAGAAGAGAACACAGGCAGCAACCTCTATGACCTTGGCCACAGCAACTTCTTGTTAGACACATCTCCAAAGGCAAGGGAAACAAAAGCAAAAGTGAACTATTGGGACTTCATCAAGATTTAAAAAAAAAAAAAAAAACTGCACAGCAAAAGAAATAGTCAACAAAACTAAAAGACAACCTATGGAATGGGAGAAGATACTTGCAAATGACATATCAGGTAAAGGGCTAGTATCCAAAATCTGTAAAGAACTTGACAAATTCAACAGCCCCCCCTCCACAAAAAAAAAAAAAAAAAAAAAAAACAGAAATGGACAGAAGGCACGAACAAACATTTCTCCAAAGAAGACATACAAATGGCCAGGAGACACATGAAAAAATGCTCCACATCACTCGGCATCAGGGAAATACAAACCAAAACTGCAGTGAGATACCAGTCATTCACACCGATCAGGATGGCTAAAATTAACAAGTCAGGAAATGACAAATGTTGGAGAGAATGCAGAAAAAGAGGAACCCTCCTACACAGTTGTTGGGAATGTAAACTGGTACAGCCATTCTGAAAAACAGTATGGAGGTTCTGCAAAAAAATTGAAAATAGAGCTACCCTACGAGCCAGGAATTGCACCACTAGGTATTTACCCAAAGGATACAAACGTTGTGATCTGAAGGGGCACATGCATCCAGATGTTTATAGCAGCAATGTCCACAATAGCCAAACTATGGAAAGAACCCAGACGTCTATCAACAGATGAATGGATAAGGAAGATGTGGTGTGTGATATCACACACACACACACAAAGGCATTTTACTCAGCTATCAAAAAGGATGAAATCTTACCATATGCAGTAACATGGTTGGAACTAGAGCATATTATGCTGAGTGAAATAAGTCAGTCAGAGAAAGAAACTTATCATATGATTTCCCTCATATTGGAATTTAAGAAATAAAACAGAGGATCATTGGGGAAGGGAAAGAAAAATAAAACAAGATGAAATCAGAGAAGGAGACAAACCATACGAGACTCTCAATTATAGGAAACAAATTGAGGGTTGCTGAGGAGAGGTGGGTAGGGGAATGGGGTAATTGGGTGATAGGCATTAAGGAGGGCATGTGATAATGATGAGCACTGGGTGTTACATGCAACTGATGAATAACTGAACTCTGAAAATAATAATACACTATATGTTAATTAACTGAATTCAAATAAGATTAAAATACCAAGAAAAATTTAATTTTTTAATGGTATGTCAAAAGTTATTTTTTATTTTTTATGTTTTTTTAAAGATTTTTTAAATTTATTTATTTGTCAGAGAGAGAGGGGCAACTACCAGGGGGAGCCGCAGGCAGAGGGAGAAGCAGGCTCCCCACTGAATAAGGAGCCCAATGCGGACCTGATCCCGAGACACCGGAATCATGACCTCAGCCAAAGGCAGATGCTTAACCAACTTAGCCATCCAGGTGCCCCAAAAGTTATTCTTTCTAAATAAACAAGATAGTGGCTCATCATTTTAGGAAATTTTCAGGTATATCAAAGTAACAAAATTTCCACAAAGAGACTTTAAAAGCAAAAAATCAACTATAATTAGTTTATTAATGAGTAGCAGTTTTTTACTAAATCACAGAAACAAATTTGTGTGGGCACTAACCACTCTGAAAGGCGAAATTGAGTGACAATATAATTCTACAGGGCATTCTTCTGAATTTTGAAGAAATGGGAAAGAGGCATTCCTGATTGCTAACTCTCAAGGAATTACAGAAAGAACACTAAAATAATTTATGCTCTGATGAGTGAGAAGTGTTTTTGTAACATACTTTACATTATAGAGTATAGAGTAGGATAAATTCCACACTAAATAAATGAAGAAACAAAAAAAAATCCTCTAGTGACATAGTGGTAGAATTATTTGTATAATGATAAGAAATAAGAGATAAAAGTAAGGACACTGAAATTTCTCATGTCTACACTTGTCTAAACTGTTTAAATGTTTGCTACATTTAACAAATTTCTGTTTATGTAAAATACATTTGTTAATCACTTTCCCTCTATTTAATAGCATGTGTTTTTTGAGAAAGAAGAAGACCCTACTGGACTTTTTCCAATAGCAAAAGCAGTATCATACATTTAAGGTTAAAATATTTAAAACAAATTCATAAAGAATTGTTTTGACCAGTAATTTAAACCTTTGAGTGACAGATCTTAGGGCAGGGATAGGGGAGGCTGAAGAATTGTTTCAAGGGTTTCATCACTTTTAACTAAAGCAACCACTGCCATCTTGATCTTTATTTAGCCCTAAAAAATTATACAGCATGAATAATATATGACCATGATGTTGTGGGTAATAAAATTAAAAGTCCTTTAAAACATTATCAAAGTCAACTGCTACTAAAAATAGAACTATCATGTGGGAAGAGAGCAGTATACAGTATATCTTCTTATCAAAATGGAGTCCTCACACTTAGAAAGATTGAGAAACACTCCTTTAACGAAAATGGGGATTCACAAGTAATGATTTAATTAGTACATATGTAATACATAACTATTTAATTTAATCATAATATTGCTCATGAGTATAATACTAATAACAATGACTAATATAATACAAAAATAAAAAATGTTAATCATGAGTAATGCTAATGCCTTACATTCGAACTCGACTCCACAGACTTGTGAATATTTTGTCATCCTTGACATCTTCATCTCCCTTACCATCTCCCCACATCCCATCCTGAATACTTCTCCAGTCTATTCAACGTTCTCTGTGATCATGACTGTATCTCATCTGTTTTCTTGCTAGAGTCTCCCTTCCTCAGTCTTTCCCTTCTTCAACTCATCCTCCACCATAGACAAAGTGTCTTCTAAAACACAAATCAAGGAGCCCCTGGGTGGCACAATTGGTTGAGGATCTGACTCGATTTTGCTAAGGCCTTACATGATCTGATCCCTGCTTACTTTTGCAGGAAGACTTTTCACTGTTAACCCTTTTATATGCAACTCTTTTCAAGTGGCACCAACACATCACAATCTTAAACCAAAAATAATTTTTCTGTCTCCAAACCGCTAATAATTTGGGAAATACGAATATGGACATTATTTTCAAACATGGAAGGCAATCAGTACAGCAAGATGTTTGCTACAAAGCAATGTTCTAACTAAAAAACAAAACAAAACAAACAACAACAACAACAAAACTATGAAAATAGCTCAAAATATTATAAGCAAAAGCAATGACAGGAGGCGCCTGGGTGGCCCAGTTGGTTAGGCTGCTGCCTTTGGCTCAGGTCATGATCTCAGGGTCCTGGGATCAAGCCCCGCATCAGGATCCCTGCTCAGTGGAGAGTCTGTTTCTCCCTCGCCCTCTGCCTGCTCCTCTGCCTACTTGTACTCTCTCTCTATGTCAAAAAATAATAATAATGACAGAATTTATCTTACTATATTTTAAAATGTCAAGATGTACATATGAAAAGAGTAGCATGATACTGGTTTTAGAAGAGATAGGGAGGGATACCTGGGTGGCTCAGCTGGTTAAGCAAACTGCCTTCGGCTCAGGTCATGATCTTGGAGTCCCAGGATCAAGCCCCGCGTCAGGCCCCTCTCTCAGCGGGGAGTCTGCTTCTCCCTCCAAACCTCCCCTCACTCATGCTCTCTCTCTCTCTCTCTCATCCTCTTTCTCTCAAATAAATAAATAAAATCTTAAAAAAGAAAAATAGAAGAGAAAGGAAAAATAATGGAATAGACCAGAGAGACAGCAGATACATCCAAGAATATATTAACAGTAGTTTAAGATATGCTAAATGACATGTCTAATGTCATTATGGTGACTGAATTGAAAAGTATTGCAATGAGCTGATCATCTGGACAAAAATAAATCTTAATAATTTCCTCATTACTTAAACCAAAAATAACTCCAGATAAATCCAAGATTTAACATAAAAATTGAAACTACTAGACTATATTGCATGGAACACTGGGTGTGGTGTATAAACAATGAATCTTGGAACACTGAAAAAATAAAATTAAATTAAAAAAAAGAAAATACTAGACTAAAATATGAGCAATTCAACCTTAAGGTAAGACTAACCTTTCTAAGTCAATCACCAACAGAAAAAGCACAAAGTAAATACTTAATAATTTAACTATATAAAAATTAAAATACACAAAACTAAAATACAAACTGCAAAATTATTGACATAAAAAATTATTTAGATGATACAGAGCAAAGTGTTAATGCATGTGATACACAAGTTCTTATAACTCCATAAGAAACAAACACATATCCCCATATATGAACATAATGAGATAATTGTAAAAGAGTAGGAATAAATGTAGAACAAATGAAAAAAATTGCAACCTAACAATAAAAATGCAAATAAGTAATAATATAGTTTCTTTTGCCTTTCAAATTAATAAAGATGAGGAAGACTGTCAAAATTTAATGTGCCCAAAGGCATTATGGGGAATCCATCCCTCTTGGTACTGTTCATTGGAATGTGAGGCAAGACAACTTTCATGAAAGCCCCACTGGTGATTCTTTCCAAATGTAAAATATGCAAACTCATTTCTCAAGCATTTAGCCGAGGAAATAAATTGTTTTTGCACAAACATGTTAATTGCATCACAATTCATTACAGTATTGCTTAAAATCATGGATAATTTTAAGAAAAGACACCAATATCCACCAATGGAGAATTCAGAGTCAGCTACAGTACATATAAACAATGGGGTGGCATGTGGCCAAATACAATCAACAAGGTATACCTCCTTTATTGACATGGAAATGCATTTAATTGTCCATTGAATAGAAAAAAATTACAATGAGGCATGACTGTGTGATTCCTTCATGTGAAACTGTGTGTCTGTGTGCATCCAAGTTTGTACACATGTATGGGTGATCTGGACAACCTGCACACAGAGTAGCTCGTATAGAAAGATACCATGTTAGGCAATAGGGATGGGAAACCTTTAACACTGATTAAGAATCAATAGCTCTTGTTTCTATCTGTATTATTTATAAACAATACTAAAGAAATACATGCCCAATAACAGGACAATCCAAAAACATACCTCAACTCGGACAAATAATATTTGGGGGAATGATTAGAAGAGAGCAAATTTTGCTGAAATAGATGCTCAGTAAGTACTTATTGAATGGGTGAAAAAACTGATGCTATGAATATAGAAGGAACTTAAGTCACTTCATGCTGGGGTTTTTACCCCAGTTTTATCAAGAAAACATTGACATATGTCACTGTATAAGTTTAAGACATACAACATGATGATTTAATTTACATAGAGTGTGAAATAATTACCACAATAGGTTTAGGTAACACCCATCATAATTTTTTATGTCAATAATTGTATCAATAGTTCTTAAAATAATTTTTATTTCACATACTATTTTTTTTAATTTTTTATTTTTTATAAACATATATTTTTATCCCCAGGGGTACAGGTCTGTGAATCACCAGGTTTACACACTTCACATACTATTTTAATAACATTATTCACAAATATATTCTATGAAAGTTGTGACACTGGAATTTCACATAGTCATGGATGCTTCCAATGATAAATTATCCATTCGAAAACTGTTCTTAAAAATTATGACAGGCAAATAAATTTTAATTTAAAAAGAAAATATCAGCTCACTGTAAAATTCTTTCAACTTTCCTGTGCACCTGAAATTTTTGATAACAAAATGTGTGAAAAAATATGGGAACATGCAAAGGTAGTAATATAAAAGAAAATCACAAAACAGAAGAAAATCTGATAAATTAAATGTGGGTCCCCCCAAAGAGACACTTGTAACTGAAATACCAAAAATGATACATACTTGTTTCAATTTCAAATATAAGTGAAGTTAGGTAAATGACAAAGTCCTCTAAGTTACTTTTTCTCAAACTTCATTGTGCCTATAAGTTATCTGAGAACCTTACAAAAATATAGAATCTGACTGAATAGCTCTGGAGTGGAGTCTGAGATCATACATTTCTAACACATTCCCCATGAATACCGATGCTACTGGTCCACAGACCACACCTAAAGTAGGAATGCTTACTTTATTATTCTTCAGGATTCAATAAAACCTTTATTTCAAAATACATACCAATGACTACTTATTAACAGAAATATCTTTACTTATTGCTTTGAACTTCCTAAGTGTGAAACCTCATTGCTACACTAAACACAACCCAGATTTCTGAGTTTTACCTAAAAGAGTTGCTATGACCTCCACAAAGTTAATTCTAACAATGAAAAGAAACTTCTGAATAGTAATAGCAGGGGCACGTACACTTGGGTCATCCATCTTCCAGATAATTATGATTCAGTTATAGAGGGAATGTGTAACAAAATGTATGAACATTCTATTCATATCTATCTACTATATTTATTCAGAGATATTTCCAGGCAAATCAGCACATTTGTTTCTATCTTGAGAAATTCAGTCTGGACCAGACATATGAAATGTTGAGCTATCTAAAGAGTTCTTTAGTCCATTTCCATAATGATTGATAGCCCAGCCCTTCGATGGAAGTAACATTCTCCCCTGTTTGAGGTAAATGATCTCTTGCAGGCTTACCATTTGGACACCTGGAAGAGGTAATTTATCTCAAGTGAGCAAACACTTTAATGAAAGCAAGAAGGTTGCCACCTGTCCAGTATTTACAGAGGCAACATGGAAACTGAGGTCTCTGCCCACTGCTATAAATACATCCTCAAAGTTTAAAAAGGTAGCAGAAGCAACCACCTTTAGCACTTTCTGAGCAGTAAATTCAAGCTACTATTATTGAACTTCACACTTCATGAAAGAAATAAAGTAATATCCCAGCTCGCATGAGCTATCAGAACACACACACACACACACACAAAACAGATAAAAAAACAAACATTTATTGGACAATCACATATATAAGAGACTTGACTAAGAACATTACATTCACACCTAACAACCCTTAAACTAGGTACTTTTCTTAGCCAAATTCTACAGGCGAAGATATTGAGGCTGAAAGGGATTAAGTACCTTTCCCGGTATCATACACAAAGTAAGCAACGGGATCTAGTTTCAAATCTAGAGTCCAAGTTCTTAATTCATCCTATGCTATGTATTCAACATGCTTAATTTTCTCTCTTAGATAATTTTAAAGTTTTCTCTCCTATATAATGAATGGTATGGGTACGATTCAGAATGTGCTCTAAAAAGGGAAGTACCTAAAAAGTATTTTTAAAAAGAATAATTTACTGACTTTTTTTTTAACCTTAGAACAAAGATAAAACAAGAAGCAATGCAGGTACTATTTAATATATTTAAAACTATTACTGGATATTGACATACATGTACCAGTTTTCCCGGGGCTAAGAAAACAAAAAGATGTGACACTGATGTCATCAATATGTCGTCCTGACATGTAAAATGGCTTAAATTTTCAGCAAGTTCTTCAAAAAGAAAATGGAAGTAGGAAAGAACAGAAAAGAAAAAATACAGCTCTAAGAAATAACTTCTTTCATTTCAGAATTTTCAGATTATTTCCTTAATAAACATTCCCAAGATTTTGGCATGTTGATATTCCACTTGGTTGAAAAAATGAAGACACTACTCATAATATTAGGTGATTCAAGAGACAATGAATCAATTACAAATCAAAGCTGAACTGATATTCCAGACACCTGTCCTATGATGAAAAGATCCTCTTATGAACTGGGTAAACAAATTATGAAATGCTCAACTGAATATTACCCATACACTAAAATATTACCCCAAAACTAAAAATCATTCCCTAGAAGAAGAAAATCCATTAAAACTATGACTGTTTTTGAAGCTAACACTATGACAGCACACCATAAGTGAAACACAGCATCATTTCTGTGATTTCTTACCAAAAATGCATAAACTGAATCTAATCATGAGAAAACATCAAACAAATCAAAATGGAAGGGTATCCTACAAAAATCAGCCTGTAATCTTCAAGATCATGATGGTCAAAGAAAGACTGGAGAACTTTTCTGTGTTGGGAGAGATTAAAGAAAGATGACTTAATGCAACACATAATTCTAAACCAGATCCTTTGGCTCTTAAAGACATGGTTGGTTGGGACAACTAAGGAAAGTCAAAGGGGATGCAAATGGTTTCTTAAAGTTGATCACAGCCCTCTGGTTATGTAGAAGAATGTCCTGCTTGAAATACACACTGAAATATGAGAAAGTAATGGGCATCACATCCGCTTCTTGCTCTCAATTATTTAGCAAAAGGAAAGGCCTCTGTTGTGTACTTGCAACTTTCCTGTAAGTTTGAAGTTATTTCAAAATGGTTTATAAACACAGGGCACCTGGGTGGTTCAGGCGGTTAAGCCTCCGACTCTTGATCTCAGTTCAGGTCTTGATCTCAGGGTGGTGAGTTCAAGCCCCGCAATAATAATAATTTTTTAATGCAAATATAAAACGCTATGTGGCCTATAGTAACATTTTTATCATTTGCTAGTCTGTTAGTAGATGGATGAGTGGGCGGCAGGAAGGAAGAGGGAAGGATAAGGAGAAGAAATCATAGAGATAAAACAGATGAGAACACAAAGAAATAGAAAATAATCAGTAGTCTAAAATGTGTACAGGCAGAAGTGTGTATGTCTATTCATTAATGTAATACACTACTTTCATGATGAGATAAGTGGTAAGGAAAGTTCTTTTAGTGCCCACTATACACCAGGTACTATACAAAATGTTCAACAAGTATTAACTCATTACAGCCTCATAAAAATCAGGAAGACAGTATTATCTCTATTTTTAGGTAAAGAGTCTGAGGCCTAGTAAAGTTAAGCCAACTTGCCTAATTTCACACAACTAATAACTAGCAGAGCTGGATACAAAATAAAATCTGCCTTGTTTAAAGCTAATGCTCTTTCTACTACATGATAATGCTTACCACATATTTAAGTTATTCATATATTTATAAACTCAATGTGACTATGTAAGCTGTTATAGATTTACATCTATTGCCTTCATTATTATCTGTTAATAACCTCTCATGTACTTTAAGTGTCTGAGGATGTTTGCCCACCCTTTCTGCTAAAATATCTGAAATTTCTACTACTAGAACACATAAAAATGAAAACACATTACCTGGAAAAGGTAATATAGTAACCCATCATCATGTTTTGAATGAATTATTCTATAAGATCAGCTTGTTAAGTCATCTCTGCAAAAGGTACACACTGATCATTTTTGTACCGGTTCAACAATAACTCAATTATTTACCTGTCCAACTATATTCTTCTGTATAGTCTTCCAGACTTTAATACATCAATTATCCTCCCCCTCTTAGCAACTATAACTTTCTCTTCCCTAAGTACTTAGTGCTCTTTAGCCAACAATATTTAAAGCCTTTCCCTAAAATAAGTTTCCCTGAACTTGCCCTTTTCTCAAGCCATTAGAGGCAAAACCAGACTCTAACATCAGAGGCAGCTGTTCCTGGCAGTAGGCAAGCATTCAAAGACACACCGCCCTCCATCTACCTTCCACTTGATAAGTCTGACCTACACATATATTTTTTTAAGATTTTATTTATTTATTTGACAGATAGAGATCACAAGTAGGCAGAGAAGCAGGCAGAGGAGGAAGCAGGTTCCCTGCTGAGCAGAGAGTCCGATGCGGGACTCGATCCCAGGACCCTGGGATCGTGACCTGAGCTGAAGGCAGAGGCTTAACCTACTGAGCCAACCAGGCACCCTGACCTACACATATTTTTATCGGGGTTTCAAACAACCATAGTGTCAATATTTGAACTTTAAAATATTGCAAAAGTCCACTCTTGGAAAATGTGCTCAGGGAGATCACTGAAATTATAGAGGTTTTATAAAACCTCCATAATCTGGGGCACCTGGTGGCTCAGTCAGTGGAGCATCTGCCTTCGGCTCAGGTCATGGTCCCAGGGTCCTGGGATTGGGGTCCACATAGGGCTCCCTGCTGGGTGGGGAGTCTGCTTCTCTGTCTCCCTCTGCCTTTCTATCCTCCACCCCCATTTGTGCTTGCTCAAGCTCTCTCCCCTCTCTCTCAAACAAATAATTTTTATAAGTGTATAATCTGATCACATGCCAAGGATCTACCTTATATTCTCCAATATAGTTATAATAGAAAATATATTTTAGTCCTCACCACATATAAGCCAGTGGTGTGAGCAATGGATCTCCATTCCATCTCCTGAATGTCCTCTTCCCATTCTGTGCTTATTCCCACTGCTGCAGTCCTGCTTAAGTTCTGCCCTCCATCTGCATGCGGTCCCTCTTCTATAACTTACTATCATTCTAGGCCTAGCTGAGGCCTTCAGATAAGGCTCCCAGAAGCCTTCCCAATACTAGTAAGTCCACTCCGAGCTGCATCTTTTATGCATCTTTTTATCTACATTCAAAGCCAGTGTTTCCTCATGCAATCCTTGATTACATTCTGCCTAAAGTTGTTCTAAGTTATCAATCCTGTTCTATAATCATTGTGCATATTTTCTAGAGGTCCAGATTCAAGTCATATTTTTCTTTTATCTCCCAAGAATATACAGCACAGTGATAAGGAAAAATAAAGTTATGATATAAACAGAATTATAGCTTAAGAAAACAATCTATTTTAACTGTCCGCATACCTACAAAGAATATGATGAACACAAATAATCTGTATTTTAAACTAAGTCCAAAAACTTTCATTAAGTTCTTTCAAGACTGTTAATTTTGCTCTGAAGCCATAGTGCCAAATGATTAAAATACATTTTAGACTTTTATTTCAGATTTCAAATCCAGTAAATTGAGGTTTTGCCAAAATACTAGAGATGCATATTGCTTACCAACACCAATGGCGCGTTGGTGGTATAGTGGTGAGCATAGCTGCCTTCCAACACCAATGGCCACAACTTAAAAATAATCTGAGTCTTGTTTCCTACTCTTTTTTTTTTTTTAATATAATTTTTTATTTTTTATAAACATATATTTTTATCCCCAGGGGTACAGGTCTGTGAATCCTACTCTTAAGAGCCTAGATTTAGATATATGAAATCATAATAAATTATCTGCATGTATATAGCAGACTTGTCTAAAGAATTAAACTACATCCTAAATTATCATTTCATTAATGCTTACGACATTCCATTAAGCAGGCAAGTGTTACCAAATTCATTATTATTACTGTTAATGTGTCAGAAGTGACCATAATTAGTCCAATGACATAAATTAACCAGTAGGTAACTGTATGCTATTCTTCAGAGATTAGTTTTCCTTGAATCTTTTATACAAACATATCCTGCAATCTGAGACCATGATAAAAAAATTTTAGACCTTTAAAAATCACTGATTCCATGCCTGGTGGAAAGAACTGACCATTCAAATTCACTCTATTTAAAATCAATTCAGAAAACATCACCAAATGAGAAAAGTTTTCTACTGGTTCTGTTATTACTCAATCTTCTAAAATGTATAGCTAGAAATAGAAATAAAGAAAGACTAAAACATTTGCCAGAATATTACCAGTATGACTTAATTAAAGAGCTAGTGAGATTTCCATGGGAAAATCAGATCACAAAGGGAAAAAATAAGGTGGATACATTCACAAGAAATATCACTTAATTTCCCCATAAATAAAGACAAAATTACCCACCAAAATTTACAGTAAGTCTCTACATCATTAGAGATTTAATAATTTCTTTGTACTTGAAAAAAAGAAAGATGAAAACAAATACATTTTCTTCCTATATGGTTTATTAGGATTTGTACCATAAAGCATCTCTAGACATTTGCTTTTAAGCATATTTCACAAGGACCTAGAAGAGGAAGTTTTACCTGTTTTACTAATGACTTCCTGTAACTCAGCCATAGAGGTGACTATTGCCGCTAGAAGGTCTGAACTGGTAAGCCAGCTGAGTGCTTGCAAACAACGTAACTGCTCCTTCTGGTGCTCTGCAAAAAAAGAAAGAAATCTATCTTGCAATGCTACAAACATTTAAAATCCATGTTTAAACTTCATACCCACATTTGGTTATTTAAGAAATAGATCAAAACTTATAAACAGAACTTTGCCTAGTGGGGAAAAGTCTACAAATAATGCTAGATTTCACTGAGAATTTATTTATCTACTATATAAATTAAGTGAAGTCGAGAGAGAGAGAGACAGAGAGAGAGAGAAAGAAGATGGGGCACCTGGGTGGCTCAGTCAGCTAAGCATCTGACCCTTGATTTCAGTTCAGGTCATGATCTCAGTCAGGGTTGTGAAATTGAGCTCCACGTAGGGCTCTACACTGGTCATGGGGCCTGTTTAAGACACTCTTTCCTTCTCTCCTACCATCCCTCTTTAGTCCACCCCATCCCTGCTCATACACTCTCACTCCTTCTCTCTTTCTCAAAAATAGAGAGAGGAAAAGTTTTCTTTAGTTCTGCTTAAATTACTTAATGGCTTGATTTTTAAAAGTTAAAAATTGAAATCATTGTTTCCTCAGAATAATCAAGCACTTAAAAAAAAAGTTAACTGGAAAATTTACATTCATCTCATTTTCGTTCAATTCCTCAATAGATGTTTAACTCTGAGCATTTTATACTGATTCATAGAAAGTGAAAATAAATTTTACTGGTAAGTAATTTTACATAGGGCAGAGCCTCTGGATTGACTTAATTGAAAAATCACTATATAGACTCTCCACTTTACTGTGAAAAGAGCATTCAAATATAATAAAGCTAAAAATGTATATATAATGAAGTTGAAATTATATTTGCCACTTCCTTTATGCATAAATATATATTTACCCATACGCACATACATACCTACATACACATGGCACTATGTTACATAATTTGATATATTAAATGATTTTTTTAAGTTTTTACATAATGGCTAAACATAGTCACATTGTACATGACTTACATTCAACTTAGTTTTTCTTTTTTTTAATATTTTATTTATTTGACAGAGATTACAAGTAGGCAGAGAGGCAGGCAGAGAAAGAGGAGGAAGCAGGCTCCTTAAGGAGCAGGGAGCCCAATGCAGGGCTCAATCCCAGGACCCTGGGATCATGACCTGAGCTGAAGGCAGAGGCCTTAACCCACTGAGCCACCCAGGTGCCCCTCAACTTAGATTTTTAAAAAGCATAAATGATCTTACTCGGAAATTTTTGCTTGTCTTTGGGCTCTCCTGTACACACTAACATGCCTATGCCTTCTTTGAAACTTTCCATCCAAGTAAAAAGAGAGGCACATGATTGGCCCAAAATCTTGAGCCTATTTGCTGCCAAAATTGCAATAACACCTTTCCGGAATACACGTATCAATCCTTTGAATGGCTTTTTCTTCGTCTTGGCTTCCTCTTGCTTCTTTTCATCTACACTTGACAAAGCCTGGGCTAGAGTTCTAACTTCCAGTTTGAACAACTCAAAGGTGTTGACCTGCTCCTGGAGAAAATCTCTCTGTGTAGATAAGGCACATGACCGGCTGTAGAGAGGATGTAAGGCACCAGCCATCAATGCACAGGCTGCCAGCAATGATTTTTGTTCCCTCTGAGTCTGCGATAACATGTTTTTGAAGCGTGAATTTTCAAGAACCAACTGCTCATGGGACCTCTCAATACGATTCAATTTTTCCATATTTTTTTCAGCAATTTCTTGAAATTTCTGTAAGAAGTCAAACAAAATATTGGAAACAAGTAAGCATTTGATTACTTCTCCAGAAAGAAAACACACTTTTGTTGACAACTTCTTCAAGAGATCCATGTTCAAAATAGCCAAAAATATGTATGACAGAGCAACAGTGGGCCAAATAGGTTAGATCTAAGTGTGCACACTGATTTTTAAGTCCTTGTGCATAGAGGCCTCACATAGGCCTCACATAAAATCGAACATGTAAATTTGAAAATACTTCATGAATTTCCTCTATACTTATGCATAAATGCACATATTTAGAAAAGGAAATTTCTCCTCTTCCATTCCTCACTAATTTTTATTTCCTGCTTTTAAACTGAAATTACACCACCAACAGAAGTTTTCCTGTATGTGAAGACTTCACATTTTGTCAGAATAAGCAAAGAGTTAAATCAATAATACAACAAATAGCCTGCATGACTCAGTGGGTGAAGCCTCTGTCTTCGGCTCTGGTCATGATCTCAGGGTCCTGGGATAGATCCTTGCATAGGGCTTCCCGCTGAGTGGTATGTGTGCTTCTTTCCTTCTCTCTTTGCCCTTCTCCCCCACCCAATGCCACAAGTTCACGCTCTCCCTCTCAAATTAATAAAATCCCTTTAAAAAAAAAATACAACAAATGGCACTTGACTGCCATTTACTGGAATGAGGACGGACTGAATCGCAGGACAAACTCTCTCATTTCAGCTCTTTCTTACCTTCCCAAAATAGAACAAAAAAACAAAATACAGCTCCAGTGGGGGGAAGAAATACTAACTCTAAGCTGGGCCCCAGCAGTTCTCTGATCCTTTTTCCCTCATCAAGGAACTTACAATCCAAAACAATTTTGAAACACAAAGAAATTTTAACTGCAGACAGCAAATTTTAATCATTAGAAAATAAACTAGTTCTCTGTGAAATCTTATGCCTAATCATTAAGGAACTGCTGAGGTAGAGTAAATTTCTGAAGATAACAGATCCCAATTTCCTTTACTGATTCATTTATCATTCAATAAACATTTATTGATTACTCACTAAATTCCAAGTGCTAGAAAAACAGACAAGTAAATCAATTATTGTGGCATAATGCTATGATAAAACTATGCCGAATTGCCAGAGGTACACAAAGGGAGTTGGCATAAAATGATATTGACAGGTTTTTGGAGGGATATGACAAAGGCAGTGAGGTGTTTAAAAAAAAAAAAGCTACTGATAAGGAAGCTAATCATAACTATCCTACAAGAATTTAACAATCAGAGTTGAAGAAAATAATACAAACTCTTGCTTACTCCTCAAGATTTGATATCAAAGCCTACCGTGGAAAATGTTGATTGGTGGTAGCCAAAAGAATTCAAACTTGTAGAAATATACTGCTGAGAAAAGTAACTCTTGGGCCATATTCAACCCCAAAGCAAGGGGATGAGATTCCCAAAAGGCACACAGTGAGTAGAAGGCCCTTGGACATATAGTCCTGAGTACAAAGGAGTAAAGGAAGTCCACAAGGAGCCACTCTCTGAAGGATTCAACTTCTTGGACGCTTTCCCTTGAGCAGGGGAAAAACTGTATTTTAGTTTTAAGTGTGTTTACATTATAATCCCCTTTACTTAATCCAACTCTTCTCTGAAGGCTGACCCAGCCATATCTACGGTGCTAGTGTGAAAAATAAAAGAACCAGGAAATAAAGGAATTGTGGCTTTCCCCCACCATATCTTCACCGATGGCCAAGCTGAGGTAGCAGGATTTCATCACTGGGACTGTGTTCCAGAGCTCCACACAGTGACACATGTAAAGGAAGTGGTGTCCCACTGGGAGCAGCCGAAAGAAGTGAGAAACTCTTGAGAACTAGCCGAGTGGACCGCTTAGAAGCAGATGTGAGATACCCTTGAAAGGGTGGCAACCTTTAAGAAAAGGAAAAACTGACATGAACTATGGCTAAAGAAGGCAGGAAGACCAGTGAGCAGAAGAGGAAGAGCCAGAAAACAGGGTAATGTATTCTAAGGAAGTGCAAACAATTCAGAACGCCTGAAGAAAAGAGGAGAATGATGGAAAATTGACAAGTAGGCAGATAATAGATGATTAAGCTATGGAAGCCATAAGATCCTGGAAGTCACTCACTCTGCTTTAGTTAATGGGTGGGAAAATCAGAAATCCTAATAAAGACTACCAAGTGCAGCCAGGGAGATGTAGGGAGTGGGGAGTTAGTAGGCAGTTAGTTCTGTATTTTCTCCACAATCAATTCCATTAGTTCAATTAAAGGGGCAAACAGGAAAATTCTAGGAAACCCAAGATAAAAGACGCAGACTCACCAAAGCTAGATAGTAGACATAAAAATTAACCTAACAGGATTCCAGGCAGCTGCCAACTTACACATTCACAGTTCTCAAAGTCTTGGGAAGAAATGTGTTTTCAACAAAAAATACTTTTTTTGAACAAAAAAAAAATGAAGAGATATATTTGCTAATGACATTTTAAATATTACAAAATAATATGTGAAGTCATTGGTCAAAATCAAATGGGTTGTTGAAAGAGAGTTGAAAGTATGTTAACCCTACTAGAATTGAAATTTTTAAAATACATAAAATAAAAATTTTTTTAAAAATGAAAGAGAGCTGAAAGTAAACAAGCCCCTTCTGGAAAAGATTAAGCTAATTTTAGCACATGCGAGACCTCCAACTCTTCTACCGTATACAGCTGGCCCACTTCAGGGCCTCGGGTTGAAGCTGAGAGCGTTTTAGCACAGCAGCCAGGAACTGGCAGTCCTGGGAGGAGGATGACAGAGTAATCAAAACGTGGCGAGACATGGATAAAGTTATGAAATAAACTTCCCAAAACACCCCATTTCTCTCGAAGAAGAGAAAACTAGGAATAAGCTGGAATGTTTTAAAAACAGAATTGGGATTCTGGACTAACATGGCCAGTTGTCATTTTCAGCTGTCTAGTAGAAGCAGGTGGCAATGCAAAAGAAGCAATATTTGAAGATCCTTGTGTCATTCTGTGGCCCCCAAGTTTTGATCATTTGTAATGATTATACATTTAAAAGTGCTGATTACTAGTAATTACTACCACTATGGATGATTTCATGAGATGCCTATGATTTCTATTGTAAGAAAGGGATGCTATTCACAGATTGCTAAAACAGTAAAAATAGGACTAAGCATACATATGAAGTCTGTTTATAAATAAAAATAAACAATCTCTAAATTCTACCTCTGAAACTAATAAAAAATAAAATGAAATAAACATAAGGGTGTATATATCCTTTCAAAACATAATTTTAAAACTAAAAATAAATAATCTCTAAATACTATTTAATTGTCTAATAATGCTGTTGTCCTCCATCATTCTTGGTTTAAGTAATTATAACCAAGATACCAGTTATCAACTGTTATTGTTATTTTTTTCAAAATCAACCACCAAGGAGCGCCTGGGTGGCTCACTCAGTTAAGCGTCTGACTCTTGGTTTCAGCTCAGGTCATGATCTCAGGGTCTTCAAATCAAGCCCCATGAGTTCTGTGCTCAGCAGGGGGTCTGGTTGAGTTTCTTTCTCTCTCTACCTCTGCCCCTGCCCCTTGCACTCTCACTGAAATAAATAAGTAAATCTCTCTGAAATACTCTCACTGAAATAAATAAATAAATCTTCCAAAAAAAAAAAAATTAACCAGACCAATATTCAACTAGAATGTCTAGATAACTAGAATTAATTAGCAGGGTGAATTAAAGATTAAAAAACAATGAAGTTAAATATTTAAATTTTTAAAGCTCTTATTGATGCATATTAAGTTAACAACACAAAAACCTCAATAACATTAATACTTAATGAGAGTTTTGTTCATTTCTTAACAATTATGTTTCTGCATCTCGACTGTCTCCACTGAGATCCAGAATCACAGATCTCACTGCCCGTGGTCATCTCCATTTAACGACCCCATAGCCCTCTCAGGCTAAAGTATCCTGTCCAGTACTGCTGATTTGCGTCCTAAACATATCCATAATAGTCCTCTTCATGTTAGTCCTACTAATATCCACCCAGTCGTTCCAAATAAAAAACTTTTTAGTCAGATATCTGTACTATATATTCATTTTTTAAAATTCTTCAAGATAAGAGTGTTGTTTTGGAGGAGTTTGCAAATGTTATTTCTGAAATTAAACACACTAAGGAGCAGGTTAGTCCCTCCATTCCCCGCATCCTCTACATTTCCAAATCAAAGCCATCCGCAAGTCCAGTTGGGTCTACCCGTAAAATCCTGATCCAGATCCTTCTCCACGGCGACCCATGCTAGTCCCAGCTCTTCACCCACAGCCACTCATGGCCACTTCAATGCTATTGTCACATCGGATCAGTCCAATCCTATTGTTTAACTCTTCGTCTTTACTGAACCAAGGTTCTCTCCTCAAGTCACAATACCCCCACATGCGGTCTGCTGCAAAGGTTTCCACCT
This sequence comes from Mustela nivalis, assembly GCF_964662115.1. Classification (NCBI taxonomy): domain Eukaryota; kingdom Metazoa; phylum Chordata; class Mammalia; order Carnivora; family Mustelidae; genus Mustela; species Mustela nivalis. The sequence continues at coordinate 42,004,457 of NC_139032.1, read as the reverse complement.
TCTCCCAGGATCCTCAACCTGATGAAAAAGCAGAGAACAGTCTGCTCCTTTACTATTCAGACATGAGACTCGCCACTCGGTCTTCCAATTCCCCTAACACTATTCAAATCCTAACAGTCTTCAGAGCCCATTTCAGGGTCTAGCTATTCCATGACGCCTTTCACTATAATCCTGACTCACACTGACCTGACCTTCTCTGAACACAATTGTATCACTCAGGTGTTTAATTCCTATACTGCTACTTACTTATTTCATGTGTGTATATCTACTCTCCTTCCAATACAATAGAGGGCTAGTTCCTAGAAGCCAGGAAGCATTTACTGTAGTGCCTGTCACCGTGCTCTGTACCCTATAGGTATTTAGTAAATACTGAAAAAATTTAAAAATCCTTTATAAGATGTTCTTTGGTGCTTAGAACAGTTTTTTGCTCATAATAGGCACTGAATATATACCCAATGAATAAAAAGCTTTACAAATGTAAGAAGAAGAAAAATATAATTGAAAAAAGATATAATTTCCAAATATAATTTGAAACTTATCAACATGTCAGAATTCTGTTTTAAGATTAATTCTGATATTCCACAGGGACCTTAAGAAGTACTGCATTATTTACTATGAATTATTCTTGAAGAACAAAGCTTGTTTGATGGTAATACTAGAAACAGCAATAAGAACAATTTTCCCCTTTAAAAAAAGGGATTGAAGGCCAATATTTTTAAAGCAAATATAAGGAACACCACCTTCAAAGGGGACAAAAGCATTCCTAACACTGAAATAACCTGCTCCTTAGCGTGTTTAATTTCAGAAATAACATTTGCTAACTCCTCCAAAAAACTCTTATCTTGAAGAATTTTTAAAAAAATGAATATATAGTACAGATATCTTTTATGCAGATTTCTTTGGCATATCAAAAATACTATATAATTTCACTAGCTTTCCTTTACTGTCTGATAAATTCAAAGTGCCCCAAAATTGGGGCGGTGGGGAGAGATACCTTCTTTGCCTAATGAATCACGCACTTACATCCTGAAATACATGGGCTCCAAGGGACACCTTACAGTGCTTCATGAACTCTGAGATTTGGGGTCAGAAATTCGACACTTCCCTAGGGAGTAAAATTCTTTTTTATCACTTTTGCTTCTTGAGTTCTTATTCTTAATGTTGGCAAAAGACAAAATGTAAACCGGACATTCAATGATACATAGACATCAAAGGACTTCATTTAAAAATGTCTTTTTTTTTCTCTTTTTATTTATTTATTTATTTTCAGCATAACAGTATCATTATTTTTTCACCACACCCAGTGCTCCATGCAATCCGTGCCCTCTATAATACCCACCATCTGGTACCCCTTATTTTTACAAGCTTCATACCTTGTCTTTTTATGCAACAGTAAAATTTTAAAACATAATAAATTCACCTGCTTATCTTATGATGCCAATGCTTTTCTGTTAAAAATAAAGCACATTTCCACCTTGCTGGTGGAAATGTTAAAATGAGGCAGCACCTTTTGAAAACAGTTTGGCAGCTCCTTAAAAAGTTAAATGTAGAGTTACCATATGACCTAGAAATTCCACTACCTGACCTTCATATACGTATACTCAAATGCCATAATGATTATTTACTTAAAAACACGATCTTGATTTTCAAGTCTAACACGGCGAAAATACCATGTGCCAAAATGGTCTGTGCCTCCGTCTACTTTTGTTTCTAAAGCAGGAAAAATTATAAACTGCCCTTTGGATAAGCCAAACCTTTAAAAGGACAAAGTTCTCCTTATCATTACACTGAGGATAAAGGTGTCGATATAGGCAAGTTGCTTGACTTGCTGACTGTTAAAAAATACTACGTCGGATTGTTGATAAGTCAGCACTACGTCTCAATTCTGACCCGCCTCCGGTCCCCCTTCCTTGTGGGTTTTCAGATCCTGGTGAGAGCACCCCAGTTAGCTCCAGTCTCCCTTCATAAAAACTTCAAACATTGACACCTACTCTTCTAAGCTCATAGCACTCTCTTGGGAATTAATTAAACAGAGTTGTCGTGATAAATCTTATATTATTTCTTGTGTGTTTATGTGATGCCCCCCCAACTAAAGTTGACAGTTTTTGAGGAAAGAACTAAGCATTAAAGCGTTTTGTTAATACCACAGCACAGAGGGGCACCTGGGTGGCTCAGTGGGTTAAGCGGCTGCCTTCAGCTCAGGTCATGATCCCAGGGTCCTGGGATCAAGCCCACATCAGGTTCCCCACTCAGCAGAGAGTCTGCTTCTCCCTCTCCCTTTGCCTGCCTCTCTGCCTCCTTGTGCTCTCTCTATATATAGCTCTATCAAATAAATAAATAAAAATCTTATAAATACCACAGCATGGAATACAGTGCCTTATATGCCTGGTATATAACATGAAGAGTATATTTTTATTAATATTAACTACATTATGTAGAAGTTGTCTTGATATTCTTACCTATAGTAGCAATTTTGCAATGGAATATACTAAAAATTTGGTCCCTGGCTAAAAAAGAAGCCTGAGAGAAATAAGAAATAAGGAAACTAGCATTTGTGAGTGGCTGACAGTGGGTCACTGGTTTTTCATATATATCATGGTTTACCATTAACTAATCAAGAATCACCTGGAAATGCAAGTTCAAGAAATATGGAACTGAGCTGTCACTAGACCCATTATATTATTTGGTATACAAAAACAGCGTCTATTTCTAAAAGAAACAGTGTTGTAATGTAATCACAATTGACCATTAGATCATTAGTGTATTTAAAAAGCACGTAACATTCACTTTGCAATTTCTAAATGCCAGGCAAGGGGCGGGACGTTTTACATCTGTTACCTCTCTTCTAATCCCAACTCTAGAACTTTCTCACTACACAAATAAGTGGTATCAGGTCTCTGAACCTTGGTTTCCTCATTTGTAAAAAAAAGAAATGATGCTTAAATGACCTATCTCATATGGTTGTTGTGGGACTTGAGTAAGAGAAGGCACACAAGTTATTAATAAAAGCATTGAAAGGGGTACCTGGCTGGCTCAGTGGGTTAAAGCCTCTGCCTTTGGCTCGGGTCATAGTCTCAGGGTCCTAGGACCAAGCCCCACATCGGGCTCTCTGCTCAGCGGGGAGCCTGCTTCCTCCTCTCTCTCTGCCTGCCTCTCTGCCTGCTTGTGATCTCTGCCTATCAAATAAGTAAATAAAATCTTTAAAAAAAAAAAAGCATTGAAAAAATCTACTGTGGAAATTCATTGATAGCCTTATTTAAGAAAAAAAAAAATCTCTAAAGCAATTATTTCAGAAGCAGAGGACTTTCTACTATTTCATTAGAGGTGCCCCATCACACCGAGTCCATTAGCATGTGGTGGGCACAGAATTGTGTCAAACTAACTGCCTGTGAATCACTGTAGGCAGCTACATGCACCTATCACCTCCAATAACATAAACAAGCTGAGCTCAGAATATTTTTGGAATTCAATCAAAAAGAAAAAAAAAGTTTCAACATCTAATAACACTAATCCAGATTTCTTGCCAAATGTAGTCTTAATACTGTCATACAATAGAAATAAAAAGCAATATATTACGATGAACCTCAATTTCTTTGATTTTTGGTCTCCATTCTTAACTCACATGATTTTACTAAGTTGTCCAATAAACCTAAAGTGTTTACAATAAATATTACACGAAGGTTAAACCATATTTAACTGATAGGCAAAAATCTTTACTTTTACTAGGGGAGTTATTCCAGTAATTCCATCTTTTTCAGATAAAAGATATAAGAACACAAATACTTTAACAAAAGCCAAGTTAATAAGAGAATGTGATCTGGCACTCTGGCCAGGTGCTTCAGTAGGCATACATGCCTGAGAAGTATTTACATGATGGCTCCAAAGAATTTAAATTGAAGAACTACCCAACCACGTGGCCAGCACATTTTGCCTAATGTTAAAAACATGTTGTGATAGTAAAATCAAGCTTCCTGTTCCACAAGTATCATTCATCTCATAGCATTCCCACTAATTGTTTAAAGCTTACACATTCAGAACCTTGCAAATAATGCTATACGTTTTTTCAGATAATAAAAACTATTTGAACCCCCCAATTTTTTTTTATTTAACCTGTCTTTTACTAGCCATTTCTTTAATATAAACAAACATGAAACACAGGGCTCTATAGATAAGTCATTTGTTTCCCAGCAGATGCCTCTTATAATAGCTATGTTCATCTAACACCAAACATCCTCTACAATCTACAATGCTATCCAACAACTGTGGATTTTTCTTATGTTCTTATCAATATAACTTTTGAAAATATATTAATTAATAGAAAATGAAAATAATGTTATTTGTATTGCATCTCTGGGGAGGAAAAACAGAAATAAAGAATTAAACATACCAAAATTTCCTAAAATAAAATGTATATACCCCATACTATGCATTATAATAGCAATTTACCAACTATAAAACCCAAATGAATTGCTGCTGTGTATTCAATTATATTTTATGAAAATTTAAATATGTATATAAATAATACAGACAATATGACAACATATATTATTAATGTGCTTTCAGGAATAATGAAAATGATATTTTCAATTTGCATACCCAAGGATCAAAGCCTAGGGTATCACATATCCTTCAGGAAAAAGTCCTCAGTGAGACAATCTCTTAAAACACTAGCATTTGTGATCATTGAGTCCCTTAGTTAGGAAAGTAAACAGCTATGCCTTCCTATATATTTAGAATAAAAGTGAATTGGGAAAGGAGTCCAAGATGGCGGAGGAATAGGAGACTTTAGTTTCATCTGGTCCCAGGAATGCAGCAAGATAGCTATTAAATCATTCTGAACACCTTAGTGAACTCCACTGGAGACCTAAGAGAATAGCTGCAACTCTACAAATAGAAAAGCAGCCACTTTCTGCAAGATAGAAGGTGTGTGGAAAAGTGAATCTGGGAGATACATGGGAAAATAAACCATAGGCGAAGGGAGCCTTCCTCAGCTGGCACCAGAAAGTGATAGAGAAGCACAGCACAAAATCAGAACTTTGAGAAGTCTGCTCCGGTGAGGGACGTCCCTGCCTGAAAGGTGCTCAGGTGGTGAAGAGGGGCAGAATCCTAGATGGGACAGTGTGGTCTCAGGACCCTTGGGGTCACAGGAAAACTGGGAGTGCCTGAGCGTGGCAGGTATTGAAGCAGGGAAGCCGACTGCAATGAGCGAGCCCAGGAGAGGGCTCTCAGCTCAGGGTTGCCATAAACCGTAAACCAGGAACCACAGCACAGTTGGTTTGAGCAGAGGTCCAGCGAGTGGCAGAACCAGGGAGAGCCCTCTTCCTCCTGCTGGGAGTGGTCCAACAGGAGTATGCAGGGTCTGGAGACTCAAAAAGGGGTCATGTGCCTGAGACAGAAATGCTTGGTCACAGGCCCGGTAAGCATGGAGTGCAGACAGGGACTAGGGAGACAGGCATGATTGACTAACTGCTTTTCCCTGAAGACGCACTAAGGAGTGTGGGGCATGAGCTGATTTCAGCTCTGGGGCTGAAGACTGGGAGGCCGCCATTTTCACTCTCAACCTCTAAAGCTGTAGGAAAAGACTTCAGTGAACAAAAGCCACGTAGAGCAATACTGAGCTACTTAGTCTGGCCCCCTGGCAAGGGTGATATAATTCTGGCCGGCACAAAGACACTTGAGAATCAACACAACAGGCCTCTCCACCAGAAGATCAGCAAGAATTTATGGCTAAGACCAAGTTTACTAATCAGACATAACTGCAAAACTCCTGTGCTGGGGGAAAATAGTATATAGAATTCACTTTTTTCCCCCCATGATTCATTAGTCTTCCCAATTTAATCTGTTTTCTCTTTCCTTTTTCAACCAATTTCTTATTTTAACAACTTTTTTTAAGACTTTTTTAGTTTTCATTTTTAAAGTTACATTATATCCTTTTATTGTATTCAATTTGATTTTTGCATATATATACATTTCTTTACAATTTTGTAATTCTTTAAAATTTCTTTCTTTACAATTTTGGGATACAGTTTCTTTTAACAGACCTAAATACACCAAGAATTGAGTGTATGGCCCTGTTTTCTTCACTTGTCTGATTACATTCTCTCTTTTTTTTCCCCTCTTTTTTTTTTAAAGATTATTTATTTATTTATTTGACAGAGATCACAAGCAGGCAGAGAGGCAGTCAGAGAGAGAGGAGGAAGCAGGCTCCCTGCTGAGCAGAGAGCCCAATGTGGAGCTCAATCCCATGACCCTGGGATCATGACCTGAGCCAAAGGCAGAGGCTTTAACCCACTGAGCCACGCAGGTGCCCCTTCTTTTTTATTTTTGATTAAAGCTTTTTTAATTTTCATCTTTACAATTATTCTATCATTTCAATGTATTTAATTGTATTTTTTAATATATATAAGTTGCTGTTTCTTTACCAATTGGGGCTGTAGTTTCTTCTAACAAACAGACCAAAATGCACCCGGGATGTAGTGTATGGCTCTGTTTTATTCACCTGTATGTTTATATTCCTTCTTCTTCTTTTTTTTTTTTTTTGTCTTTTAGTTTTCATTTTTACAGTTACATGCTATCCTTTCATTGTATTTAATTACATATATATTTTTTCTTTCTTTACAATTTTGTGCTGTAGTTTCTTCTAACAAACAAACCAAACCAAAATACACCAAAATACAAACCAAACCAAAATACACACAGGATCCAGTGTATTACTCTGTTCTGTTCACCTGTCTGATTATACTCTCTTTCTCTCTCTCTCTCTGTCTCTCTCTCTTTTTTTTTTTTTTTTTTTTGGTTTTAGGGCTCATCTGATGTCTCTAGGGTCATTGTTGCCATTTTCGTACTCTGTTCTCTCATTCATCTACTCTTCTCTGGACAGAATGACAAGATGGAAAAACTCAGCTTCAAAAAAGAGAAGAAGAGGCAGTACTGACTGCCACGGAACTAATCAGTACAGATGCAAGTAAGATGTCGGAACTAGAGTTCAGAATAACAATTATATAGATACTAGCTGGGCTTGAGAAAGCATAGGAGACCCTAGAGAAGCCTTTTCTGGAAAAATAAAAGAACTAAAATCTAATCAATTGGAAATCAAAAAGGCTATTAATGAGGTGTAATCAAAAATGGTTCTAAATGCTAGGATAAATGAGGCACAGGAGAGAATTAGTGATATAGAAGACCAAATGATGGAGAATGAAGAGGCTGAGAAAAAGAGATATAAACAACTACTGGATCACGAGGGGGGAATTCCAGAGATAAGTGATACCATTAAGCAAAACAGTATTAGAATATGAAGCCAAGAATATTGTATCCAGCAATATGTCATTCAAAACAGAAGGGGAGGTAAAAAGATTCCAGGACAAACAGAAATTAAAAGAATTTGTGATCACTAAATGAGCCCTATTCTTCTGAAGCTGTTTTAAAAAACATAAATGGAAGGAAAACTTCCAAACTCTTTCTATGAAGCCAGCATTACCTTCATCCCAAAATAAGACAAAGACCCCTATCAAAAAGGAAAATTACAGACCAATATCCCTGATGAACATGGATGCAAAAATTCTCAACAAGTTACCAGCCAATAGGATCTGAGAGTACATTAAAAGTACTCTCCATTCACCATGACCAAGTGGGATTTATTCCTGCAAGGGTGGTTCAACATCCACAAATCAATCAATGTGATACAATACATTAACAGAAGAAAGGGCAAGAACCATATGTTCCTCTTAATAGATGCAGAAAAAACATTTGACAAAGTACAGCATCTTTCTTGATTTACACTCTTCACAGTGTAGGGATAGAAGGAACATACCTCAATATTGTAAAAGCCATCTACAAAAAGCCCACAGTGAATGTCATTCTCAATGGGGAAAAACTGATAGCTTTTCCCCTAAGGTCAGGAACATGGCAGGGATGTCCACTCTCACCACTGCTCTTCAACATAGTACTAGAGGTCCTAGCCTTGGCAATCAGACAACAAAAAGAAATAAAAAGCATCCAAATCAGCAAAGAAGTCAAACTCTCACTCTTCCCAGATGACATAATACTATATGTGGAAAACCCAAAGGCCTCCATCCCAAAATTGCTAGAACTCATATAGGAATTCAGCAAAGTGGCAAGATATAAAATCAATGCACAGAATCGGTTGCATTTCTAAACACCAACAATGAGACAGAAGAAAGAGAAATCAAGGAATCAATCCCATTTACAATTGCACCAAAACCACATGATACCTAGGAATAAACCTAACCAAAGAGGCAAAGGATCTGTACTCAGAAAACTATAGAACACTCCTGAAAGAAATTGAAGAAGACACAAAGAAATGGAAAAACCTTCCTGATCATGATTGGAAGAATAAATACTGTGAAAATGTCTATGCTACATAGAGCAATCTACACACTTAATACAATCCCTATCAAAATACCATCAGCTTTTTTCACAGAAATGGAACAAATATCCTAAAATTTGTATGGAACCAGAAAAGACCCTGAATAGCCAGAGGAATGTTGAAAAAGAAAACCAAAGCTGGAGGCATCACAATTCCAGACTTCAAGCTCTATTACAAAGCTATAACCATCAAGACAGTATGATACTGGCACAAAAACAGACATATAGATCAATGGAACAAAATAGAAAACCCAGAAATGAACCCTCAACTCTATGGCCCATTAATTTTTGACAAAACAGGAAAGAAGTTCCAATGGAAAAAGGACAGTCTCTTCAACAAATGGTGTTGGGAAAATTGGACAGCCATAAGTGACTCTTAATCTCACAAAACAAACTGAGGGTTGCTGGGGAGAGGGGGTTTGGGATAAGGGGGTGGGATTATGGACATTGGGGAGGTATGTGCTTTGGTGAGTGCTGTGAAGTGTGTAAACCTGGTGATTCACAGACCTGTACCCCCTGGGGATAAAAATATATGTTTATAAAAAATAAAAAATTATAATTAAAAAAAAAATTGGACAGCCACATGCAGAAGAATGAAACTGGACCATTTCCTTACACGATACAGAAATATAAACTCAAAATGGGTGAAAGACCTAAATGTGAGACAATAATCCATCAAAATCCTAGAGGAGGACACAGGCAGCAACCACTTCAACCTCCGCTGCAGCAACTTCTGGCTAGACACATCTCCAAAGATAAGGGAAACAGAGGCAAAGATGAACTGTTGGGACTTCATCAAAATAAAAACTGCTGCACAGCAAAGGAAACAGTCAACCAAAATACAACTGGCAGATGGGAGAAGATATTTGCAAATGTCTTATCAGATAAAGGGCTAGTATCCAAAATCTATCAAGAACTTACCAAACTCAATACCCAAAGAACAAATAATCCAGTCAAGAAATGGGCAGAAGACATGAACAGACATTTTTCCAAATCAGACATCCAAATGGGCAGCAGGTACATGAAAAAATGCTCAATATCACTCAGCACTAGGGAAATGCAAATCAAAACCACAACAAGATACCACCTCACATCAGTCAGAATGGCTAAAATTAATAAATCAGGAAACAATAAATGTTGGCAAGGATATGGAGAAAGGGGAACCCTCTTACACCACTGGTGGGAATGTAAGCAGATGCAGCCACTCTGGAAAACAGTATGGAGGTCCCTCAAAATGTTGAAAATAGAGCCATCCTACAACTCAACGATTAAACTACTACTAGGTATCTGCCCCAAAGAGACAAATGTAGTGATCTGAAGAGGCACCTGCACCCGAATGTTTACAGCAGCAATGTCCACAATAGCCAAACTACTGATAGAGCCCAGATGTCTAACAACAGATGAATGGGTAAAGATGTCATTGACACACACACACACACACACACACACACACACAATGGAATACTACTTAGCAATCAAAAAATATAATCTTGCCATTTGTAATGATGTGGATGGAACTGGAGAGTATTATGCTAAGCAAAATAAGTGAATCAGAAAAAGACAATTTTCATATGACTCACATGTGGAATTTCAGAAACAAAACAGAATCATAGGGGAAGGGAGGGAAAAATAAAACAACAAAGTCAGAGACAGAGACAAACTGTACTCTTAGGAAAAAAACTGAGGGTTGTTGAGGGGGAATAGGGTAACTGGGTGATGGACATTAAGGAGGGCATGGGAAGTAATGAGCACTGAGTATTATATAAGACTGATGAATCATTGAACTCTATATCTAAAAGTAATAATATACTATATGTTAATTAATTACATTTTAAAGAAGAAAAAAGAATAAAAATGAATTCATAACACTGATAGGATAGTTTGAAATCAGGAAGCATGATACCCCTGGTTTTGCTCTTTTTTCTCAGGACTGCTTTGGTTAATATGGTCTTTTGTGTTTCCATACAAATTTTAGGATAGTTTCTTCTATTTCCATGAAGAATGCCTTTGGTATTTTGGTGGGGAATGCATTGAATCTATAGATGGCTTTTGCATGGTATGGTCATTTTAACAATGTGAAATCTTCAATCCATGAACACAGGAAGTCTTTCCATTTGCTTGTCTTCGATTTCTTTGAGCCAAGTCTTACAGTTTTCATTGTACAATCTTTCACTTCTTTGATAAAATTTATTCCTAAGTATTTTATGATTTTTGTAAATGGGATAGTTTTCTTTACTTCTTTTTTCAGTATTTCATTATTTCTGTTAGTGGATTTTTTTTAACCTGCCACTTTACTGAAATCTTTAATTAACCCAACAGTTTTTTGATTGGCTCTTTAAAGTTTTTTATATATAAGATCAAATCATCAGCAAGTCATAGTTATAAAAACAGTATGTTATTGGCACAAAAACAGACACATAGACCAGTGGAACAGAATAAAGAGCCCAGAATTAAATCCTGGTATATACAGTCGACTAATATTGGACAAGAGAGCCAAGACCACCTAATGGGTAAAAGATACTCTCTTCAAATGGTGCTGGGAAAACCGGAGGAACGTACGCACAGCAATAAATTGGACCCCCTAATTCACACAACTCACAAAATTAACTCCAAATGGGTCAAAGATTTAAATATAACACCTGATACCAAAAAACTCCTGGAATATAGAAAAGAAGATCATTGATACTTAGCAATGTTCTTTTGGGTATGATGTCAAAAGTACAAACAACAAAAGCAAAAACCAATAAACAGGGCTACATCAAACTCAAAAGCTTCTGCACAGCAAAAGAAACTAACAAAATGAAAAAGCAGCCTACAAAATGGGAAAAAAAATTTTCAAATCTTTATCAGATAAGGGGTTAATACCCCAAATACATAAAAACTGACACAACTTCATAATGAAAAAAAGGCCCATTTTTAAAATGGTCAGGAGAACTAAATAAACATTCTTCCAAAGAAGACATCAAAATGGTCAACAAGCACATGAGAAGATGCTCAACATCACTCATCATCAGGGAAATGCAAATAAAAACTGCACTGAGATATCACCTCACACCTGCTGGAATGGCCAGCTTCTAAAAGACAAGAGACAACAGGTACTGGTGAGAATATGGGAATGTAAATTAGTTCAATCACTATGGAAAACAATATAGAGGTCACTCAAAAACTTGAAAATACACCTGCCATACATTCCATCAACTCCACTTATGGGAATATACTCAAAGGAAGTGAAAACAGGAACTCGATGAGACATATGCATCCCCATGCATAGTACTGCAGCACCATACACAGTAGTCACGATATGAAAACAACCAAATGCCCATCACCAGATGAATGGATAAAAGAGATGTGGTGTATGTACACAACAAAATATTATTCAGCCATGAGGAAGGAGGATATCCTATCATTTGCAAAAACATAAATGGGCCTTGAGTACATTATGCTAAAGGGGGTAAGCCAGACAAAGAGGTGTATTAAATGTATTACTTATACATGGAATCTTAAAAGATCAACCATGCTAAAAAAAAAAAAAAGGAAGAAAGAAAGAAAGCAAAATGGTTGTTACCAGGGGATAGGGGATGGAGGATTGGAAAGGGGGGTTAAACTGATGTTGCTTAAGGGTACAAACTTTTATAAGTACTAAAATAGCCATGGAGATTAAATGCACAGTTTATTGAATATAGATAATAATAAAAATGTTGTACTGTAAGTATGCAATGTGATAAATATCGTTACAATGGCAATCATATTACAATATATAAATGTATCAAATTAACACAATGTACATCTTAAATTTACATAATGTTACATGTTAAATTTATTCAATAAAAAAAACTGATAGGAAATAAAGGAAGTTGGAAGAGTCACACTCCCTGAATTCAAGACTTTCTAAAAACCTACAAAAATCAAATCAGTATAGTTTAATGTATAGACATACAAATAAATGGAATATTATTGAGAAGTCAGAAACAGACTTGTAACAAATATAGCAAATTGATTTTGACAAAGTTCAAAGGCAATTCAATTAAGAAAGGGTAATCTTCTAATAAATAGTGCTGGATTGACTGGATATCCATATGAAAAGCAAATGGACATCAACCCATACTTCACATCTTTACAAAAATTTACTGAAAATGAATCATAGACCTATTTGCAAAACTTAAAACTACAAAACATATAGAAGAAAAAAATGGGAGGAAATCTTGGTGACCTTGCACTAAGCAAACACTTCTTATATACAACACTAAAAGCATAAGTCATAAAAGAAATAATTTGATAAGATGGACTTGATAAAAATGTAAAATATTGGCTCTGCCAAAGAACTTTTAAGTGAATGGGAGAAAATATTTGCAAATCACCTGACAAATGGCTTCTATTCAGAATATGTAAATGACTCTCAAAATTCAACTACAAGGAAACAAGCAATCCAATTAAAAAAGTGGGCAAAAGATATGAACAAGTTATTTACCCAAAAATATGTACAGATGGTAAATAAGCATATGAAAAAACCGTTCATCAGGGAAAATGGAAATTAAAACCACAACCACTCCTTGCCTACTAGACTATCTCAAAAGGAAAAAAAAATTATGAAACCACATGCTGGCACAGATGCAGACTAATTAGAACTCCCTTACATGTTAGTGGGAAGTCAAAATGGTACAGCCACTTGGGAAAACAGTGTCAGTTTTTACCATATAACCGTTTATATAACATATAAATACGTACTTACCATATAACCCAGAAATCACACTCCTCTAAGTATTTACCCAAGAGAAGTAAAAACTTATGATCACACAACAACCTATCCATGATAGGTTCTTTAGTCATAATTACTAGAAAATAAAAATAACCCAAAGGCTCATCAGCAAGCATAAACAGTGATACATCCATATAATGGAATATAACTCAGCAGTAAAAAGGAATGAACTACTGATATATGCAAAAACATGAATAATTCCCAAACATGTTTTGCTAAGTGAAAAAAAAAGTCAGACCCAAAAGGTGACATATGACTCCACTTATATGACATCCTGGAAAAGGCAAAACTTTACAGATCCCCAACAAACCTGTGGTTCTTATATATGATCAGTTGTTTTTGTTTTGTTCTCACAAAGGGACCACGGGTATTCAATGAGGAAAATAAAGTTGTGAATGACGGTATGGGAACAATAAATATGGGGGGAAATGAACCTCAGCTTCTCCCTAAGATTAAATACAAAAATTAACTTGAGATGGATCATAGATCTCATCATGAAAGCTAAAATTTTCAAACTTCTAGAAGAAATAATAGGAGATTATCCATACAAATTTGGAGTACAGATACATTGCTTACCACATAAAAATAAATACCCAAAAAGACTTATAGGTTGGGCTTGATTAAAATATTAAAATTTGTGATCAGCAAAAGAAATACTAAAACATGAAAAGACAAGTGAGTATTGGAACTTGTGATGCACATGTATAAGAAAGGATTTATATCCAGAATATCTAAAGAACTCTTACAAATCACTAATAAAACACATGCAATCCCAATTTTTTAATGGGCAAACATTTAAAGAGACATTTCACAAAAGAAGATATATGAATGACCAATAAGAACATGAAAAGTCCTGAACATCATTAATCACTAGGAAAATACGAATTAAAACCACAATGAGATACCTTTTTAAAACAACTAGAATGGCTAAAATTTTAAAGACTGACAATACCAAATGTTGCAGAGGATGAAGAATAATAGAAACTTTCATATATTGGTGGTAAGATATAAAATAATACAACCATTTTGAAAAAAAATTGAGACAAAAAAAAAAATACAGCTATCCTGTGACCTAGCAATTGCACTCTTAAACAAGAAAAATGAAAACCATATGTCAACAAAATACTTCTATAATATCTGTTGCAATTTCATTTACAATAGCCAAAAACTGGAAACAACTGAAATATCCATCAACTCACAATCTATCAAACTGTGGTTTAATTATAAAATAGAATGCTACTTGACCATAAAAACAGAATGCATTACTGACACAACAACATGGATGAGTTTCAGAAAATATTTTGGGTGAAATAAACCAACCACCAAACAATACATACTGAATGATTCCATTGAGAGGAAACTCAAAAGCAACTAAGAGTAATCTATGATGACAGGATCGGAACGCTGGCTGCCTATGTGGTGGGAACCAGAAGAAGGCACAGAAGAACTTTCTGGGTAACGAAATAATTTAAGTTTTAAGTGGAATATGGTTCCATAGGTCTTTGCATCAATCCAAACATCAAACTATACACTTAAGATCTGTTCATGTCACTGAATGCCAATGGTACCTCTAAAGAAAATATAATAAATTGTTTAGGTCTTTTATTTCAGTAGTAGAAAATGCAGACCATATCACACAGCACCCTGCAACACCAAACACATGGCTACTTTTAGTGAATGTATTAACTCTTCAAATTCACAGAGAACGGTGTAAGTTCACATACGGAAAGCAGAATCGTGTTCTTTTAAGCAATCTGAAACTATTTTTTGACAAATAAAAATAATATGGTTTCTTTCCTTTAATTAAACTTGCCAATACAAGTATGACCCAGTATAATAATGGTCCAAATAAAGAGGTTAAATACTGAGTCAGGTTCTAAGTATCTGATCTTGGGAACACATGAACTATTATTAAAGTCAGTAACAACAACAACAACAACAAAAAGTAGACACTATCAGTATGTTATTCTTGATGGGGAAGGGATCACAGTTAACAATATAAACTATGATGACAATAATTTGTATATGAAAAAATTCGGTCATGTTAACTACCCATAACTTCCGTTCTCAATCAAATCCAACATATATGTGTGTGTTTGCACAATCATATGCATGTATGCCTGACAAGTTCTATGTGGTTCTCAAAAAGTTCTAAACTGATTTCGCTTTGGTACTCAAAGAAAACACTGGCAATAACAAAAGACCGAGCACCGTACTGGTAAAGCTCTTGGCAGAAGCAGCGCACCTGTGCCCTCCTCTGCACCTCCAAGAGGAGCTCCGAGTACTGCAGCTCCAGTTCCTTCTTTTGTTTGTGCCAGCAGCTCTCCTGGGCTTTGATCTGCTCAGCCACTTTGTTAAAGGTGTCTTCCTGGGTCTGCTGAAGTTCTCTCATCGTATCAGACTTGTTTTTACAGATATACTCCAGGTGACTTATCTAAATAGGGTTGCGCAACAGAAAATGAGATATGTTCACAAAACATGTCTTTGTAGCAACCCCCCAAACACCATCCAGAATCTTCTACTATGTTTCGTTCCTTAAGTTCACTTAAAAATTTTAAGTTAAAATGGAAAAGAAAAAAAAAGAAACAGAAATTGGTAGGACAAATTATCATATCGTAGGAGAAAATGGGGTCATTTGTATGTATCTGTGCTTAGATAATAAGTCTTTTTTCTCTTTCCAATAAAGTTACTCATTCTATAATCAACTTTACTGAGAAAATTAAAAATATTTTTACTTCTAGAACCAAAACTCAAGCTATTCACATATCTCAATGGAAAATGAAGTATTTCAATGAGATTTACAAATCTACTAACATTTTACATATAATAAAACAGAATCTTACAACCATTTTTTACTTCACGTTCAAAACACCAGAAAGAAAATCATCATCTAACATGTACGACAATTAATGATGTTTTGAAACTATGAAAAACTATTAAAACATAATACCATCTCAGAGGGTTCAAACATATACTCATTTTAATTATCAGTAATTTTCAAACCCATTACACACACATTCTCAATCATGAACAGCATCTGTGCTTCTCACAATGTGTTCCCTCATTTCCTTAATCCTACTTCTCAGTGCCTAAGGTTGTGTTTGCCAATCAAACCAAGGAAAAATGTTCTTACTGTAAAATTGTATTTTATACAATTTTATGAAACAGCCAAGATGCTGTTTCATTAGTTCAACAGATTGGAGGAGGGGGAAAAAAAAACAACTCAGGTAACAGGTTGTTTTTTTTTTTCACATCTCGTAAGAGCAAATGCCATGGCAACTAAGATCTGGAAACTAGACCACATAATACAGTCCTGACCAGGTCAGTAGAGCCGGGTTGAGAATCAGTATCTTTATCAGCAGAATACATTGGTCTGCTAAGCCATTTTAATTTTCCATAACCAAAAGAGGGCCTGTTGGGGTTTTGGGGGGGAGGGTTGTTTTGGGGTTTTTTTTTGAAAGACTGAATTCCTGGGCTGGTGAAGTCCCCTGTTTTCTGCTACCATCTACACTTTGAACACACTACAGCACTGAATGGGGCCTGTTAATACACAGTTTGTTATGATTCAAGAAATACCATAAACATGATTTTAAATTTTTAAGTGCTTTTAAAGTAACACCTCGTTATTTCCTGGGCAAAAATGTTAAGATCATGTTTTTGAATAACTGTATCTTGTTTCTATTTTATGCTAACATAAAGAGTTGGTTTATTAATGTAAATGACTAAGTTCTTTGAATTGCTTCATCAGTAAGATTAATTTATTTTCTTTTAATTAGGTCCCTGTGGCTAATACTGGCTAGTAGTATTAGCATGTCCTGCACAGAGTGTGGAGCTTAGAGACTTCATACAGACTTCAGTCACATTTACATGCCCACAGCAATGGCATCAAACTGAGTTGTAGACAAGCCATAATTAATGGTATTGAATTATTAACATCCAAATTCTTTTTGAAATAAGATGAATGTCAGCCCCTCTTAATGATACTGTGATGTGGACAAATGTCACTGAATTTAATAGAGGTATCTGGTGCCTGAGGACAGTTACCTTCTCATTAGCCCTGGTGAGGTCTGCGATCAGGGCATCAACATTCTCCTGCAAGACTGCACAAAGCTCAGTCCAAGAGAATTTATCCAGCATGCCTTCCGGTTGTTTCATGAGCACACAGCCTGCTATCAAGTGCTGATATAAGGTATGAAGAAAGGTTAGCTTCTCCTGTGAGAAAAAAAAGAAAAATTAATTCCAGTATATCAACACTGTAAGAAGTAAAATACATATTACATGTGGGGAAGAATTTGTTTCAAAAACTTGGAAAGGAATTAAAATACCCAAGTCTTGAAATACACTGTCATTTTGAGTGACTTTTTTAACATTTAAAAGCATCAGATAAGAACTTGGAATTGCTGGGGCACCTGGGTGGCTCAGTCATTAAGTGTCTGCCTTCAGCTCAGGTGTCGTGATCCCGGGGTCCTAGGATCAAGCCCCACATCGGGCTCCCTGCTCTGCGGGCAACCTGCTTCTCCCTCTCCCACTCCCCCTGCTTGTGTTCCCTCTCTCTCTGTCTCTGTTAAATAAATAAACAAAGTCTTAAAAATAAAAAAAAAAAAAAACCCAACTTGGAATTGCTTAAACTTAGCATTCAAAAACAAAATCTGTAGTCTAGAAGCCAGAAGACCAGGGTTCTGACCCCAGCTCTGCTCCTCCTGTGGATGTGACCTAAGTAACTGTTTGCGCATCAGCTTTCTCAGCATTTACAGGACATATCTGCACTAATTGTTTCTAAGCTTTTTTGACTAGCTATCAGGACAGTAATCCTATAATTTCATATTTACATTTGCCAAAACAGATGTTATTTAAGTCAGAAAACCTTTATAGAGAGAAGAGTGCTACTCAGCTCTGTGAAAGACTAAGTTACACCAATATCTGTGCTTTACATGTACACAATTACTCAGCTTTCTTCCTCCTCCAGAGACTCTAGTTTGCTTACCACTTATAGGAAATCTATCCTCAGCCCCTTAGGCAAAGCAGACAGTGATATGAGAGATAGGAAGAGGGGCTCATTTGTTTTCCTGGTAAGTTCATATAGTATTTTGCACATTGGGCATTTCAAGGTGTTTAAATACTACGAAGTAACAGGCAAAAAGAAATGGACACAGCTGCCGACGACATATTTTCCAAACTGTCCAATTAGAAATACATAACAGGGGCGCCTGGGTGGCTCAGTGGGTTAAAGCCTCTGCCTTTGGCTCAGGTCATGATCCCAGAGTCCTGGGATCAAGCCCCACATCAGGCTCTCTGCTCAGCAGGGCGCCTGCTTCCCCCCTCTCTCTGCCTGCTTCTCTGTCTACTTGTGATCTCTCTCTCTGTCAAATAATGAATAAAATCTTTAAAAAAAAAAAAAAAAGAAAGAAAGAAATACATAACAAAAAGTTCTCAAAATGATGTTGCCATTGTAGTAACTAAACCATCCACTGTTTAACAACCCAGAAACACTATGTCATAGAATTCAGTAAAAAGCTGAACCCATCTTGAACACACAGAAAGAGTTTATTTACGAAAATGCCAAACGCTTCTCTTTATAAAGTGCTTCATCTATAAAGTGCCCAAGAGTGGAACTCAAGACAAGGTCAGTGTAAAGCTGTAAAAGAATATTTTATGTAGACAAAATAAGTTCCTTTATTTTTTTTTTTTTTAGTAGATCAGCAAGAAAAATGTTAAAAAGGAGAAAATTTGAGAGGGGAAAAATAGAAATACTAATCTTCTAGATAAGGAAACCTGTATATAAAGGTTGTGTAATTATAAATTGTGGGGAAATTTTTTATATATATGAATATATGTATATATTATGTATGTATATATGTATCATATGTGTGTATATATAATACATATATAATATAAAAATGTGTATCTCTAATTCTCTCTATATGCCACCTTGCCTTTTTCCAAATATAGTAAGTTAAAACCAAAAAAATTTTGATATGTAGTTACAACCACAAACTTGAGTTAGGATATCAGAAGAATCCTCATAAATATGTTATGCCTTTTTCTTTTTAAGCAATTAAAGATGTCTTTTGCATTTTCAACGGGGTTGAGATGTTTAAAAATCTTATTAAATATAACTAACCAAATGTAACATTCAGGCACTAAAAGTCTTCACCCTCCACATTTTGCCAAGTGATCGAGTTCATCCTAAAGGATAATTCACTGTGTCGCCATTATGTCCTTTTTGCTTGGGCTGTGACAAACCATGCATGATAATCATCCATTTGGCGTGAAAAGAGAATCTCAAGATCCAAAATCAATTCACACATGTTGAACCCAACCACAACGCTGTAGACATGCTGACTTTACAATACAGGCAGGCTTCTAGTTTCCTTTCCTTTAATCATTATCTGATGCGTAGAACAATTCCAGCCCCTTCATGTGGACACAATTTAAATCCCAGACTGTAAGAAGAGTGGAAAGAATGTTTCCTTTTTACTCTCTTGGCATTCATGTTCATATTTGTTGGAGTAATGAACTCAATATGCAGGACAACTCAGATAAACCGGTTCCACACTAGCTAAACTAGCTCTATATCCCATGGGTAAATGAATATATAAGATAACAATTCCATTCACACAGGCTCATACAAAATAGAAAAGTTTTGTCATAATATTTTAAGAACTCATTAATAAATAAAAATAGATAGGCAACTCTCAGGGCATCTAAATAAAGTTTCAATATTGTGGGACTTGTCTTTTCCAAAATGCTGGTTAATATCCTACAGTTATAAAGAATACGGAGACTGTTAAAGATGTTATTCCTGTTTTGCACATAAGGAAACTAAGATGTGGGGAGACTAAGGTGCGTGGCTTGTCCATATTCACAGTTTATAAATAGGAGTACCAGCAGCCAAGTCCGGTTCTTTCTGATTATAAAAAACATATTCTTTCCACCATGTTCAGCTACTAAACTACTGAAATAAGAAATAATTCTGTCACCGGCAAAGAGGCACATTTTGAAAAAACTGTTGGGAGCCTCAGTGCTTAGGATATGATGTTCTAGAGAGATGAAGCCACACAAGTGACAGAGGGGTTAAACTCCATTACTTCTCTCCAAAATGGGATGACACTAGAGTAATGGAGTGACCGATTTCATGGCTGACATGAATATTTCAAAAGAGTCGGTTCAGAACAATTTTGTGAATTAGATTGAATCACAGTAAAAGCAGCCACTTGATGTATGTAAATTTAGAAAACTGAGATTAGTGAAGGCCTTTCCTGCCAGGCGTCCTGTGTCAGGTAATACCTCAGTATCCTTCTGGAAAGCCTGGGCAAGCTTCTGCAGTTCACTCTCCGACTGGGCTGCTCGAGCCTTTTCTTTCTCCCAACAGTGCAGCACATTTTGTAGTTCCACTTTCAAAGTGCTTATGAGAGCCTCTCTGTCTGCACATTTCGTGCGTAAATGACTTAACTCTTTACTCACATCAGCCAGTTTATCCTGAAGGTCCTGTCCGAGATGCAAAATAGAGAGACTGCATGAAGGCCGGCCAGTAAAGGGGCCGAGGTTGCAAAGACAAAATACATAATAATGAAGACCTCCCACACTTTACCATAAAATAATCACAAACACAAGCATTTGGCTACAATGCTAAAGATTACAGTAATTTACTGAATCAATTTTCTATCGCTCAAAAGTTAGAAAAAACTATTAAGCTTTAACACTGAAACATCAAATGTTCCTAAGATGGCTAATTCCAGAAAGCTCTTTGAAAAGGAGTTTTCCTTTCAATTCTTTATAAAAAAAAAAAATAGCTTGGCAGCTCAAAAAACTTTTAAATGTTTTACATTTAATATAAGAACATTTACCTCCCAATGACATCCAAATACCAATAAAAATCTCAAGTGTGTGACATAAAATTCTGAGCTATTTCTTCTTAAACCTTATTAACAAATTCTACTGAAGTATGTCCACGACAAACTCAATATGAACCAACACAAAAAATTTCCAACTCTGAGACTTGCCTCAGTATAATTTTGCAAAGATGTAGTACAGAAACCCAGTGCAGAAAATAAAATAAACTCTTGCCTTGGACCTTAGCCAGATGCAGTCTCAGCCCATTACTAGGCATGATGCTCTAAAAACAATTGCTCCACCCAAAAATGATGAAAACGGACTCCAAATACTGATGTGATTATGTAAAATATGTTGAATACGGATCTGGGGCTGGGCATTAAATCTTAAATCATTTTTTGCATCTATGGTATTATAATTATTAAATCTAGGAAATACATCTTTCCTTTAACCAAAATAATTTCCAACCAAGTTTTATTTTTTTAGTGAAAAATACATTCTTGTTACTTTGATCAATAATAAAAAATCAAAATTGTATCCAAATGTACTTAATAAAAAATAGGGAGATACATTTTCAGATATCTCCACTTTAAAAGCATTCCCTAGGTAATCATAATTATTTCTGAATACAAAAGGAAAAGGTTATTCTAAGTCATAATACCTTTATATTTTTAGTGTGAGACTCTATCTTCTGTTTGGTAGAATCAAGTTCACTCGATGCCTTTTCTTTAGCATCATTCATGCTGTTTAGCTGATGAAAGAAAATGTAAGTTACTTTTTTTTATGTTTTCCAGGGTGAGTCATTCAAAAGCTAATCTTTAAATGTTGTTTTAGGCAATTACTTAAATGCCAATGTTCCAATAGCGATTAAGAATCTTGAAAAATTATTTCTTTTGGTTAACCCTGTCATTTCTGTCATGAGTTCACGTGGTGAAAAAGAAAAAGCATTCAAGCTTAAAATGTCAGTGATGTTCCTGTTTTTCCCTCGATGACTGGATAAAGGATTTCGTGCTTACTGTAAACAAATACAACTTTATTCTTAAACTCCTACCGGACCAAAATGCCAAAAGCAGTGGCATCTATACAGAGAGAAGAAAAGCACAGAGAGCGCGAGACTGCTGTTTCTATACATCATGGGGGTATTCAGGGGTCTCTCACTCCATATGACAACTTCAGGGTCGGTCACATGCAGTCCTACTGGGAAGGCTTGTGGCAGGTCATCAGTTGGTCCTGCTCCGCTTGTGATTTATTTTCTTTGACAGTTCATTCTTCTTTCTGTCAGACTGCTCTTTTTGCTTTCTTTGCAGCCACCCCCTTGGTCTCCCCACTGCTGTCTCTGGCACTGGTTCACAACAAAGCACATTACTAAGCCAAAGCCTGCTGAGTCGACTTTTCAACTGTGCTAAGGATCACGTGACATTCATCCTCCCAAATAACAATTCGCTGTGGGTAATGTGTTCCTAGTTACCCTGCAGCGTCCAGACCTAGGTCTCAGAAGAGTTGCATAAACTACTAACAATACAGGTTGTCTTGTCTCACTAGGAAAGACTTAGCAGTGTTTGTTCTTTATAGAAATTTAATTATTTCCATGGTCACTTTCTTTTTGCCCTTTGAACAATTACAGAGGGTATTAAGAAGACCTCACTTTTCCTTCTTTGTTGACCATGGTGAACTATAGTAAAATGAACCTCCTCTGAAATGTGAAACAGAATGGCTGCGTGGCCTTGTGTTATTTGAAAGAAACAAATACACAAAAAGATAGACAGTGAATTCCATGCTCTGTGGCTTGTCTTTGGTTTGAACAATCTGTTGGTTGTTTTGCTAACTAATTGTATTTCCTGTAATTATTTCATACTCTCTAGTTTGACAAGAGACAACTAAACAAACTCTTCAATTTTTAAAGCACAAATTCATAAAACATTTTAATACCCAAGAAAATTACCAACCCGCACAATAAACAACACAAATGAGATGAAAAATAGAAGCACGAGCTTTTTAAATCAGCAAACCAAAAACTACCAGGCTACATCAGACAGACACTGGTTTTTCTCTCTTGTTTTGTTAAGACTTCCGTAATTTGTAGAAATCTTACCCTAAAATCTTGACAAAACTGGAATTTCCACTACCTAGTCCTAATTTCCTAAAACCATGTTAACATTCAAATTGAATACATATTACCTTAGATGACTTGTGTCATTTTTTATTAACTTCAAATAGATAAATTTTGAAGGCCAAGAAGTGACAGAGTCTTCGTAACTTTGAAAATAATGGTATGACTTTAGAGTTACAAAACCATAAGTGAGACACGACTTTAGGCCACACTTAAAGAAAGAACAGCGACAGACAATTTATTATTTTTTGTATCTGGGAAGCTGTCAATTCAACATTCCCAATCTTTCTGACCTTTGTAACAAGCACGGAACCAGAGTGCTGCAGGCCGAAGGCGAGAAGTGTGGAGCCAAATAGTGCAAGTGTTACCTCATTAGACGCCTCTTCCAGCTTGTTCTGGTAATCTGTCAAGGTACGCCTCAAAGTCTCAAGGACAACAGAGAAACTGGGAGGTTTATCTTTGTCCTTGTGGATGCCTAGAGAAAAATGTAAGATGAAAATATATCCTAAAGTCACAAGGAGACAAAAGCTAAGTAAACAGTAACAGAGATATTATAATTAGATAGAGCTGAAAAGATGTTATGAAACACTGAGCAGAGTCTTCCTCTCCAAAGTATACTGCTGTATAGCCAAGTATTAATAGCCTTTCTAAACAAATGATCAAATTAAGTTCATAAGGTATCAAGTGCAAATTTACGACTACTTCCTACCTTACCGAGGCCCACACTGTAGTTAGTAGTGAGCTTCTTTTCCCTCCATCACCTAAATAACTGAAGTATTTGTACACACCTGTTATCCAACAATTAAATGAACAGCCCAAATACTAACCTTGTTTTGGGAAGTTACACACACTTACTTTGGTCCTTGTGTTTCTGATCAGTCAGGCCTATTTTGCTTAAATAATAATTTCTGAACCCAAGAGCACATAATTTTCTGTTATGCTTGGAAACACTCTTCAATCCTTAAAATTCTCAAGTTACAATTTGAAATAAATAACAAAAATGCTATTATCTACATAGGCCCACATCATGTTTGAATTAAAACCCTTAAAACTGATACTTATTATAAAAATATGAGTATTTCCATATTATGCCCTCAAACTATTTTAATTTAGTTGGGCCATAAGTTAGTTGAGCCAATCAAGGTCACATGGGCAACTGTAGTTCAAAAGATTAATCCAAAATCATCAAAAGTTTAGTTTTAAAAACCACTTTAAATTGATTGTTCACCGTACTTCTCTTTTACTGTTAAAAAACAAGTAGCAAATGTTGAAATATTCTATTAAAAATATTTCTCTTTTCCTATTACAATTTCTCCCCAGCATATTTTACAATCTATTGCAATAGACAAGAAACGTATTTTTAACAAGGATGATTTCAAAAAGATGCATTCATAATATATGTTTTATTATTCATTGGCTCTTTCATTCAAATACTTTACTGAATTCCGACTACTTACTAATCCAAGGCATTAGGTAAATGGAGGTGAATAAGATTAGTGTAGTCTTTGTCCTCAGAGAATTTACAGTCTAAAAAGAGGAGGAAAGAGGGGCCCCTGGATGGCTCAATCAGTTGGAGGTCCCAACTCTCAATTGCAGCTCAAGTCATGATCTCTAGGGGGTGGGATGGAGCCTCAGCATGAAGTCTGTCCTCTCTCTCCCTCTACTCCTCTCCCTCCCCCCACTCCCACCCACCCAGCCTTGTTCCTGTTTTCACTCTATCTCTAAAGTAAATAAATAAAATCTTTTTAAAGAAAAAAAAAGAGGAGGAAGAATAGTAAACAAATAATTACATGAGATCATTTATCCATTCCTCATGTATTCAACTGCTAGAACTTTTGGAGGATAGGACAGAAGGCAATAAAGGAAAGAAGAATGAAAGAAAGAAAGGAAGGAAGGGAGGGAGGGAAAATTTCGGCTAATGACAGACTAACTATCTCAGATATTGGTGATATTTAGTGTTTTAATCGTGGACAAAATGTTACTAATAAATTTATTACATTCATCCAGGTATGATTTAAACACTATCTTAAGTATGGGTTCACCTTAGATTTTCTTAAACAGAAGAATATTTAACCAAAAAAAGCAGAAGTAATATGGAAACAACACATATCCCAGCTAGGAAAAAAAAAAAAAAAGACCCTGCTCTGAACCATGATAATGGAGGAAACAGTACTCTTTATAATTACTATGAGTTAGAAAGACAACTCATTAAAAATTTTATTAAAGGTCTTACCAAATATATATTTTTTTAAATTGCTCTTGCACAAGATAAAAAAAAAATGTAATGTATAATTCTTTTCTTTTGCTACTACACAAGTAGGCCATGAATAAATCATGCAAGGACACTCGGGAAATCTACTGGCTTTTACAATAAGGGAGAAAACTTCCTCTTAGAAATTCAGAAGAATAAAACCATTTTAATATGAGAGTTAAAGGGTAAGAGGACAAAATGCCCTGTCCTTACCTACCCACGCATATTCTTATACTCTACATAAAATAAAGTCTCTTTGCTTGAAAATGCTTATATAATAAAGTCAGTTGAAATACAAAGTATGCACTAAGTCTCACCCACATTCATTATAAAAAGAAATCGTTTCTGGTCCCTTAACATGGCAAAATGCTTAAAAATAAGAAGAAAGGGTCACTAGGACTCAGGACATTACTGATAATTTGATTTAACCTAATAATATTCTAACCCTTGAATATTATAAGAAACAATAACCTATTAATGATATCTTATCAAAGAAAGCTCTAAAAATCCACAGATGAAGAGCCATAAAAATAATTTGAAAAGTGGTCGTAAATGGCTTTTCAAAGGTCGAAGTCCAAACGAAGCCAGAATATGTTAGAACACTTTATATTTCAAAATACCAACTCAAAACCTTCCAACCTTCTCTCCATACGTGTATGTCTCAGTACTTGGAGGCCAGCCTACACTTTACCATCACTGCCACCTGTTTCAGTCTCTCTTGTTCATCTTGATTATTAAGTATATTTCAACTCTAGGTATACCTTGGCAAATCTTTTTTTGTTTTTGTTTTTGAGAATTTTCATTTTATTTTATTTATTTCATTTTATTTTATTTATTCTACTCCACATCATAACACTTACATTGAATATAAAAATATGTGTGTGTGTGTAACCACAGCATAACCAGTGAATGTTTTAATACTTATAGTGATATTCTTCTTTTCCGGTATGTATCATATGACTTTATTTTTAAGCATTATTATCCTTTGTGATTTGAAGCAAACCATCTGAATCTGATTCTGATTAACAATTCCACTCGGGTTGTGGTATAATTATCTGGCTAAAAAGGCCAACCTTAACTGGCACTGCTTCTGACCGGAGAAGACTTTTGGGGAAGAATGAATTTTCCATCCTGTGTGGGACTAATCAATCTCCTGTCAAGGGCATACCTTTCATGATCTCATGGTGGATTAGAAACTGCTATCTTAATATACAGCACCCAATTTCTATGTTTCTTAGGTATACGCTTACCTAGAATGATTACATAAAGGCAAATCTTTTTTTGAATGAGTAGTCCACTGCAGAGAGGGAGGTAGGAGAAATGGTTCCAAGCCTTCAATTTAAATGTTTTCTTTTAAAGAAGCTCAAAAACTTAGTATTTTTACCTGGCCCCAATAAACCACAGTTTCTCAAGCCGATGTTATTACCTCAGTAACCTATAGTTCCACAGTAAGCTGTCATGAATAAGGTAACTCTATCTCTTCAACCATCTCAAACATTCTCTTCTACTTCAGTTTCCTTCAAGACCCCAAAAGGGAAGAATTATTAAGAAATAATGGAGAGGGTGCCTGGGTGGCTCAGTTATTTAAGTATCTGCCTTCAGTTCAGGTCAGCATCGAGTCCCACATGGGGCTCCAGCTCACCAGGGAGTCTGCTTCTCCCTCTACCTTTCCCTTTTACTAGTGGTCTCTCTCACTCTCTCTCTCTAAAATAAATGAAATTTAAAAAAAAAAAAAAGGAAAGAAAGAAAAAGAATAGATAGACAACAGAAAGCAAAAGACTGAGTTTTTTTAAGAATACATATGTATATGTATGTGTGTATAAATGTATGTATACATACATATAGAACATGAGTAGTCCTGTTCAACCTCAGAATAGGAAAAAAAACTGTTGTTTAATGTGGATTTTTAATCACATAGTAAGACACAGAAAATAACATTCAAATGGGTTATATCTTCACCTAAGAAAACCGAAATACATTGATGACCAAGAAAATTCCTTTTTCACTCCAAAAGCATTAAATATAAACATTTTGTTGGCAGTTATGCTCGTCAAACTGAGACTACATTCTGCATATTAATTTGTTTTACTCACTGAGATCATAAACATCTTCCTTATCTTATAAACACGGGTACCCATTCTGGAGTTTCTAAGGAAAATGGCTTCTAACTTCCCTAACATATGGAGAGTACTTATCATGTAAGTCCTGCTCACTCACCTCCTAACTATGTCTCCAGGGTAAGTTAAAAACAAAAAACAAAAACACTTTCTTTACCAATGTTTGAGAAATGTATTGTTGAGGGTAGCCCCAGCATCCGTGATGACCTAGCTCTGCGGGGCTCGATAAGTTCTGCGTAGCAGGGATAACAGCGATCAAGCTAGGTTCCCTGAATTCAGTGAAGATGATGGGATCTGGATCTGGGTGACAAAGGCCAAGTAGTGCACTTAGCTTCCAGAAACAAACTGGACATGGTTGAAATCAAAGCAGTAAATAAAATGGTTTTACCCACAGAGATCTCTGGTGTTCGCTAACTGATCATAGTGCTCATAGGACTAAAATAGGTCGGCACTCTACTTAAATGTTATCTGATTCGTATAAGTAGAAAAGCTCTAGGTCTAATTACCAGAGGTCTAAATGCAATCAACATAGAAAAGAGTCTTGACTCTCAACCAATGATCACACTTGAGCTGGTTCACAGACCTGGGCACTGGATCTGAGCTGACACTGACACTTAGAGAACTAACATGCCATTGTGGTTCACTAGTTAGGGTAGGAGCTGATAAAGGTCAGGAGACAGATTGAGTTTTGGCTAAATTTCTATTACCAGTGGCTCCAGCAGGTACCTGAACTCACCTTATTTCCTGGTTTGGAATACAGAGCTAAGAAAAGACAAATGCAGAACCTGGCACCATATCCATACTAGTTCCCTGATGCATGGAGTGGAGGATTTACAGAGGAAAACTGAATAGAAAAAGAGCACATGGAAGTCACTAGAACTTTTACCTACCAAAATAGTAAGTCAAAAGTAATGTCACCTTTCTGGAGAGATTGCAGAGATCAGTGCCACTGGGAAGGACTTAAAAGATACACAGGTGGTGATTCCAACCACATCAGCCTTCAACTCATCTATCTGGCTTGTGCAGGATACAGATGAATCTTAGGGAATGACAGTGAATTACCGAAAGCATAATTACACGTGATTGCAATTGCTGCTGCAGTTGAAGATGTAGTTTCATTGTTGCAGTCAATACATTTCCTGGCAATTGGAATGAAGCTATTTCTTCCATCGTTCTAGTAAAAACTACCAAGACAGTTTCCTTCAGCTGTCAGGGCCAGCAATACACATTCACAGCTTTCCTCAGAGCTGTATCAACTCCGGCAGAATCTATAGAATCTTTTAACTCCGGCAGAATCTATAGAAATCTTAATCAACTTTCCATTCCAAAAACATCACATCACATGTCCTACTTAGCTCTCTACCAAGTTGATGACAGCATTCTGATGGCTCAAGCTCCTGCAGGTCAAGTTTGGCAGGTCCTTCTAGAAATACATGTAAACTTTTAGGGTGTTGGAACAAAGCAAGTAAGTAATCCTCTGGAGATAACTCTTCTCCTCTTGAGAATCAAGCTTTACACTTACTACTGGTCCTCAGCAGATAATACATTCATGGCCACCAATTTACCATGAGACAAGAATTGCCCATCACAAAATCACTATTGTCTGATCTGGCAATCCATAAATTTGGGCATGCACAACAGCACTCCATCGTCAAGTGAAAATGGTCTACACAAAACTGGATTCAAGTAAATCCTGAAGGTTCAATAAAGTTTTATAAGCGAATAGTCCAGATTTGAATGGGCCCTATGACTGTTATATTGCCTCCCCTCTTAATCCACAACCTGAATCCATGGAAGGTTTCCAATGACCTGTTGACTCATGGGAGGAAAAAAAAATGGGTTCAGTATATACTGATTAAAAGTAGACAGTCGCAGCTCTACGACCCCCCTCAAGGGTGGCCCTGAAGGATGGGGATGAAGTGAAATTCTGCCAGTAGTCAGAACAAGTAATGGACCTGATTGCCATTTCACCTGGAATGAGAAATTACCAAAAGTACAAATGTACACCAATGTGTGGACAGTAGCTAAGAATTTAACAAAAATGGTCAGGGACTCGAAAAGAACACAACTGGAAAATCAGTAACAAGATGATATGGGAAAGAGTACGTGGAAAGATGTATCCAAATGGGCACTGTGCTCAGACCAATCAGTAGAAGAGGATCTTAATAATCAGGAGGACAAGATGAGGCATTCTGTGGCTACTACCTAGCATCTCTTCTCAGCCACCTTTGTCCTTATCACCTTTGTTTTCTTTACAACAAAAAGGTCATGGCAGCAAGGATGCAGGGAATATATGGGCTCAGCAACACAGACTTCCATTCACCACAACTGATAGGACTACAACCCCTGTTATATGCAAAATCTACCAATAGCAGAGAAAGTGAACCCATGCTACGACATCATCTCTAGGCCCTGGTGGCAAGCGGATTATCTTAAGTCACTTCCATCAGGGAAGGAGCAATGCTTCATTCTTACTAAGGCAGACACTAACTCTGGGTATAGATTTTCCTTCCCTGACCACAGTATTTCTGCTGAAATCACCATCTGTGAATTTGTAAGAGATCTTATTCACAATTACATGTTCCACATAGCATTGCTTCTAACCAGGAAACTCAATCTATAGCAGATAAAATATGGAAATGGGCTCATTTCACTAATTTTCTGTGATTAAAGTTAATAGATCAGGGGCACCTCAATCATAGAGCACAAGACTCTTTATCTTGGGATTCCGAATTCGTGCCCCATGTTGGGTATAGAGATTACTTAAAAATCAAATTTTTAAAAAAGCTAATAGACCAGTAATTTCACTTCTGGGTGAATATCTAAGAGAACTGAAACAAGGTCTTAAGGAGATATTTCCATGTTTATAGGAGGACTAGTCACAAAGCCGAAAGGTAGAAGTGGTCTAAGGTGCATCAACAGATAAACAAAATGTAAATATTATTCAGCCTCAGAAAGGAAGGATTCCTGTCCCCTGCTATAACATGGATGAAACTTGAGGTCCTTGTGCTAGGTGAAATAAGCCAATCACAAAAAGACTGATGCTATAAGATTCCACTCTATGAGATATCTAAAGTAGTCAAATACATACAAACAGAAAGTAGAATGGTGGTTACCATTCTAGAGTAAGGCGGAGAGGGGATATTAGTAATGTAGTAATTAGTAATTAGTTTTATGCATAAATTTGACTGGGACACAGATACTCAGTTAAACATTATTTCTGGATGTGTCTATGAGGATATTTCTGGATGAGACTGACATTTGGATCAGTAGACTGAGAAAGCAGATCACCCTCCCCAGAGTAGATGGGCCTCATCCAATCCACTGAAGGTCTGAATAGAACAGAAGGCCAAATCAAAAGGAATTCTTTCTCTCCGCCTGATTGTCTTCAAGTAGGGTCATTGGTCTTCTCCTGCCTTTTGACTCAGACTTCGACTGCAACTTACACCAGCAGCTCTCCTGGTTCTCAGCACTTCAGAATCAAACTGGAACTACACCATCAGTCCTCCTGTGTCTCCAGCTTGCCAACTGCAGGTGCTGGGTTTCTTAGTCTTCATAATTGTGTGATTAATTAATGATCACATTGGAGGATGTTGAGCAATCTTACCGAAGTCACTCCCTTGGACTTTACAAACTGAAACAAGAGCATGAGGAAGTAGGCCAGTCATGGTTTGTAAACCTCAGTGGATAGGGAGGTGAGAGAAGTAAGTGGGAAGAATTTGCCAAATGACACCAAAGGAGACCCATGTGCCTCTCTTATAAGCATCCTCAGCTTCTCGGTGATGCATGAATCTCTAGTTAAAAGGTACTGGCCATGAGGTTCACAAGGACAATTAGAATTCTCAAGAAGATACCAGATCTAGACCACAGCCTTTTATGAAAGAAGTAAAGGAGGAGAGAAAAAGTCTAATTTGTTGTCCTGATTATCCTAAGAGCCATCCCTAGGACTGCCCAATTCCTGGGAGATACATACATAAATATGCCTAAAGGCATCAAATGCTATTGCTATAACTTCCCAGGGTCCTCTCCAGTAGAAAGAAAAAGAATACCTCGGGAGTATTACAAATGATTTCCTCAAGGAAGGAAAGGTTGAAGAAGGTCAGAGGGCTCTCAGTCAACACGAAAGTCAACCACCCTGAGGAGGCTCCAAGACAGAGCCACAAGAAAAACTTTCTTTTGTGAACCTAAGGAAGGAAAAGTTACATTCTGTATGTTTGCTAACATCCTCAGGCAGAGGTGAAACTGTTTTAGAAGAAACACTTGAGGCAGAAAGACTACACAGGTTCAAAGTGAGAAAGGATTTTTTCCCCACATACACCCTACTAAGAGAATTTTCACAAGATAAGAAATGAAATAAGAATAGCCGTAGTGCTTCAATTTCAGTAGGAAGCAGAAATATGAAATAAATGTCCCTGTTCAAGCAAATTGAGACTATCTTGCCCGATGATAGTATGCAATCAAGTTATTTCTATGGCCCATGGAAGAACACACATCTTTTCCACTTAAGGTCAATCTTCCTGATGATTCCATATGGATTGCTACCCAAAAGGCTGCTATAATTTGGAAAGAAACTCCATGACTACCTTTATTTTTTTAAAGATTTTATGTATTTATATGACAGAGAGAGCGATCACAGGTAGGCAGAGAGGCAGGCAGAGAGAGAGGGAGAAGCAGGCTCCCCACTGAGCAGAGAGCCCGATGGGGACCTCGATCCCAGGACCCTGAGATCATGACCTGAGCTGAAGTCAGAGGCTTAACCCACTGAGCACCCAGGTGTCCCATGACTACCTTTATAACCTCAAAACTTAAAATGCAAAATGGACTTTTGACCTGATATTAATTCATTCACACTTTTATTCATTAATATGCAACCAAGATTTGCTGAGTGACTGCTTTATGCCAAGGAATCTTCTAGTTGCTTAAAGTACATTAGTAAATAAAAGGGACAAATATCCTTGCCCTCATGGTGCTTGGATATTGTCAGGATTAATTTTATGTGTCAATTTGACTGGGCTAAGCATGCCCAGATAACTGGCAAAACATTTCTGGGTGTGTCTGTGAAGGTGTTTCTGAAGCAAATTAGCATTTGAATCTGTAGACTGAGTAGAGGTCTGCCCGCACCAGTGTGGGCGAGTATCATCCAATCTATTGCCTCCCTATCCCCCCACCACAGACAAAATGGCAGAAGGAGGACAAATTCTCTCTTTCTTCTGAGCTGGGACTTCCAAATCCTCCTTCAGACCCCAGGAGTCCCGGGTTCTCAGGCCTTTGGATTCAGACTGAATTATACCACTGGCTTTCCTGGGTCTTCAGTTTGCAGACAACAGGTCATGGGATTTCCCAGGCTCTATAATCATGTGAGCCATTCCTACATCTATCCTACTGGCTCTGTTTCTTCAGAGAATTCTGACTAACACAGTTTAAAAAATGCACCATGTAGTGTGTTAAAAATGTTGGGCAGCAATAAGTGCTATGGGGAAGAAAAGAAGTAGAAGAGAAAAGGGAGAGGTAGTGAGACAAGTGGCATGGGAATGAGTAGCAGGTAAGCTTCATCAGAGTGAGACCCAGGCATAGATTTACAAAAACAAGAGAGAGGGGCCTGGTGGCTCAGTCAGTAAAGCATGTGACTCTTGATCTTGGGATTCTGAGTTCTAACCCCACGTTGGGGGTAGAGATTACTTAAGAAAATAAAAAATATTTTTTAAAAATTTTTAAATAAATAAAATGAAAAGATGAGAGAGAGCTATGCAGACACATCTAAGTAAAGGACTTTCCAGATAAGTTTCCAGAAAGAATAGCCAGCACAATGGCCCCCAAGGCAAGAGCATACTTGGTGTGCTCCAGAAGCAACAGGAGGCCAGAGGGGCCAAAACAGAGAGAGATACAGGGGATGTCAAAGGGGTGATAAAGGACAGGGGCAGACCATGTTGGGTCTTCCAAGCCATTGCTAGTACTTCAGCTTCTACGCTTAATGAAATGCAGAGCCCAGGAAGATTTAAAGCAAAGGACTAACATGCTCTGTCTTGGGTTTTCAAATGATCATCCTGGTGGCTACAGAGAAAACAGACTGCAGTGGGAAGCAGGGTGGTTGGAGAGAAAGGCAGCCAGAGGGAGCAGGGTTGGAGGCACTAGGAAACAAGGTGTGAACTACCACACTGATCACCCATGAGAAAATCAAGGTAAATCCTCTAAGTAAATAAATTCCTGAAGGTCTGACACTAACTCAAACTTGGCCTCATTTGCTACACGAAGATAAGCAGATGGGTTACTGTTACTTCAGAAACACTTACGTAGAGGACCGACCGCAGAAGCTGAGGCGGATGGGGAAGAGAACAGCTGGCAGCCCATGCCAACTCTGGATTAAAATTCATCCAAGAAAATAATTTTCATTCACCCCATTTTAAAAAGCAAGTAAAAACAAATAACAACAACAACAACAAATTTTGTGACCATCCAAATTTCCACCATGGATGGCTACCAGTATCTTGAACTGAAAGGTAGGAAGAGGTAACAAAAGGAAGTTAAGCACTGTTGTCTACTGCCCATACTGCAGAGCAGAGGATCTCTCTGGAAAACCTTTCTGGAGGTGACTGAATTAATTCTGTAACAAATTCTAAGGCTGCCCTATCATCACATAGTAACACCCTGTTTCTCTTTGAAACAGACTTGTCCCCAAAAACATATATACTGTGAGCTATATACATGTTTATATCACACAGGCACAGAAGACAAGTTAGTCTAGGATAAGTTCTTATGTGACCTTATTTGTGAGGAGCAAAATATTTGTTCATCTTCATGGAGGCGAAGCCAGGCCTGACACAGCAGACAATCCTAATTGTGCAGGTCCTTCCATATTAAGCAATAAAGCATATTATTTCTAGCCATCCATGAAGTAATAAAACCCCACCCTGAACCAGCATAAGCAGAAAGGGAATCCATCGGAGTCTCCCATGGCTGCCTCACCGAAGCCCAGGCCCAGAGGGCAAGCAGGTCCTGAGCAGGTAAGTGCATCAGCCCAGGTGCCAGCAGGAAGAGAGATGGCACTCTCTAAAGGGTTCCTCAGAAGAGAATTTCATCAAGAAATTTCCAGAAGTCACAGGTTTTGTTAAATTATTTTAACAAACAATGTTTCACCTTGTGGTGAAGGCTGACCTCTAGAGACTACATGATCTGGGCTCCTCTGCCCTCTGGCTTCTGGTTCGATTTGGGCAGTGAGTGTACCTGTAGGTGATCAAGAGGGTGGAGGGAGAAAGAAACAAAAGGAAAGAAGAGAATGTCAGGGTATTTATTTCTTCTGTTTCCTCTGCTCCAATGCGTTCCTCATTTTTTAGCAGCCACAGCTCTCGTCAGGCAGGTCCTGTGCTTGTATCAGACTATGGTGACAATGTGCCCTCCACTGGACCCTTTAGGCTTAGGCATGGGTTTTCCACTCTGGCTTGTTCTTGCTGTCTTATCCTATCTTTTTTTTTTTCCTTTTTAAGATTTATTTGAGAGAGAGAGCACGCGCACGTGCACATGTGCCCACAAGGGAAGCGGCAGAGAGGGAAAATCTCAAGCAGACTCCCTGCTGAGTGCAGAGCCTCCCGGGGGGAGGTGGGGGGGAGGGACTTGATCCCATGACCCATGAAATCATGACCTGAACTGAAACTAAGAGTTGGACGCTTAACTGACTGAGCCACCCAGGTGCCCCGTCTTATCCTACCTAATTGGTTCTCTTATCTTGTCCACATTTCCGTAGATATCTTAATTAAATTCTCTTCTGACCAGCTCTTTAGAGAGTGCCATCTCTTCCTGCTAGCATGCTGGCTGACACACTTACCTGCTTAGGATCTGATTTTACTCTGGCCCTGGGCTTCCATTTAACAGATCAGGGAAGAATGGTTCTTGGTAGGTGAAAGAGTGAATAACCAATACCATATGGAAACAAAACAACTGTACAGCAATACGAAAATCACTAATTCACCATACAGTCCCTTTTCCAGAAACCCTTTCTCTATAATATATAGGCTGTGCCTATATATGGCGTTAAAAAGATAAAAAGGAAAGGAAAAACTTTAATAGTCTTCTTCAATAGGCTTAGCAATAGCCTGTGAGTTACTTTGTTATCAACTATTTCATTATAAAATTCAAAAAAGATGTGGCATTATTTTTAGTTTTTTGAATTCAGCTCTAAAGAAATATTTACAATAACATTGAAGCATAAGATATACTAAGATAATAATTTAACAATTTTTAAAGCTCCTAAAACCATTAAGCAATGACCCATCTCAATAATAAAACAGTACAATTACAAAAGAAAATTTTACTCTCCAAAGCTTTAGCAAATATAATTGAACACTGGATATTTATATTTTTTATGTCCCTGTTATACACCTTGATTTATCCAAGCAGATAAGTAACAAACCACAAAACACTAATGCTTTGGGTAAAAGATTAAATTTTAAGGAAAGTTACAAGTGCATTTCATGAAAGACTGCTAAACTAATAGGAAGGCTAAAAACAGACCCCAAAATAACAGATAATAATAAAACACAATAAATCTCTAATAGCTCACCGGCACAAATCCGCAGATCCATA
Organism: Mustela nivalis; assembly: GCF_964662115.1. Classification (NCBI taxonomy): domain Eukaryota; kingdom Metazoa; phylum Chordata; class Mammalia; order Carnivora; family Mustelidae; genus Mustela; species Mustela nivalis. The sequence continues at coordinate 41,968,428 of NC_139032.1, read as the reverse complement.
GAGTAATAATGGGCCGTGGTCATATCCTTCTGCTTTTTCAAGCAAGACACACTTTCTATAACTTACGAGTTCCTAAAGAACTAATTGGCCCAAAATCTGTTTGATTCCTTAAAAAAACAGAGCCCAGGAGCTGAATTTTAAATTGTAAAGAATTTAATTTTACGTGCCTTTTGAGGAGTACAACTGAGTCAGAAAAAAAAAGAGTAATTCGAGGCTGATGGTTTGGCAAAAGAAAATTGAGGTAGCAAAGTAAAAGGATTTAGGTCAAAGTTCCTATTACACACATAATGGCATATACACAAAAAAAATTAAGGAAGTCGAAATCATGGACAGCATTCGTTAACCAGCTAGTGCTGCTTCTAGTTCCCAAAATATGCCTACCTAATATGCAATTTTTATAGTTCTTTATCTTATTAACCGTGCTAATATGAAAACCAAAATATTTCACCTAAGCACTCTTCTCTGGAGAGTGTATGTGTGGTAGTAGGAAGCGAAGGAGAAAACTGGCTTAGCATATGCACGCTGTTACAGCCTGTGTCCTACATAACCTTTTGAATGCATGACCTTTAAGTTGTTGAAGGTTGCCTCAGAATTTGGCTCAGTTTGATGGAAACATCTGTTCCCCTTGCAGGTATACTGTAAGGACTTTTTTCTCAGTTGGATTCAGAACACAGCAAGTGAGCCCTTGTCTGTCCAATCATACAGACCCCAACACTTGTAAATCAAGTTCTGGGAGGACAACAGCAGGTCCACATTCCGTCACCCTTTCTCAGCCAGCTAGGCCAACTGACTGCTGTGAGAACTGCTCTTATCATGTCATCAGATCGAAACATGTTGAGATGAGGGACTGGAAGAGGCATCTGCAGAATTCCCAAAATGTAGTGACTTTGGAACATTGACAGATGCATCTGTCATTTTATACCTTCAACTAACCTGATGTCCACTGGCCCGACACAGAAAAGCTGTCCAAGATCGATTCCAATTCTTTCACGTTATTTTCACATGTCTCTACTAGAAAGGCCTGGTGCTTCTTAGCCTTTTAATTAAGAAAACAATATACACATAATAAGGTCATGTATTATAAGAGCTGCAGATTTGTGTGAATATATACAGCATTGCTAAGTATAAGCAAGCTAATAATTACCCTCACTCAAATCTATTATTAATAAACCTCTTTCTGTCTTAATCATACCTTTTCCTTGGTTGAATGTAATTCTGTATAAGGTCTCAATAACAATTTACTGAGGCTTTGGTGCCTGGCACTAATTTATATATAATAATCCTTTTTATCCTCATGGCAATCCAAGAGGGAAGGGCTATTATTATCCCAACTTTACAGATAAGAAAACTGAGACAGAGAGGAATTAGGAAATACTTTAAAAGATCAGGGTCGCAGTCATGTGGCAAACTGCCGGACGGTGCCCACATCGGTTGACTCAAGAAGTAACATACCATAGGCTAGGGTCTCGGCTGTGAAAAGAAAAAGGGGTAGGGGGAAGAATACCTAGAAAATGGAATGGCCAGGCCCTTGGTGATACTGAATTGGGGTAGACTACACTGACTGCATTAAATTGGATTCAATATAATTGGATCAGAATGGATGGACTTGATGAAGTTGGGACCATGCTCAGACAAAAGGAAGAGTCAAGAGTGATCCCAAGTTTCACGCTAAAAGAACTGGCAGATTTCAGTAGTACAGTGAGAACAATGGTAGCAGAGAAGGTCTTATTTGGGGTATTTTTGTTTATTTACTTGCTTGCTTTTTTTTGGCAGAGAGTACAAATCATAAATTCTGTTTCAATCACATCCATTGGAAATACCTTGAAGACACTCTCAGTACCAGCATAATGCCTGGAAAATAATGGGCCCTAAATAAATATATTTGAATTAATAAACAACAAATAAAATAGAAAAATAGGGGAGGCAGCTAGGCATAATGGTATAAAGCTCAGAAAATAAGTCAGGAATGGGTTTGGGAATCACCTACAGATACTACCTGAGGCTTGCCTAGAAAGCATTTGGCTGAGAAGAAAGAGCCTAGGACAAGGCCTTAATGAACTCCAGAGTGCAACTAATGAATCATTGAACCTTATCAAAAACTAATGATGTACTATATGGTCGACCAACTGAACATTAAAAAAAAATAATAATAAGTTAGAAAATAAAACACCAGCAAAGCAGACTGAAAAAAGAAGAAGAAAACCAGGAAAGTATAGTGTCATGGAAACAGAGACCATTTGAAGGACAGAGGTGTCAATTATGTCCACTGTCACAGAATATTCAAGCAAAATGGAGACTAAGAAGTGTTCAATGGACTTAGAGGTCATTGGTGACCTTGATGAAACCTGCTGTAACTCAGACTGGAATAGGCTGAAGAAGTAGTAACTTTTTTTGGTCCTAATTGAGTGAGAGAGAAGTCAGTGGAAACAGGAAGTTTAGACAACCCTTTCCTGGTAAGAAGGAAAGGAGAGATAAAGGGAAGTAACTGGAAAGAAGAATGAAGTTAAAGAAGAGTACAGTTGGCCCCAATTTTCTTGGCCTGCCAAGACTGCATTACAAGTATGGACTAGGTAGACGAAGAGTGATCGGGTCCTCTTACCCATGCCTGCCTGGACTAGAACTGCTGCAACACAGGGCTCTGAGGGATGAGATAGTACAGCTCTTTGCCTCTCCCCAGAAGAAATCATAACCCCCGGCTAAGAGCCAAGGAGAGAGGAAGCGCCCATCTTCTTGTCTACAGTGCCTGGACACAGCTCTATAACACGGTGCAGGGTGGAAAAGGAAATTATAGAACAGACCACCATTCAAATGCTACAGATTCTCACGGTTCTTACTGAAAATTGATCGATTTTCTTCTTTTCAGTAGCTTGAGATATAATTTACACACTATCTAATTCAACCATTGAAAATACACAATTCAGTGCTTTTTTTTTTAATAGATTCAAGTTGTACAACCAACATCACAATCAATTTTAGAACACTTTCATCACACCAACAAGAAACCCCATAACCGGGGCGCCTGGGTGGCTCAGTGGTTTGGGCTGCTGCCTTCGGCTCGGGTCATGATCTCAGGGTCCTGGGATCGAGCCCCGCATCGGGCTCCCTGCTCCGCAGGAAGCCTGCTTCCCTCTCTCTCTCTCTCTCTCTCTCTCTCTGCCTGCCTCTCTGCCTACTTGTGATCTCTGTCTGTCAAATAAATAAATAAAATCTTTAAAAAAAAAAAAAAAAGAAACCCCATAACCATCAGCTATCACTCCCATTCAGTCCCTTCAGGCCTCAGCAACCCTTACATGCTTTCTAGCTCTCCAGATTTACCTTCTCTGGGAATTTCATATAAACGGAATCACACTATGTGGCTTTATGTGCCTGGCTTCTTTCACTTAGCCTGATGTTTTCAGGGTTCATCCATAATGAACCACTGGTTAGTACTTCATTTCTCTTTATGCCTGAATAATATTCCTTGACAAACTTCTAAACTATTTTCCAAAGTGGGGGGCATCATTATACATTCTCAAGTGTCTGATAATTCCAATTTTTTCACATCCCCACTAATAACAAATTGTTACTACCTGTTTTTTAATTATAATCATCCAAGTATTTGTGACATAACATGTCATTTTGTTTTTAAAATTTTTTTGAGTATCATGGTTTTGATTTACATTTCTCCAATGACTGTTGATACTAAGCATCTTTTAATGTGTTTATTGGCCACTTACACATTTTGGAGAAGTCTCTGTTCAGATTTTTTGTCCATTTTTCAAGTGGATTTTATTATTAAATTATAAGAGGTCTTTATATATCTTGGATAAAATTCCTTTGTCAGATATATGATCTGCAAATATTTTCTCTCATTCTGTGAGTTGTCTTTTTATTTTTCTCATGCTGTCCTTTAAAGGACCAAGGTTTTTAATTTTGATGATTAGTAGATTTTCTTAAACGATACTTTCTCCTTTGCCCTTGGGACAATTTTCAGAGCTTTATATGATTGTTGTTTTTTTTAATTTTTCATAAGTGAAATTATTGTTTTTCTAGGTAGAGAGTTCAACAAGCTCCTTATACCATTATTCCAGAGGTTATTCCGTATAATATGTTTTAATATCCTAAAGGTTTAGTCTCCTAAGTCTTCTTATTCAGTGTTTTCCTAGTATTATCACATAATTATATCTCCAGAAGATATAATTCATCTCCAGCATCATATTCACAAGTTAAATGCAAAAACACAAACACATAAAAATGCCCCTGTTACATATATATTATAGAAACATATAATATATATATATATTATAATTACTATATTATTGTAATATAATTATAGAATTATAAATATACGAAATATGTATCTTATATATATAAATTTTATATATAAACGTATAAAATGTAATTATAAAATAAAATATATAATTATAATATAATTATTATAAGTATTATATATATAATCTTTATTTCTCTTCAAAAATCCTCCGCAGTCAAGGTTATTAGCACAAACGAACAGATTCAGAAGGATAATATCACTAAGGTTCACACAACTATTAGGAGATAGGGCTGGGACTGAAACACAGATCAACCTATCGCCAAGATATATGTTGACAGAGACTAATTCTTCATCAATATCAAGGGACTAAAAATTTACAGAAATATACAAGTAAAAAGCCAAACTATGTACTTAGAGTGAGCTTAATAAAAAGTTTCAATTAAATTCCTGTCAACAATAACTATTCCCTTGTCAAGTATAGGGCTCAATCCCGACTAAAAAATAAACTATAATTTCAATACCATTATAGTTTAAAAACAAATTTCATGTCAAATTAGCCATGAAACACTACTAATGAAAAATTTTTCAAAAAATAAAGGAAGAGGTTTGACCAATGAAATGGCTTAAAAAGAACTAACTAAAAGTTGCTTTATATTCATAGTTAGTAGTATTATAATTTTCTACAAAGATACTTGGCTAAATAGACTTTTAATAGAGATTCAACTTAGATTTAATAACTAGGTTTATGAACCAACTACTGACAAGAGAAACTGTCATTGTTTCACAGTTGACCATTTTTCTTCCCAAGAAATCATTTTAGTTTTATAAATGCAGCTTTCATTCTTCATTCATATAGTTAAGTGTTTGGGTTTTTCTGAAATGTGGACTGCACTTACATTTAAATTTTATTACCAAAGGTCTTAGTTCTTTTAATAGCTCTTTGATGTACAAAAAAATTCTAGAATGAAACCAGAATTTATGTGCTTACTAAACAAACTGTTGGGTTGAAAAGAAAGTGCCAAGCAAGAACAAATACTAAGTTTCTAATTTCTATGTTTTATCATCCGATATAAAGAGTAGGTTTCAGTTAAATGTTACATTGTTGACTTAAGAAATTCTGTAATTCTAAACATCCACAGAAGTTTAAAAGGCAAAACTATAGGATAAGGGACACCTGGATGGCTCAATTGGTTAAGCAACCAATTTTTGATTTCGGCTCAGGTCTTGACCTCAGGGTCATGGGGTGGAGCCCCAGAAGCCCCACATTAGGCTCTCTGCTCAGGTGGGGGTCAGCTGGAGATTCTCTCTCTGTCCCTCTCCCTTTGTCCCTTCCCTACTCATCCTCTCTCTCTTTCTCTCTCTCTCTCTCTCACAAATATAAATAAATAAATAAACCTTCCAAAAAAAAAAAAAACTGTAGGATAAAAGGACCCACTTCTTTTTGCCTTGGACATAATTTACATAAAGAGTTTGTTACCCTAGCAATCAAAGTCTCTTAATGCCATGTTGGGTAACCAGATGATATTTAGAAGAATATTTATTGATTACTCACCATGAACCAAAGACTACTTTAGATGTCATAATGAATCTAAGCAGTGTATACAGGGGTCTAAAAATAGGAAAATATCCAAAGAAAGTTCAGGAAAATGTGTGACATGCAGACCTTAATGTATTTTTAAAGAGGAGTCAAGGTGGTTTATAAACTACCTTTAATCAGAAAGTACAGTGAGATGACAAACACCTACATCATATTTCCACATATATTCGGTATACTCTATCCCACACACTGCTAAAATGAATGAATTTCTGGCTTAATCTAATGTGTCATTCTTTGTTTCTTTCATATCTTTCTTTGACCCTACAAAGACACATCACTCACTTTTTTACTAGACATGCATGAATATCACAAATGGATATGCATGTAAATAAAAATTTCTAATGCCAGCTCTTGAAGAAACATATAAAAAGAATATGCAAATATTCCTATCTAGAAAATGGCAAATGGGCGCTGCTGATCTGCAGTGGGAAAAGTTGACTCAAGCTCTAAATAACAGTAGAAATAGTTAAGGGACACTGTTAATAAGGTTAAAAATAGTAGGAAAAACAAGTAAGTAAAAAATAAATACTCTTATTTAATCACTACATTTTTTAATGAAATTCGCCCTTTAAACATGGGTTGAACTTTTAGAGCAGTGATACACAATCCTTAAAATTTCTCAACATTTTACCTCAAGTAAGCTTTAAAACTTTTGATTCAAATATATTTGAAGCCATTATGAAGGAATTCTGAGCAAAAATGGGGGAGTATCAGAACCTATAATCAGTATCACATATTTTGTCTCACCGTTTCATCATATCTTCTACCTAAAAACCATGACACACCCAGTGCATTTGTGAGACACAAGGAGTTTGCTCAGCTGAACTGACTTTGATCTGGTCAGCTATCATGGTCATCACTATCTGCAGCTTTCCCCCAATCATATTAATGATAACTAATAGCTCTTACTTCTTTATAAAAGTTTATTATTTCTTCTCCTCCTTTCTTTGTTTTCCTATGCTCCTTCCATGATGTGAGTATTCTGTGGTCCCAACTGCTTACATCATAAGACAAAATGCCATCCTCCCATACATGGCTTTACAATTAGTTTATTTTTCTACAGATGCTACTCTCCAAACTGAATATAGGCCTTAACAGATAAACATCCTTCTCTCTCTCTCTCTCACACACACACATACACACATACACACACACAAAACAACACACACACACACACACACACACACAAACATATTTTTTTCCCCAGGTCAAAGATGAGATTGAATATTCAAAACTTAGTAATTTATATAAGAATAAATTTCAAAAAAAGGAAAAAAGTAAATTTCAAAAAGCTTAGTAAAAGAGCTTTATGCCCACATTATGAATTTAGAAAGCCAGCCATATAATGAACATTTAAACACACAGATATACACATACACATTCGGTGAGTATTATTTAATAGTATTACATTTTTAAGGGCCACTAAAAAAGACTGAAAGTGACTTATATATTAGCAAAAATAATGTTCATATACAAATACTACTCTTATTCTGGAGGAATCAACTATTTTTTAGTAAAAAATCAGAAAAGAATATTTACTAGCCCATTAGTTTTTAAAACCTCCTTCAAAATCAGAGACATGTCATTCTAAAGTAAACCTAACAGATCATTTGAAGCACAAATGTTATCAAGAAACATTAACTTTACCACAAAGCATAGCAATCAAAGTGCTTTCTAAAATCCTATCTAATGCTAGCAATCATTGTATTATATAATCAGTTAAACCCCCAAAGTATAGGGAAAAAGCATATACTTGACCATTTTCAATCACAAGTTCTTTAGAGAATAAAATATTCTTTGAACAAAACCTCATGAGAACTAGAATTCCCTTTTCAATATATGGTCTCTCCTAGAGCTGTAACTAAATATTACTGAGTGGCAGAAAAACAAATCTCAAGAAATGATGGACTTAAAAAATTTCATTGTAGAAAGCACAAAGCAAATCCTAATAATACCAATTTTAAAATGATAGCTCCCCTGCTTCAAGAGAAGCAAATATAAATACTCACAGTAATGACTAAAAGACCCAACTGGATATGTTGAGACTCTGATGGACTTTAATAAGCATAATCACCAAGCAACTTAAATTAGAAAGTCAGTTTTATTTAGTAGTTGATTAAATCTTTATTAAATTCATAGATTGTGAAATTAATAGTTCAATTTTAATCAAAACTTCTTAAAGTCAAGTTTGATAGTGTATAACACTGAACACAAAACTAATTTTGTTAGATCTTTAGAAGTCCTATATTTAAATTCTATTAATTCTATGGCATTAAATATAATAAAAATATGCCATTCATTTACCAATCATATCGTTCAAAACCATACACTGAATAGGAGGAATTTCATTAATATAAAAGTAAAATTAAAGTCATCCGGGGGCATCTGGGTGGCTCAGTTGGCTAAGTGCCTGCCTTCGTCTCAAGTCATGAACTCAGGGTTCATGGGATCAAGCCCCCGCTTCTCCCTCTCCCTCGTTCTCTCTCTCTCTCTAATAAATAAATTAAATCTTTAAAATAAATAAATAAATAACAAATAAAGTCATCTGTGTTTATATTTCTTAAATACCAACAAAGGACTCAACACACTTAGTTTGGACCTTTCCAAAATTATGTTCTACATTTTTTTAAAAGATTTTATTTATTTATTTGACAGACAGAGATCACAAGTAGGCAGAGAGGCAGGCAGAGAAAGAGGGGGAAGCAGGCTCCCCGCTGAGCAGAGAGCCCAATGTGGGGCTCAATCCCAGGACCCTGGGATCATTACCTGAGCCAAGGGCAGAGGCTTTAACTTACTGAGCCACCCAGTTGCCCCCAAAATTATGTTCTATATTTATATTATATTTCCTGAAACAGAGAAGCTATCACTTTCCAACTGGTTTATTAACATTTCATGTATCCTGATCCCCTCCAGCTCTAAAAAGCTTAGTTACACACTTAGTTATACTAAGTTATACACCTATTACTTTTAAGTCTCAAAACTTCCTGAAGTCTTTGCATATTATTAATAACACCTTGATCTCACTAGTAATCCTAGAGAGGAAAGTGGCTTTAATTTTCTATTGCAATGCAACAGAGAAAATAAAGACTAAGACTTGAATAATGACCATGAACATGACCTAGACTGGAAAACAAGCTGTTACCTCAAAGGGAGAGAAAAATTACCTGTAGGTAATTTATGCTTCCCATCGATATTCTATAAAATACTGAAACTATTATATTCAAAAGAAATGTAAGTATGGGAAAGACACACTGAGGTACACGGCATCATGAGATATTATTAAAACAAAGTTTCATTTCCAAAAGCGAAAGGTGAAAGTTTTCCGTCAAGTCATTTCATCTTCAGTCAAAACCAATTATGAATTCAAAGCAAAGATAATAATAGCTAGCTTTGAGGGTGCAAAACTAGAAAAACTTGATTTTTTATGGTTTAAAAATTTTAATTTGACAGATAACTCGAGAAAATTTCTCAAAAACTTTCCCCCCCCACCCCAAAGCCACTAATCTATTGGGGGAAAAAAAATAAACGAATATGTATAAGAAAAATATATTTAGGAAAAGTGCTAGATTAATTTTTTATAAAAAAGAAAAACACTTGGGGCGCCTGGGTGGCTCAGTGGGTTAAGCCGCTGCCTTCGGTTCAGGTCATGATCTCAGGGTCCTGGGATCGAGCCCCACATCGGGCTTTCTGCTCAGCCGGTAGCCTGCTCCCCTTCCTCTCTCTCTGCCCGCCTCTCTGCCTACTTGTGATCTCTCACTGTCAAATAAATAAATAAAATATTAAAAAAAAAAAAGAAAAAGAAAAACACAGTACTTACTATGTAAAATAACAGTATATTCATTAAATAAAATTTCATTAACTAATTCTTAAATTTCATATTACAGCCAGGTAAAGTGATAGAGAACAACAGTTCTAATCAAAAAACAGAACAAGTTAGAAATCTCATTATAGGGAAGGGTTAAAGAAAGAGGAGCAGAAGAAACAAAAATGGAAGAAAATAAGACCTAAAGCTATGGGTTTATGAGATGAAAAATAGGAAAATAAGTTAGGTTGAAGCATATAAACTGTAGATCACTCAGGTGCAACCTGAATCATTAGCTCTTCAGCAAGGAGCTATTACTCTCAGATCTGCAACAACATCTAGTAATCTATCAAGCTTTGCAGAAACAATTAGTCTTCAATCTTCTGCGCTATGATCAGAACAATGGTGCTTCACAGAATGAGGCCCAAACAAGCCAACAGAGGTTGCCCATGAGCTGTTAACTTGCCTTATTTCAGACCAATGTGCCAAATCATAAAAGTTGAAAAAGAAAAACCTGTTAGTATCAAGTGAAATTTTTTCATCACCAAGCACTAGTACCCTCCATGGTGAATTAAGCCAGTCTTCTTTTATTTGTATCTAGTCACTGGAAAGCTAGAAGACCAAACTAGGGTTAAGTCTGTCAATTTATATTGGTGACTGGCTACACTATTGCACTCTTAGTTGTAACTCTGGCTAACTTTCCAAACTCCTGAATACAGGGTCTATAAGCAAGAAGATCAAATCCATGATTCAGCTCAATGGCTCCAACATGGTTTTCTCCACCACTGATTCATGTCCTGAACCAGGAATCAAGAAGTAGAATAGCCCGTGAAATTTGGGATAGCACATGAGAGTGAACAGGGAGTAAGTATGTTACACAGAGAGCCCTAAACGTCCTTAAACTTGACATCCAAAGTACTCCAGCTACAAATGTAACCAAACACTGAATACTATCAGTCCCTGAATCAGAACACATCGAGTATCTTGGGTTGAATGAAGACCACATATAACATTAGATCATCTGAAAGTGATAGAGTTTAAATTTTATCCCATCACAACGTGTCCATCTGGGCAGCACGGATTTGGCCACCACTTCTTAATATATGCCAGAGTCTCCATCTTTTTTGACAAGGAGAAAAAAATATTCATTTTCTTCAATAACGACTATCACCAAGAGTTGAAAATGAAGTAACCAAGTCTCTGCAGAAGGGATTCATGTAGGGACAAGACAAAGAAGGCACAGGTATTACTCTAGATTTTAAGCCCTCCCTCTTGGGATTCCCAGTAAACTGCAGAACCACAGTTTGTTGCATCAACCAAATACACACATCCAACAAACGTTTATGGAGGCAAGCGTTACAGTGGAATCTTCGTCCATAAAGTAAAATGAATTATGTTAACCTCAATGAATTCACATTCTCTTGGGAGAGATAACACATGTCAGATTTGGGTGAGTGTTATGCTAAACTATGATGAAGATGCTAAACTATGATGAAGATGCTAAACTAAGTATGAAAGAAACACAAAGTTGGGGGCAACCGGGTGGTTCAATCAGTTAAGCATCTGCCTTCGGCTCAGGTCATGATCTCAGGGTCCTGAGACCGAGCCCCACATCAGGATCCCTGCTCAGCGTGGTATCTTCTTCTTCTTCTCCCTTGCCCTTCCCCCACAGTGGTGCTCAGTCACTCACTCTCTCTCTCTCTCTCTGCTCTCAAATAAATAATCAAAAAATATTTTTTTTAATTTTTTTTTAAAGATTTTATTTATTTATCAGAGAGAGAGAGGGGGAGAGAGCGAGCACAGGCAGACAGAATGGCAGGCAGAGTCAGAGGGAGAAGCAGGTTCCCCGCTGAGCAAGGAGCCCGATGTGGGACTCAATCCCAGGACGCTGGGATCATGACCCAAGCCAAAGGCAGCTGCTTAACCAACTGAGCCACCCAGGCGTCCCTTTTTTTAATTTTTAAAAAGATTTTATTTATTTATTTCACAGAAAGAGAGATCACAAGTAGACAGAGAGGCAGGCAGAGAGAAAGAGGGGGAAACAGGCTCCCTGCCGAGCAGACAGCCTAATTCGGGGCTCAATCCCAAAACCCTGAGATCATGACCCAAGCCGAAGGCAGAGGCCCAACCCACTGAGCTGCCAGGCGCACCCAAAAGGATTTTTAAAGAAAGAAACACAAAGTTGAGAAAAGGCAAATTTCTGAGTAGGAGGATGGGAGATGGGAAAAGAGGAAATCATGGAAGGCTTCACAGATTGCAAGCTGTCAGACCAGGGCATTATAGGATAGGAGTTTACTAATGGAACAAAAGAAAAGAAGTTCAGACAATACAGGTCCAAAAAAAAAAAAAAGTGAACAGCCTGAACAAAAGCAAGAAGATATAAAAATATACAATGTGTTTAGGAAGCCAAGAGCACCCTAAGGTGCTGAAGCAAGAGAGTTAGAGGGCAAGGGACAGAGAAGAAGCTGGAAGAGTTAACACGGAGCCACAAAGAAAGGGGCCTTAGATTATATGGCAAGAAGTTGAACTTCATTCTGAAAACAACAAGGAGACATTGATGGTTTTTTAATAAAGTGAGGATGACAAGATCAGATCAATATCTCAGGAAGACAAATGTGGCGATGGTGTGAAAGCTGGATTATTGGGGAATGAGAACAAAATGATAGGGTATGAAATGACTATAAAAGGGAGTCTTTGAAATCATTAGCTCTATTGATTATAAATCCTGATCCCCCTCTCACCTAGGTAACAATGCACCAAGGAAGGAAGGAAGGAAGGAAGAAGGGCAGGCCCTGAATAAATTCTAAAATAGTCTATAATTCAGTTTTTACTAATTCAAATAATTTTCCCACTTTTTCTAAAGGATAGAGGTTTTATTACATACATCTTTGTTGTAATCAGCATCTCTGGTTTTGAAATTTTATATCAATGGTACTAAAATTACTTTCGTGCTATTATCTCATGGCATGTAGTGAGGGGAAAAAAACCTGTTAAACATCAAATTTGACCCAATAAAGTAATTGCCATAGGGTTTTCTTTTTTATCCTTACCATTACAAGTTCTTCCTGTAATTCACTGCAACTTTTTTCATTATACTGGAGTCTCTTTGAAAGGTCTATAATTACTTTCTTATGTTCCTCGATCTCTTCATTTAGTTTCTTGTTTTTGGAGACATACTCTCTTTCTAATCTGAAAAGTTAAAGTGTCAGAGCAGAGTTTTCAAATATGGTTTTATCAAGTCCTATTATACAGTTTAACATGACTGACAGATGTATTATCTATCAAGTTTTTGTGCCAAAGACCACCTCTCTTTTTTTCAAACAAAAAGGGTTGCATATTCTTAAATGAAAGACTTTAATGGAATAATACCTCACCCCTTTCATTAGCAGATATTTTACTAAGCCCGAGGTTATAAACAAAATCGATTTGGTTAGTGTTGATTTGGTCTCACCATTATTTTTTTTTTAAGATTTTACTTATTCATTTGACAGAGATCACAAATAGGCAGAGAGAGGAAAGGAAGCAGGCTCCCTGCTGAGCAGAGAGCCCGATGCGGGGCTCGATCCCAGGATCCTGAGATCATGATCTGAGCGGAAGGCAGAGGCTTTAATCCACTGAGCCACCCAGGTGCCCCTCACCATTATTTTTGATGAACAAAACCCACCTACCACAGTTCAATTAGCTCAGAACCTTCCTCAAGACAGAAAACAGTTCTATCAAACAATTTTCAAATTAAACTATAACATTAGAAAAGGAACAAATGTTTTATTCCTGGATGTCCATGCAAATGGAATATGATGGAAAATAAAAATCCTAAAGAAAGAATCATCAAAAATCATCCACATTCACTGTGAAAACATATGAAATTCTTTACTTTTTGTTCTTTTTTAAGTTTTTATTTAAATTCCAGTTAGCTAACATACAGTGTAATATTAGTTTCAGGGGTAGAATTTAGTGATTCATTACTTCCATATAACACCCAGTGCTTCCTTAATGCCTTCCTTAATGTCCATCCCCCATTTAACCCATCCCCCACCCACCTCCCCTCCAGGAACCCTCAGTTTGTTCTCTATAGTTGAGAGTCTCTTATGGTTTGTCTTTCTCTCTTTTTACCCTTATGTTCATCTGTTTTGTTTCTTAAATTCCACATATGAATGAAATCGTATGGTATTTATCTTTCTCTGACATATTTCACTTAGAATAATAATCTCTAGCTCTAGCCACGTCATTGCAAACGGCAAGATTTCATTCTTTTTAATGGGTGAGCAATAGTCCATTGTATATACCACCTCTTCATCTATCAGTCGATGGACATTTGGGTTCTTTCTATAATTTGATTATTGTTGATAATGCTGCTATAAACATTACGGTAAATGCACCCCTTCGAATCTGTATTTTTGTACCCTTGGGTAAATACCTGTAGTGCAATTGTTGGATCATATTTTTAATTTTCTGGGAAATCTCCATACTGTTTTCCAGAGTGACTGCACCAGTTTGTATTCCCACCAACAGTCTAAGAAGGTTCCCTTTTCTCCTCATCCTCACCAACATCTGTTGTTTCCTATGTTGTTAATTTTAGCCATTCTGACAGGTGTGAGGTGGGATCTCACTGGAGTTTTGATTTGTATTTTCTTGATGATGAGTGATGTTGACTATCTTTTCATGTGTCTGTTGGTCATCTGTATGTCTTCTTTGGAAAAATTCTGTATTCATGTCTTCTGCCCATTTTTAATTGGATTATTTGTTTTTTGGGTGTGTTGAGTTTTATAAGTTCTTTATAGATTCTGGATACTAACCCTTTATCAGATATAGCATTTGCAAATGTCTTCTTCCATTCCATAGGTTGCTAACTTTAAGTTTTGCTGATTGTTTCCTTCATTGTGAAGAAACTTTTTATTTTAATGAAGTCTCAAGAGTTTACTTTTGTTTTTGTTTCCTTGCTTCAGGAGATATATCTAGTAAGAAGTAGCTATAGACTGGGGCGCCTGGGTGGCATAGTCAGTTGGGCATCTGATTCTTGGTTTCAGCTCGGGTCATGATCTCAGGGTTGTAAGATCGAGCCCCACATCGGGCTCCATGCTCAGCACTGTCTGCTTGAGATTCTCTCTCCCTGTCCCTCTGCCCCTCCCATTGTGCTCTCTTACTTTCTCTCTCTCTCTCTCTCTCTTAAATAAATAAATATATCATTAAAAAAAAAAAAAGAAAAAGAAGTTGCTAAGGATGATGTCCAAGAGGTTACTGCCTATGTTCTCCCCTAGGATTTTGATGGTTTCCTCTCTCAAATGTGAGTCTTTCATCCATTTTGAATTTGTTTTTGTGTATGGCATAAGAAAGTGTTCCAATTTCATTCTTTTGCATGTTGCTGTCCAGTTTTCCCAACAACATCTGTTGAAGTGACTGTCTTTTTTCTATTGGATATTCTTTCCTGATTCGTTGAAATTAATTGACCTTATATAGTTGTGGATCCATTTCTGGGTTTTCTATTCTGTTCCATTGATCTATGTCTGTTTTGGGGCCAGTACAATACTATCTTGATCCCTATAGCTTTGTAATGTAACTTCAAGCCCAGAATTGTGATGTCCCCAGTTCTGCCTTTCTTTTTCAAGATTGCTTTGACTATTTGGGGTCTTTTGCAATTCCATACAAATTTCAGGATTGTTTGTTCTAGCTCAGTGAAAAATGCGGTGGTATATTTTTTTTATTTAGTTTTCTCAGTGTTCCAAGATTCATTGTTTATATACCACACTCAGTGCTCCATGAAATACATGCCCTAGGGATTGCATTAAATGTATAGATTGCTTTGGGCAGGACAGACACTTCCAACAATATTTGTTCTTTCAATCCATGAGATTGGAATTGAGATCTTTCCCAGTTGGAAATGAGTTCTTTCAATCCATAAGAAATGGAATGTTTTTCCATTTCTTTGTGTCATCTTTAGTTTTGTCATAAGTGTTTTATAGCTTTTCAGAGTTCGTTAGGTTTATTCCTAGGTATCTTATGAATTTTGGTGTAATTGTAAATGGGATTGATTCCTTGATTTTTCTTTCTGCAGCTTCATTACTGGTGTATTGAAATGCAACAGGTTTCTATATGTTGATTTTATATCCTGAGATTTTACTGAATTTGTGTATCACTTCTAGCAATTTTTTGGTGGAGTCTTTCAGGTTTTCTACATAAAGTATCATGTTATCTGCAAATAGTGAATATTAGACTTTGCCAATTTTGGATGACATTTATTTCTTTTTGTTGTCAGATGGCTGAGACTAGGACTTCCAGTACTACATCAAATAACAGTGGTGATAATGCACATCTCTATCTTGTTCCTGACTATACAGGAAAAGCTCTCAGCTTCTCCCCATTGAGAATGATATTAGTGGTGGGTTTTTTCATTAATGGTCTTTATTACATTGAGGTATGTCTCCTCTATCCCTACTTTGTTGAGGGCTTTTATCAAGAATGGATGCTATACTTTGTCAAATGCTTTTTCTGAATCTATTGAGAGGATCATATAGTTCTTATCCTTTCTTTTATTAATGTGATCTATCATGTGATTGATTTGCAAATATTGAACCACCCTTACAACACAGGAATAAAAATCCCACTTGATTTTAGTGAATGATTCTTCTAATGTACTTTGGATTTGATTTGCTAGTATTTTCTTGAGAATTTTTATATCCATGTTCATCAGGGATATTCTCTTTTCTAATGGGGTCTTTAAGTGGTTTTGGAACCAGGGTAATGCTGATCTCATAGAGTCAGTTTGAAAATTCTCCTTCCCTTCCTATTTTTTGGAATAGTTTGGGAAGAATAGGCATTAAGTCTTCTTTCAACGTTTGGTAGAATTCCCCTGTGAAGTCATCTGGCCCTGGATTTTTGTTTGTTGGAAGATTTTTGATTACTGATTCAATTTCCTTGTTGGTTATCAGTCTATTCAATTTTTTTATTCCTCCCTGTTTCAATTTTGGTAGTTTGTATGTTTCTAGGAACTGATCCATTTCTTCCAAATTGTCCAATTTGTTGACATATAATTTTTCATAATATTCTCTTATAATTGTATTTCTGTGGTGTTGGTTATTTCTCCTCTCTCATTTATTCTTTTATTTATGTGGGTATTTTCTCTTTTCTTCTGGATAAGTCTGTGAGGGGATTTATCAATTTTATTAATTTTTTCAAAGAAACAGCTCCCAGTTTCATTGATCTGTTCTACTGGGGGTTTTTTGTTTGTTTGTTTCTATATCATTTATTTCTGCCCTAATCTTTATTATTTCCCTTCTAATGCTGGCCTTAGGCTTCATTTGTTGTTCTTTTCCTAGTTTCTTTAAGTATAAGTTTAGGTTGCTTATTTGAGATCTTTATTGCATCTTGAAGTCACCCTGTATTGCTATATACTTCTTTCTTAGGACCGCTTTTGCTGCATCCCACAGGATTTGGACCATTGTGTTTTCATTTTCATTTGCTTCCATGTATTTTTTTTTTTATTTCTTCTTTAATTTCTTGGTTGAAACATTCATTCTTTAGTAGGATGTTATTTAACCTCCATCTGTTTATGGTCTTTCCAGATTTTTTTCTTATGGAACACTTCAAGTTTCATAGCATTGTGGTTAGAAAATACGAATGATATGATCTCAATCTTTTTGTACTTGATGAGACCTGATATGTGACCTAATATGTGATCTATTCTGGAAAATGTCCCATGTGCACTTAAAAAGAATGTGTATTCTGCTGCTGTAGGATGATATGTTCTGAATGAATGTAACTGTTTAGATCATCTGATCTAGTGTGCAATTCAAAGCCATTTTTCCCTGTTGATTTTCTATTTAGATCATCTGTCCATTGATGCAAGTGGGGTGTTAAGTCTTCTACTATTATTATTACATTATTATGAACTCCTTTATGTTTGTTATTGTTTTATATATTTGGGTGCTTCCAAGTTGGGAGCATAAATACCCACAATTGTTAGATCTTCCTGTTGGACAGACCACTTATGATGTAATGCCCTTCTTTATCTCTTGTTACAGTCTTTGGTTTAAAATGTGGTTTGTCTGGAGGTGCCTGGGTGGTGCAGTTGGTTGAGCATCTGACTCTTGGTTTCAGCTCAGGTCGTGATCTCAGGGTCTTGGGATAAAGCCCCACGTCAGACTCTGAGCTCAGCTGAAGTCTGCTTGGGATTCTCTCTCCCTCTCCCTCAGTTCCTCCCACTCATGCCTAAAATAAATAATCTTTTTTTAAAAATCTTTTAATTAAAATAAATAAATAAAATCTAGCTTTTCCTATATAAGTATGGATCCTCTGGCTTTCTTTTGATGTGCTTTTCCATGGTAAATGTTTTTTCTTCCCCTCACTTCCAATCTGCAGGTGTCTTTAGGTTTAAAATGAGTCTCTTGGGGCACCTGGCTGACTCAATTGGCATGCAGCTCTTGATATCAGAACTTTAAATTTGAGCCTATGTGGGGTGTAGAGATTACTTAAAAATAAAATCTTTTAAAAATAAAAAATAAATATAAGATGAGTCTATTGTAGACAACATATAGATAGGTCATTTTTTAATCCATTCTGATACCCTATGTCTTTTGATTGGATTATTTAGTCCATTTACATTCAGAGTAATTATTAATACATATGAATTTAGCACGACTTTATTACTTATTTTGTCACTGTTTCTGGGGATTTTCTCTGTTCTTTTCTAGTCTTTGTGCATCTAGTTTTTCTTTCCCACTCAAAGAGTCCTCTTTAATATTTCTTGCAGGGCTGGTTTAGTGGTCACAAGCTCCTTTTAGTTTTTGTTTGTCTGGGAAGCTCTTTATCCTTCCTTCTATTCTGAATGACAGCCTTGCTGGATAAAGTATTCTTGGCTGCAAGATTTTTCCCATTCAGGATGTTGAATATATCATGCCACTCTCTTCTAGCTTGCCAAGTTTCTGTGGAAAGATCTGCTCCTAAACTTATTAGTCTTCCCTTGTAAGTTAGGGACTTCTTTTGTCTTGATGCTTTTGGATTTTTTCTTTATTTCTGTATTTTGCAAATTTAACTACACTATGTCTTGGTGTTGGCCTGCTTTTGTTGATTTTCATGGGAGTTCTTGGTGCCTCCTGATTTGGATGTCTTCTTCCTTCCCCAGATTAGAGAAGTTTTCAGCTATAATTTCCTCAAACAAACCTTCTGCCCCCTTTTCTAGCTCTTCTTTTTTTGGGGGGCGGGGGGCTCCTATTATATGCATGTTATTACACTTTCTGGAGTCACCAAATTCCCTAAGTCTAGTTTTATGATCCAAGATTTTTCTTTCCCTTTTTTGTTCAGCTTCATTATTTTCCATCTTCTGAGGGAATTCTATCCTTTTGTTTTTTTGACATAAAATGTATTGTTTCAGGGGCACAGGTCTGTGATTCATCAGTCTTACACAATTCACACTGCTCACCATAGCATATACCCACCCCAATGTCCATCACCCACCCCTCCCTAAAAATATGAAACACTCCTTGAATTTGTATGTCATCCTTGTGCAGGGGCCTTGCTAGTCTTCTCTGTATCATTCCAATTTTAGTATACATGCTGCCGAAGCAAGCACAGGAATTCTATCTTCTATATCACTTATTCCTTCTTCTGCTTCTTCCATCCTTGAGGTAATTACACCCAGTTTGTTTCAAATCTTGGTTATCACATTTTTTATTTGGCCTGATTTGTTTTTAGCTCTTTTGCTTCTGCAGTAAGGGTCTCCCTGATGTCTTCTATGCTTTTCTCAAGCCCAGCTTATTAACCTTATGATTGTTGCTTTAAATTCAGGATTAGGCATGTTACTTAGATCTGTTTCGATTAGATTCCTAGCCATGATCTTATCTTGTTCTTTCTTTTGGGATGAAATCCTCCATTTTGGCATTTTGTCTAGGTCACTGTCTTTTTCTGTGTGTTAGTAAAACCTGTTATGTTTCCTGCTCCTGAGAGTAATGGCCTAATTAAAAAAGGTCATATAATGTCCAGAGCCTGGTACTTCGGGAAGTAGCTCTAGTGTGTATTGCATGCACTCTGCTGCTTGTTTTCTTTGCTCTATCCTTCAGGTCAGTGGTCTGCAGAGTTTCTCCTTGCCTGCAGTGGGGAGTGTTTGGACCCTGGCTAGGGTATGGAGTGTTTTAACTAGCTGTGCTCTGGTCTGCTTGTTAAGAAAATTGATACTATTCCCAATAGAACTGAAGCTTTGCAGAACTGTATAGTCAGTAGACAAGGTACATGAAGGGGTTTGTGTTGTCTTTGTGGGGAGGCACCCACTGCACTGATTCTTTGGCACACTTGCCTGAGAAAAGCAGTACCAGTGGAGCACAGGGTATGGGGCTTGGTGTGAGCAAGTTAGGCAACCAGAGTTGGTGCGGTGGTATTTCCTGTGAGGGGCAGGGTAGGGCAATGGTGCCAGCCAGCTCCTTTGTCCCTGGAGAGGGGAATTCCTGCTTGCTGCTGAGAAGCCCTCCCAGAAGACTGAACAATCTTCCCTCACGAGTCCCAGCAATTCCTTAGGTCACTGCCTTCACACTGTCTGTGTCCAGGTTGCTTGACCACCTTGAGCAGTGCAGTGCACTGTGGGCTCTATCACTGCCCAGCTGGCTGAGTTTTAAAATTCCATACTTTAAGGACCTGGTGTGGCAGGGACCTGCACTGGTCTTCTGGGGGAGGGTAATTAGTGCCGGGACTGATGCAGGTCTGACCCAGAAGAACAGTCACACCAGAGCACAGAAGCAGGGAATACACACTAAAGAGCCAGTGTCCAGGTTAGCAGCCCTCAGCAGGTGTCTCTGCACTTACGCTGGGGGGCAGGGGAGAAAATGGCACCTGCTGGCACCTTCATTCCCAGAGAGGCAATGTCACCTCTTTAAGATGTGCTCCAAGAAGGAGAAACCTTCTCTCCCCACGCATCTCAGGCAATCCTCAGATCACACCATCTGTCCCCAGGTTACCTGGCTGCCTTCTCCACAGGAGCACAGCAGCATCCACATGGCTCCACACCAGCCACACAGTGGATCTCTAAAACTCCAGTCTTTGAGTCCTACTGATTGCAAAAACTCATAAAAATCAGCTCCTCTCACTCTCCCAGGCAATGCCTTTGGGGAAGTATTCTCTTTGTGCCTATCTCTATGCACTCTCCTCTCACTCACCTTTCTTCACGACCAGGGCTCCTTCCCCTCTGCAGCATCCACAAGCCATTTCTCCCCCAAACCACATCTCCACATCTCCTACCTTCCACAAAGTGGCTTCCTCTCTCCCTCCAGTTGTGCAGTTTGTTCTGTCAATGCTCAGATCAATTTCTTGGGTATTCAGAATGATCTGACATTTATCTAGCTGTGTTTGAGGGACCAGGCAAGCCTAATACACCATTTTAGCCCCCAACACCACTACAAGAAATTCTTTTCAAAAGATTTGCCTTCCTATTTAAATTTTGCTCAGGCTGGCATTGAACTGTATTTACATTCTTGTATGGACATCTGATGAAAGGCAGCTTAGAACTATTTCAGTTTAGAATTTGTTGTAGGTAATCCACTAAATGGGTAATTTTAATTCAAATTAAAGGGTTGCCACTATTTTTAATCTGAGATCTTCCTGATGAACATAGTAGACCAGTAGACCTGTTTCCTACAATTTTGAAGCTGTAATGCAGAAATAAAGTGATTCAGTATAACCAAATCTACCACTACATCCAGGCTATAATCAGATAAAGAGCTAATTCTTGAATAGCAGAAGATTTTACTCTCAAGAGTCAACATTCTTTTCTCTAGAATGAAATACAGACAACTCCAGTGTTAACCCTTTTGTATGTTCTGCTTTGGATCAAGGATATTCCAAAGTAGAATAGTTAAATATATATGTGTGTATATATATGTATACATGTGTGTATACACACACATACACACACACACACACACTTCCCAGAAAGTAAGTAGAATAGTAAAAATGGATTGAAGTAGAGAAAAGATAACAAATACATGCAGGAATCCCAACATATAGGTAATAGAAGTTTCAAAAAAGAGAAGGTAAAGAAAACAGAAGAGAAGAAATCAGCAAAGTAATAAATACAAATATTTCCTAGAAATGAATTACTTGAGTCTTTAAAATGGAAGGAGCTATATGAATGCCCAAAATGAATGAAAAAAAAAAAATCCATGCTAGGCCCATCACCATGAAATTTCAGAACACTGGGAACATAGAGAAAATTCTAGTGTCCACAGACTATGAAAATATATACACATTATTTCTTTATCAAGCATTATAATATAAGATCGGTAAACCATTTCTAGATACTTCCCTATGTTTCCATACTTGTGACTACTCTGTTCGAGTCTCCCGTGGAAAACATAGACCATATAAAAAATATCAGGAATCAAACAACTTAAGATTTCTTGACACTAGAACTTAATTAATACCCAAGTGAACTAAGAAAAAGAGAAAAGATCAAATAGACATCTTCAGAATGCAAATTTCAAAATTTTTCATCTGATGTAGAATTTCTCAAGAAGCTGCCCTACAAAGGGAGTAAATCAAACAGGGAGAGAGGGATGAGACCAGCAACAAGAAGTCCAAAATAGTAGAGAAGCAGAGAGCATCCCAAGGAAGATGGGGATGGGAAGTCCTAGGGATGACAGTGGCAGGGAGCCTAAAAAACAATTAGTCCAGGATGGAGAAGGTGGGGAGAAGGATGGATGTCTCTTACAAGAAACTTAAAACAATAGAATTGCTGAGGTACAGGAACATAATGAGGGATTATTCAATCATATTAGAGAGTTCAAGAGTAATTCAGTGTTTGGTGCAATAAACAACAAAGAATATAATAAACTGTGCCATGAAGAAAAATAAAGATAACTTACCAAGAAAAATAAGTTATAGAAAAAAATACCCCCAAATAGAACCCCTTAGGTAGGATGGGGGGAGGGTCGGGATTAAGTGTGTGCTGTGTGGGAGAAGGGTACAATAGAGATAATACGTAAGCAGTTGTGGGGGGAGGTAAAACAGGTAATATCTAACAGTGGGAACTAAAAACATGGCAGGATATGCATGTTATTCAGAAACAGGAAATTAAACATCAGAAGAAACAGCAATAAGAATTAAAAGCAGTTGCCTCAAGGGAGTGGAAATGGGTAGTAGAGAGCAAGGGGCATGAAACTGTTGACCTTGCCATATTCTTTTACTTTTAGACTATGTACAAGCTAATTTGATAAAGTCAAAATTTTATGTGACTCTTAATCTCACAAAACAAACTGAGGGTTGCTGGGGGGAGGGGTGTGGGAGAAGGGGGGTGGGGTTATGGACATTGGGGAGGGTATGTGCTTTGGTGAGTGCTGTGAAGTGTGTAAACCTGGTGATTCACAGACCTGTACCCCTGGGGATAAAAATATATGTTTATAAAAAATAAAAAATTAAAAAAATAAAAAAGAAATTATTACCACTCAACAAATATAAAATTAAATGACTCCGTCACTTGGTGCTGGGTTCAAGTTCGAATTGGGTCCACTGAAATAGGGAAACACTCCCTGCTGTCACCAATGTCACATACAACCTAGGAAGTTGTCAGGTCCTAGGAGTCTGGCAAAGCCCCACCAAGGGTAAGGAGTTAGGCAGGAGTATAACAAAGGTTAAAGGGAGCCCCAACTCTTTGAACTCCAAAGGAGAAGCATCAGGACTTGGCCAGTGGAGGATTTAGCAAGAAAAGTGAAGGGAGAGGAAGGAAACCTGTAGCTAAGGTGCCTTCTTTCCTGCTAGATTCCCATTCTATTATTTTTCTAAAGGAGCTCAACTAAAAACTTCACCACAGGGTGCTTTAACAAATATTCATCTTTGGTCTTCTATACAGAATGTACACACTAATACTGCTAATAAATCATAATACTTTTGTTATTTTTATACTTTTGGATGATATATTTATTTTTTTTTAAGATTTTATTTATTTATTTGACAGAGAGAGAGAGATCTCAAGTAGCCAGAGAGGCAGACAGAGAGAGAGGAGGGAGCAGGCTCCCTGCTGAGCACAGAGCCTGATGTGGGGCTTGATCCCAGGACCTTGGGATCATGACCTGAGCCGAAGGCAGAAGCTTTAACCCCCTGAGCCACCCAGGCACCCCTAGATGATATATTTAGAAAAACAAAGAAATTCCTAAATAATGAGTGTAATGAAATAACTAAATTGAAATTCAGTCCTTTCAGTATATCTTTGATAGTCCTGTTTTAAATTTAATTTTAAACTAGATTTAAAGTTATCATGAGCTCCTTCCCTCCATCACTGCCCACCAATCAGTTACCACAGCTAATGAACACCTGACATACAGAAAACTCTAAAAAGTTTATTGAAAAGCTTTAGTTTCATACTATAACTTTTAGATGCAAAAAAAAAAAAGATTTATAATTAAGAATATTTAACTACAGAAATAAAGAACAGATATATATCCTATCTAAAATTATATATCGAATATATATATTTATTAAAATAGCCCTTTTTTAAAAGATTTTATTTATTTATTTGGGAGAGAGAAACATAGCGAGAGAGGGAACACAAGCACAGGGGATGGGAGAGGGAGAAGCAGTCCTCCCTCTGAGAAGGGAGCGTAATGTGGGGCTCGATCTCAGGACTCTGGGATCATGACCTGAGCCAAAGGCAGACGTTTAATGATTAAGCCACCAAGCGCCCCAAAACAGCCTGTTATTGTTATTAAATTCTTAACTGAGCTCTTTAAAATATATATGTAAAATATATGTAAATATATATATATATTCCTTTTAAAATACATGTATACATATACATTCCATCTAAAATAAGTTCATGCAGAAAAGTTCACTGTTATGAAACTGTTGACCAAAATTATAAATCCAAACTAGACACACAGCCTTCTTCTCTTGACCTAGATCCACCTGGGAAAAAACAAGCTTAAGAACTGTAACCACAGGCAAAGTTCAGGCAGCATTTTCTCTATAACATCATCATTACCAGTTTTGCTAAATTCGTTTTATCCAACAGGTAAAACAATGTCCTACCCCAAAACTCCCTGCTCTCAGAGTTGTAAAATAAAGGTATCACTTACCTTAAAGACCTAAAATCTACCAAGTTTCTTTTGGAACACATTATCCAAAACTTAGAGCTACTTTGAAAAATTAATATTTGACAGTTTGTGACTCTAAAATATTTTTAAATGTTTTTTAAAGAGGATTCTGAAGGAAAGTCAGAAGCACAAATAGAAAATAAAATAACTGAACTAATCACCCCTCATGTCATACCATTTCTTCTAACACCACACATCCCTGGAACGGAAGTGGCAGTGAATGCAGAGAAAAAGAAGATATGATGGGGAAGAGAAGTCACAGGAACTGAGTTGCAAAATGAGAAGTGGGTTTTAACTACTATTTAATTTTTATTGTTTATTATTATTAACTTTATTATAATAGTAGATATATAGAGATAAAGAACAGATAGGAGATGTGTTAAAGTATTTAGGATTGTTAGCTGGTGCTTAGTTGAAATATGTAACTAGCACTTATAATTATTAGTTGACACTTACTTATTGGAATAGAAAATTTGCATAAAATATTTCAAGCACCAAAACACAACTAATAGCAAAACAAATAAGGGGAGAATCTGCTTTGGGGTCCAGTGAGAAAAGTACATAGGTTGGATGGAATAGACAAGTGATGGGTATTAAGGAGGGCACTTGTTATGATGAGCCCTGGGTGTTATATGTAAATGACAGATCACTGAACTCCACTCTTGAACCAATATTGAACTATATGTCAATGAACTAGAATTTGAATTTAAAAAAAAAAAAAAAAAGAAAGGAAAGTTACATAAGTCAAAATCTTGGAGCTTGGGGCTCAGTCAGTGAAGCATGCAACTCTTGATTTGGGGTTATGAGTTCGTGCCCCACGTTGTGGGTAGAGTTTATTTAGAAAAAAAAAAAAAAGTAGAGTTTATTTAGAAAAAAAAAAAATCCTTAGCTTAATTGTTAGCAGGTCCTTTACAATTCCTCTAGTCCAACTTTTGCAGGACTCTCTTCTTCAATATCCATAACAAAGAATCACCCACCTTCTGTTCTGAACTTCCCAAGGCAGGGAGCTCACTAGGTCCCCAAAAAGCCTATTATTTCATTATTGAGAGAATTGTTTGGGAGTACAGTCTGGCTTCTAACAGTTTCACTTGTAGGTCCTAATTATTACTTCAAAGCAACAGTAAAGAAGCCTGCACTATATTCGTGGGGCGCCTGGGTGGCTCAGTGGCCTTTGGCTCAGGTCACAATCTCAGGATCCTGGGATCGAGGCCCACATCTGGCTCTCTTCTTAGCAAGGAGCCTGCCTTCCCCTCTCTTTCTGCCTGCCTCTCCGCCTACTTGTGATCTCTCTCTCCCTCTCTCTGTGTCAAATAAATAAACAAAATCTTTAAAAAAAAAAAAAAGCCTGCACTATATTCTACATAAAGGTTCCTAAACAGATTTATATATATAAATGGACAGATTCAAACAGTGGTTCATAGGAAATTAAGAGGGTTAGTCTTAAAAATAACATTCACAATATGTCATCTAAGTCATCCCAAAAAAATTCAGTTCAGAATTACTGGTTTAGAGGTATCTGGGTGTTTCCATTGGTTAAGCATCTGAGTTTGCCTCAGATCATGATCTCGGAGTCCTGGGACCAGGCCCAGCATTAGGCTCCCTGATCAGTAAGGAATCTGGTGATCCCTCTCCTTTTATCCCTCTCCCCCTGCTTGTGCCTATGCTCTCTCTCTCTCACTCTAATAAATACATAAAATCTTGGGAAAAAAAAAAAAAAAGAATTCCTGGTTTAAAATATTATAAGCATTACTACTAAAAGTAATCTCAGGGTGTCTGGGTGGCTCAATGGGTTAAAGCCTCTGCCTTCGGCTCAGGTCACGATCCCAGGTCCTGGGATCGAGCCCCACATTGGGCTCTCTGCTCAGCAGGGAGACTGCTTCTTCCTCTCTCTCTGCCTGCCTCTCTGCCTACCTGTGATCTCTGTCTGTCAAATAAATAAATACAATTTTTAAAAGTAATCTCAGAGATTTTAAATTTTTCAACATCGGTCTCTTTTTTTAATTTAAATTCAATTGGGACGCCTGGGTGGCTCAGTTGGTTAAGCAGCTGCCTTCGGCTCAGGTCATGATCCCAGCGTCCTGGGATCGAGTCCCACATCAGGCTCCTTGCACAGCAGGGAGCCTGCTTCTCCCTCTGCCTCTGCCTGCCATTCTGTCTGCCTGTGCTCGCTCTCTCCCCCCCCCTCTGATAAATAAATAAAATCTTAAAAAAATAATAATAATAATTTAAATTCAATTAATTAGCATATAATGCGTTACTGGTTTCAGAGGTAGAGGTCAGTGATTCATCAGTCTTACAGAACACCCAGTGCTCATTACATCAAATGCCCTCCTTAATGTCTACCACCCAGTTACCCCATCCCCCCACCCCCTCCCACTCAGCAACCTTGTTTGTTTCCTAGGATTGAGAGACTTTTATGGTTTGTCTCCCTCTCTGATTCTGTCTTGTTTTATTTTTCCCTCTCTTCCCCTATGATCCTGTTTTGTTTTTCAAATTCCACATATGAATGAGATCATATGATAACTGTCTTTATCTGACTTATTTTGCTTAGCAAAATACCCTCTAGCTCCAACCACGTCATTGCAAATGGCAAGATTTAATTTTTTTGATGGATGAATAGTATTTCATTTTATATATATACACTACAACTTTTTTATCCATTCATCTGTCATTGAACATCTAGCTTCTTTCTACAGTTTAGCTATTGTAGACACTGCTGCTGTAAACATTGGGGTGCACGTGCCCCTTTGGACCACTACATGTGTATCTTTGAGATAAATACCCAGTAATGCTATTGCTGGGTCATTAGATAGCTCTATTTTCAACTTTTTGAGGAACCTCCATACTGCTTTCCAGAGTGGCTGCACCAGCTTGCATTCCCACCAACAGTGTTAAGAGGGTTCCCCTTCCTCCACATCCTCTCCAACTCCGTCATTTCCTGACTTGTTAATTTTAGCCATTCTGACTGGTGTGAGGTGTGCTATCTTATTGTGGTTTTGATTTTTATTTCCCTGATGCTGAGTGATGTTGAGCATTTTTTCATATGTTTGTTGGCCATCTGGATATCTTCTTTGTAGAAATGTCTGTTCATGTCTTCTGCCCATTTCTTGATTGGATTACTTATTCTTCAGGTGTTTGAGAAGTTCGTTATAAATTTTAGATACTAGCCCTTTATCTGATAAGACATTTGCACATTTCTTTTCCCACTCTGTCCTTTGTCTTGGTTTTGTCAACTGTTTCCTTTGCTCTGCAAAAGCTTTTTACCTTGATGAAGTCCATATGGTTCATTTTTGCCTTTGTTTCCTTTACCTTTGGATATGTATCTAGCCAGAAGTTACTGTGGCCAAGGTCACAGAGGTGTCTATCTCTGTGCTCCTCTAAGATTTTGATGGATTCCTGTCTCACACTTGGGTCTTTCATCCACTTTGAGTCTGTTTTTCAACATCATTCTTTCAAGTCAGTCTTTCAAGCGTCATATTTATGATTTTGCCACACCCATAATAATCACTACTATTTAATAATACTTTAATTCATTTCTTAAGTTAAATGAAGTATTTTAAGATAAACCTTGATATTGTTATTGTAAGTGGGAAACCATTATCTATTTGTCATAGACAAACTAACATTAAATATAAATACATAACTCTAATGTAGCAACCTATTATCATGTCATGTACCAATGGTGGTATGCATTCCAGCCTATAGGAAGAAATGGTTTAGAATATCTCCTATCAAATTTTTTGGAAACATATTAAAGAATTATAGACTTTTTAAAGCATCCCACAGAACATTCCAGATGAAAGGCTTTTGAATTGAAAAACATTAAAATCAGGAGGAGTCAAAAAGACCCTGTCTACCACTTACTAGTTGCGTGTCCCCATTAAGCCTCCATTTTCACATCTGTAAAATAAGGATTAAAGGAGCAGCTACCTCATGGTGTGTTCTATAAATTGAATGAAATCATGCAATGCTAGAAAGCAGGTGAGCAAAGAGTGCTATTAGCCCCTACTACTATTATTTCTGTAGTATGAGAAAATCTCAAACATTAGCCCATCTCCATATAGACCTTTTTTAGGTGGCCTAGAAATCAAGATCTTTAAGATACTGTATTATATCAATAAATGCAAAATACATTAACACATTTACTCTCTAGTGTAAAAACTGCACTTCAGAGACTACATGGAATAGCCATTATACTTCAAAAGCCAAAAAAAGCATTTCCATGTTTACCTATACAGAGAAGTCTAGGTATGTTTTATGAAATCATTTATCTGCAATCTAGCACAGACACTAATGAGAGCTATATCTAAAATACTACACCGTCATACTCATGTAAGCTTCATAAATTCTTTATAAAGAATTCTACAATAAAACACTTACAAACTCAGTTTTGCAAAGCTCTCTTGCGCGTTATGCTTTTCTCGCTCATATGCACTTTCAACTTCTTTGAATTCATTCTTGATCATTTCCAAATCTGCAACAGCTTCTGCTTGGCTGGCCTTTTCCACCTGCAAAGCGCCTTCAAGGTCTCGAATCCGTAACTGCCAGATGACAGAGTAGTAGTTAAAATGAGCAAGGAAATGCTAGCTTCAAAGGCTAGTCAGACTGAATAGAGCTCTTTATTAGCAGCAGTTTATCATTCATCCAAACACTTCTTCCTTTCTGCTTTGGTTTAAAAAGGAAAATAAACAAAAGACAGTGTATTCCCTTTCTCAACGTGTTTAATGGAAGGGAGGAAGAGGGGAAGAATAGTTAACTGTGCTATGGAAATGCCTGATCAAAGTGCTGAATTTTGACCTACTATTCCATTTGGAGACTTCTTTTATAAAACATAATGAAATTAGTGGTTTGAGGAAACAAAAGGGAAATAGCCTTCCCCTCTTATGAGAAACATCATTACAGTCCCATGTTTAGAAGCCCATGAAAGTTAACATCTTTTTTACTATAGAAAAGTAAAACTTGTATTACTTGTATTACTTTTTACTATAGAAAAGTAAAACTTGTATTACTTGTTTTTATTACTTGTATTACCAAATAATACTCTTTGACTAAAATATTAATGAGTGTAGTTATATGATATCTAGGATTTGCTTCAAAATGCTATGGGGCTGGGGAGTAGATGGGGGGAGCGGTGAGGGGGTGGGGGGGAGCCCATTGTACCATTCTCTCTACTTCTGCATATACTTGAAACTTTACATAATAAAACACTTTGATAGATTCTACATAAACATCGACAGTAGAACAGATAAACAATTACATTCCCATTAAAGAATAACATGTAGCTATAAAAAAAAAAGCTGTAAAACAACTTTTGAAAAGGAAGCTCTCCATGTGGCTCTCCACGCGGTGTTAACACAGACTGAAAAAGCAACGTCCACATCAGTGTATACAGTATGCTATATTTTGGGTAAACAAGTGGGAAAAATTAAGTAGCAGGCAACATGGTGGAGCAAAAGGAGCAATAGGAGTGAAAGCAAGAGTTCTCGATCATTTAATATTGTTTGGATTTTTGAACAGGTGGATATTTTACCTTTTTCAGAAAATTAAATTTAAAAACTAAAAAATAGACTGCTAAGGCCAGAAAAAGTGGGGAGTGGTAAAAAATGTTTTACACTAAATAGAATATGGGCTTCAGAACCATAAAGCTCACAGCTCTACAAACTTTTGTGACCTGTAGTATATTACTAAAACTCCAAAGGCCAGAGGTTCCTCATCTGTAAACAATAAATAATGGTGGTAATAATAATAACAAACAGACTACCTACAGGGTTATTACAAAGATCTAATGAGATAATATTCATCTAATATATATTTAATATTACATATGTATATATGTTTATTTAATAAATTTTTGGATAAATATTTATTCAGCACTTAATATGTGCCAGGCAGTGAGCTAGTGCTCAAGATATACAATAATCACGAAAATAGACAGTCCTAGTTTCGAGGAGCTCCTAGTCTTTAGGAGAGGAGAGATCATGACAGAATGTGGTGTTTCCTATCACAGAAACAGGCACAAACGGCCATAAAATCAGAGGAAAGCTAAGAACAAGCCTCCTGGGGAGGGCAAAAGCCAATCCGAGGTAAGAAAGATGAAGTCACCAAGAAAAGAAGCCTAGAACAACAGGAAATTGTTTTGTAAATCAATCCATACAAACAGTAAGCACTAGAAATTATTATTTGTAATTCTTCAAAAATATTTTGGAATAATCAAAACATTCTTACACGAAAGTAAGGACACAGAATAGAGCTGGAGACACAGCTTGGTAAATTTTCAAATTTGGTCTTTTAAATTTTATCTTTCTTTGCTGTTTTGTCTGAATCCAATGTTGACAAGTGAAATAATAGATCTAGAAAACATTTTCTTCTGTCTGCATTGCTATCTTCTTTCAGAAAATAAGCACACTCAATCACAAATGATAAACCAAGCCAACTGAAAGAGAAGTCGGCTTCAAATTAATAATTCTGAGTCAACTCTTTGATTCTATTTTCTCATTTTTATGAGAATAAATTTAACAACATATTTCAAACATACATTTAACTACAGTTTATGCTAAGATGGTGATTAATTACAACTATTTAGTAGCCTCATTTGCTTTTAAACTAATCTGAAACTGAATTTTACTAGATGTACCTCACTGAAAATACTTGTCAATATTTATAGATATATGGGTCAAATATAAACTTTGGCTTTTTTCTGCATCATAATGTAGAGTTAAATATCAAATATAAATTTTAATAAAAAATATACATGTAATAATCTTTATTTTTGTAGCTAATAACTATATATCCCCAGGTATAAATTATAACTACATTGAAAAACTTAATTTGGAATTATACTTCCTTCATAAATTTAAAACTTTAGGCTTATTGCTTATTGATGCCATTTTGGGTGATTCAATCATTTAAAAAAAAAAAAAGAAGGTAGGGGCACTTGGGTTACTCAGTCAGTTAAGTGTTTAACTCTTGATCTCAGGGTCATGAACTCAAGCCCCTCATTGGGATCCAGGCTTAGCTTGCACAAGTTTGCTTAAAATACAAAATGCACTCAAATACATGGACCTGAGAATTTTACAGGTAAGGGGGACATTTCATTAAAGATAGAAATTTTTAAAAATTTTATTATATAATTCTTATAAGCTTAATCGCATCCTATATTAAGACCCATTTAAACAATAAGGTATAATTTTGCAAAGTTTATTAAAATTTAATGTAAGGGAAAAGTGTAAATCTTAAAAATAATTCAAATTAAATTAAGCAACTGAGGGGCACCTGGCTCAGTCAGGAGGGCTTGTGACTCTTGATCTCAGGGTTCTGAGTTCAAGCCCCATGCTGGGTGTGGAGCCTACTTCAAAAAAAATTAATAAACTAAGACGTTAGATTTCTGGAACTTCATATGAAACTTTATACACAACACAGGCCATGGGCCAGACATGGTCCATGGGCAGTAGTTTGCCAAGCCCCAGTTGGAATGCCTTCACTTCCCTTAGAAATTACTTCTCGGGGCGCCTGGGTGGCTCAGTGGGTTAAGCCACTGCCTTTGGCTCAGGTCATGATCTCAGGGTCCTGGGATCGAGTCCCACATCGGGCTCTCTGCTCAGCAGGGGCCTGCTTCCCTTCCTCTCTCTCTGCCTGCCTCTCTGCCTACTTGTGATCTCTCTGTCAAATAAATAAAATTCTTAAAAAAAAAAAAAAAGAAATTACTTCTCATTCTCTAAGACCTGGAGGACACTTTGCTTAGGATTCCTTCAATTAATTCCCCTCTCAGATATAACCTTCTTTATTATGCTTTCATAACATTTTATATTTTAGTATTTTATGTTTCTACCCGTACATTTATCTATATATCTATACTGATGCAGACAAATATACAGTATTTCAGATAAAGGAAGTAAGTTCCAAGAGTCGTTTCTTCGCCGTTATACCTTCAGCTCTTAATACAAGTGACAAGCAGTGTGCACAGGATATACACTCTATAAATGAAGGTGCATATTTTTTAAATGTTTGCAAAAAGAAATTCATCCCATGGCTCTTGATGAAAAGAACACTCTGATCAGCAAATCATTCTGTTACAGGCCAGATGGTAAATACTTTGGACTTTGCAGGCCATAATGTCTCTGTTATAATCATCCCCCTTTGCCATTACAGCCCAAAAGCCCCACAGACAAGACAAAACCCCCTTGAATAAGCAGTGGGTGAGATATGGCCTGTGGGCTAGAGTGTGCCAATCCCTCCTCTAACAAAACCAGGCTCAGCCATATCCTGATAGCAAAATGAGTGTCTTAACAATATGCTATCCATTCTTTTTTTTAAATTGTATTTATTTATTTGAAAGAGAGAGTGCCTGGGGGAGAGGCAAAGGAAGAAGGAGAGAATCCTATGTAGACTCTGCACTGAGCTCAGAACCCCTCATAGGGCTCAATCCCATGACCTTGAGATCATGATCTGAGCCTAAATCCAGAGTCAGGGTCTTGACTGACTGAGCCCCACCAGGTGCCCCTACGCTACCCATTCTAAATGTAAACCTGAGCTGTCTGAACAGAATGCTCCTTTTCCCAACTTAATAAAATCCACACAAAAGAATTTTTGTTTACATTTTACCTGAATAATTTCAGAATTAAATTTTGATTCCAAATGTGCTGCTCTCTCTGCTTCAATATTTTCTTCTAGTTTCCTCACTCTTAGAGTAGTTGCCTAAAAACAAATTCAAAGTTTAAACTCACAAACATTGGTATTTAAAGTGGACATAGATCTTTGCACCACAGGGATGGAGCTAGAGAGTATAATAATGCTAATGAAATAAGTCACTTAGAAAAAAACAAATACCATAGGACTTAACTTGTATGTCGAATTTAGGAAACAAAACAAATAAGCAAAGGAAAAAAGAGAGAGAGAGACAAACCAAAAAATAGACTTGACTAGAGAGAACAAACTGAGGGTGACCAGAGGAGAGGTAGGAGCCAGGATGGGTAAAATAAGTGATGAGGATGAAGGAGGACACTTACTCATGATGAGCACCGAGTCATGTTATAGAACTGTTGGATTTTGTACCTGAAACTAACATAGCACCCTATGTAAACTATACTGGAATTAAAATTAAGGATTTTTTAAAAAAACGTGAATGTGGATCACACTTTAGGTTACCATAGCCTCATTTTTGAGGCTATAAAAAAATGAGGCTATAAATGTAAAAGGCACATTAAAAAATCATGTGAAAATCATGCTCAGGGAGAATGCTCCAGACCTTGCTTTTTTAATTTTTTGACATATAATCTATATATAATAAACTGCACATATTTAAAAGAGTGTAATTTTATACACACACACACACACACAAACACACACACACACGTGCGCACCTCGGTGGCTCAGTTGTTAAGCATCCGCCTTCAGCTCAGGTCATAAGCCCAGGGTCGAGGGATCGAGCCCCTCATTGGGCTCCCGGCTCAGCAGAAAGTTTGCTTCTCCCTCACCCACTCCCCCGGCTTGTATTCCCTCTCTCACTGTCTCTCTCTGTCAAATAAATAAAATAAAATCTGAAAAAAAAAAAAGTGTATCTATAAAAAAGTATATCTATATGTATCTATATAGTTAGATACATGCACACCCATGGAATCACTGCCATAATGAAGATAAGAAATATTCCCAAGACCCCTAAAAGATTCCTTGTATCTCTTGGTAACGTCTTCATCCAGCTCTCACCAACCCCCATCCCCACCCCCAAGTAACCACTGATCTGCTTTTTGTCACTACTGATCACTTTGTATTTTCCAGAATTTCATATAAGTTGAGTCATACAGCGTGTACTCTTTATTGCCTGGCTTCTTTCCCCCAGCATAACTATTCTGAGATTCACCATGTGGTTGCATTTATCGATAGTTTATTTCTTTTTACTGTTAAAGTGTTCACTGTGTTGATGAGACACCACACTGATTTATCTGTTCACCAATTCATGTACATTTGCCTTGTTGACAGTTTGTGCTGTTACAAATGAAACTGCTATGAGCCTTCACATACAAGTGTTTATATAACACTTTGATTTCTTAGAGCCATAAAGTGAAGGGAAGAATGACAGGGTCACATGGTGGGTGTATGTTTAATGTTTTATGAAACCTCCAAACTTTTCCAGCTTGCTTATAATTTTATACATCCTCTCCAACACTTGGCATGGTCAACTTTTGTTTTTTCATTTTGGGGGAGGAGGGGATTTAAGACCTTCAAATAGACATGTAATGGCATTTCACTTCCGTTTCAATTTGCATTTCCCTAATAACTAATGCCATTGAACATCTTCTCAAATATTTATTTACCATTTGCATATCTTCTATGGTGAAGTATCTGTTCAGATCTTCTCTCCACTTTTTTTTTGTTATTTTTATTTTTATTTTACCTTTATTAACATGTAATGTATTATTTGCCCCCAGAGGTACAGGTCTGTGACTCATCAGGCTTACAGATTTCACAGCACTTACCATACATAGCACATGCCCTCCCCAATGTCTATAACCCAACCACCCTATCCCTATTCCCCCACCCCAACAACCCTAAGTTTGTTTCTTTTTTTTTTTTTTTTTTAAGATTTTATTTATTTACTTGACAGAGAGAGATCAAGTAGGCAGAGAGGCAGGCAGAGAGAGGGGGGAGGAAGCAGGCTCCCTGCCGAGCAGAAAGCCCGATGCGGGACTCGATCCCAGGACCCTGAGATCATGACCTGAGCCGAAGGCAGCGGCTTTAACCCACTAAGCCACCCAGGCACCCCGAAGTTTGTTTCTTGAGATTAAGAGTCTCTTATGGTTTGTCTCCCTCCTGTTTCATTTTTTCCTTTTCTACCCCGCACAACCCCCTGCCCTGCCTCTCGAATTCCTCATATCAGAGAGATCATATAATAACTATCTTTCTCTGGCTTATTTTGCGTAGCAAAATACCCTCTGGTTCCATCCACGTCATTGCAAATGGCAAGATTTCGTTTCCTTTGATGGCTGCATAGTATTCCGTTGTGTGCATGTGTGTGTGTGTGTGTATATATGTATATATACATGTATACATATACACATATATACATGCATATACATGTATATATGTATATATACATATGTGAATATGTATATACACATATGTGTGTATATACATGTATACATACATATGTGTGTATATACATGTGTATATGTATATATGTGTGTGTGTGTGTATATATATATATATATATATATATGTATCTCTCCATCTTTATCCATTCATCTGTTGATGGACATCTAGGTTCTTTCTACAGTTTGGCTATTGTGGACATTGCTGCTATAAACATTTGGGTGCATGTGCCCCTTCAGATCATCTGTATCTCTGGGGTAAATATCTAGTAGTGCGACTGCTGGGTCACAGGGTAGCTCTATTTTCAACTTTTTGAGGAACCTCCATACTGTCTTCCAGAGTGGCTGCACCAGCTTACATTCCCACCAACAGTGTAGGAGGGTTCCCCTTTCTCCGCACCCTCACCAACATCTGTCATTTCCTGACTTGTTAATTTTAGCCATTCTGACTGGTATCTCATTTTGGTTTTGATTTGTAGTTCCCTGATGCCGAATGATGTGGAACACTTTTTCATGTGTCTGTTGGCCATCTGGATGTCTTTTCTTTTCTTTTTTTTTTTTTTTAGTATTAGCATTTTTTAAATTTTTATTTAGTTTTTAATTAAACATATAACATATTTTTATCCCCAGGGATACAGGTCTGTGAATCACCAGGTTTACACATTTCACAGCACTCATCATAGCACATACCCTCCCCAATGTCCATATCCCCACCACCCTCTCCCATCGCCTCTACCCCCCAGCAACCCTCAGTCTGTTTTTTGAGATTGAGTCTTTTATGGTTTGTCTGCCTTCCAATCCCATCTTCTTTCATTTTTTTTCTTTTCCTACCCCCCAAGCCCCTCACATTGCATCTCCACTTCCTCATATCAGGGAGATCATATGATAGTTGTCTTTCTCTGATTGACTTATTTCACTAAGCATAATACCCTCTAGTTCCATCCACATCGTCACAAATGGCAAGATTTCATTTCTTTTGATGGCTGCATAGTATTCCATTGTGTATATATACACCACCTCTTCTTTATCCATTCATCTGTTGATGGACATCTGGATTCTTTTCATAGTTTGGCTATTGTGGACATTGTTGCTATAAACATTAGGGTGCACGTGCCCCTTCGGGAGCACCACGTTTGTATCTTTGGGATATATACCCAGTAGTGCAATCACTGGGTCATAGGGTAGCTCTATTTTCAGTTTTTTGAGGAACCTCCACACTGTTTTCCAGAGTGGTTGCACCAGCTTGCTTTCCCACCAACAGTGTAGGAGGGTTCCCCTCTCTCCGCATCCCCTCCAGCATCTGTCATTTCTTGACTTGTTAATTTTAGCCATTCCGACTGGTGTGAGGTGGTATCTCATTGTGGTTTTGATTTGTATTTCCCTGATGCTGAGTGATGTGGAGCATTTTTTAATGTGTCTGTTGGCCATCTGTATGTCTTCTTTGCAGAAATGTCTGTTCATGTCCTCTGCCCATTTCTTGATTGGATTATTTGTTCTTTGGTTGTTGAGTTTGGTAAGTTCTTTATAGATTTTGGATACTACCTCTTTATCTCATATGTCATTTGTAAATATCTTCTCCCATTCTGTCAGTTGTCTTTTCATTCTCTCCAATTTTTAATTGGGTAGTTTTCTTTTTTCCCCCAAGATTTTATTCATTTATTTGAGAGAGAAAGATAGTAAGAGAGAGAGCACAAGCCTGGGAAAGAGGCAGAGAGAGAGAGAGAGAAGCAGACTCCCTCACCAGGATGGGGCCTGACGAGGGGCTCTATCCCAGGACTCTGGGATCATGACCTGAGCCAAAGGCAGACCCTTAACTGACTGAGCCACCCACACGCCCCTGTTTGTTTTCTTATTATTGAGTTTTAAGAGTTTATATGATCTGCATACAAGTCATTTACTGGATATGTGATTTGCAAATATTTACTCCAAGTCTACAGCTTGTCTCTTCATACCATTAAAAGCATCTTTCATGAAACAGAAGTTTTCATTATCCTTAAGTCCAATTTATCAATTTTCAGGCAAGAGTCAACTTCTGGCCAGGATTAGAAGTCAGAAGCTTTATTTCTGAAAGCCATTTCTGTTGAGAAAATGCAACCATGGGAAGCACTGGATTCCTAGTCTCAAAGAGGGAATGGTCATGGCCAAAAGCCTGGTGGGGGCTGGGCAAGTAGGGTTACAGGGACCCCCCCATTGCAGATGTCTCAGGATAACAGTAGCAAAGAAAATCATGCCTAAAGTCCCGTCTGTCAAATAAGGATGGTTCAACAGTGATGGAGTAAGGCATTACTAATTTCATTTCCTTTTCAAGTAAAATCTGGACAAGAAGTAAGTTTCTATTAATTATATTTACTTTATCATTTAGCTTAAGCTGAAGTTTTTTTTTTTAATGCACAACTTGATTAATTGCTTTTTCCTCTTTCCTTCCACAATTTTTTTTATAGAATCACAGAAAGAAGGAGCATAAGCAAAAACTGGATAATTCATAAATTAAGCAAGCCATATGTGAATAAGTAAGAAATGACTACACCTTTCCTCGAGCAAAACAGATTCCCATAATATCTCATTATAGAG
The DNA here is from genome assembly GCF_964662115.1 of Mustela nivalis. NCBI lineage: Eukaryota > Metazoa > Chordata > Mammalia > Carnivora > Mustelidae > Mustela > Mustela nivalis. The sequence goes on along the minus strand of NC_139032.1, from coordinate 41,930,057 downwards.
TAGAGCATAAACACAAATATCCCTTCTTCTCTAGAGACCTTTGTAGATACCTCTTGCCACTAATGGCCTTCATAGTCAAGAAGCAATTTTGCTTCAGGATTCAATCACTCTGTGTTTTAAAATATGAAATTCGCATAATATTTTTTACACTGACTTATTTGCTTTACTTAGATTTTGCAAACCTGTAAATCATATTTGTTAATGAGTTAATTCATCCTTAATGAGTTACTACACAGACTTTTTTTCTAGAAGGCAAACAAAGCAGTAAGTCTAAATGTGATCTTTTGGGTCTAAAGATAATTTAAATCCAAAACTATAAATTCATATTTTCAGTTAGTAGAGTATAACATCTTTAAAGGTAAAATCTGACATTTATATCCTATACTACTAGAGTCTTTTGAAATAACAGGCATTCCACTGAAAGATGAAACTAGTAAATATTCATATATTATCAAATATTATAACTCAAGATTCAAAAAATCTTGTAATGAAAAATTTAAAACTAAGGAGTTATTATTACTTTTTTAGGTATAACTATAATTGGTATTGAGGTGTTTGGCTGTCTCAGTTGATAGATAATACAACTCTTGATCTCAAGGTCATGAGTTCAGCCCCACATTGGGCATAAAACTTACTTTAAAAAAATATTTTTTTAAATTGGTATTTTTTTAAACTCTTACCTTTTGAAATATATACTACAATGTTCATGGATGAAATTATATGATATTTGGATTTGCTTTAAAATAATCAAGGTGGGCATTACAAGAGGAAGTTGATATTCATGAAATAATATTGGCCATTAGTTGATCATTGTTAAAGCTGAGCGATAGGCACATGCAGCTCATTTTGGTATTCTCTCTACTTTCATGCATGATTTAAATTTTCCATACTGAAAAAATTTTTAAACAAAAACAAAAACAAAGGAAGTATGGCGGGAAAGTATGGTGCTGGTATCATTATTTACCTAACAAAATTCTATTTTGATGACAAAAAATCATTAGAATGAATTAAGCAATTCATGGCTAAGCAGAAAAAGTCAGTGGGAAGCTGGGAGTTTAAATCAATCAATTCCTACCTATATCATTAAATATTAAGATAATCAAAGCAAATATTGCCTTCATACTCACCTCTACTTTCTCAAAACATGTTTCATACCAAATATTAGTCCCATGGGATATGATTAGCTATGATATGAAAAGGCCATTTCATCATCATAAGTGTGTGAAAAACACAGGATTAAAGCCAAATAATTTTACTAAAGCACTTCTCAGAAAGTTAACATGATCATCTTGAAAAGAAAGAACAAAGTCGGAAGACTCACATTTCTTGATTTTAATACTACTACAAAGCTACAATGATCAAAACACTGTGGAACTGGCAGAAGGACACACATATAGATCCATAGAAAAGAACTGGGAGTCCAGAAATAAGCCCATGTGTCAATGGTCAATAGATTTTTGACAAGAGAGCCATGACCATTCAATGAGAAAGAATCATTCTTTCACTAAGCAGTGCGGAGACGATGGGATATACACAAGCAAAAAAATAAGTTTGTAAACCTCCATCACAACATATAGAAATATGAATTCAAAAGGATCATTGGCCTAAATATAAAGCTAAAAACCATGAAACTCTTAGAAGAAAACAGAATTCATGATCTCGGATTTGGCAACAGATTCTGAAATATGACACCAAAAGCATGAGCAACAAAAGAAAAAAAAATAGATAAATTAGACTTCATCAAAATTTTAAATTTTGAGCATCAAAGAACTTAATCAAAAAGTAAAAGGCAACCTAGAGGACAGGAGAAGATAATCATATATCTGATAAGAGTCTAGTATGCAGAATATACAAACTCTTACAATAAAAAGATAAATAATTCAATTTTTTAAAAAAATGAGTAGAGGCACCTGGTGGCTCAGTCAGTTAAGTGCCTGCTTCCCCCCGTCCCTCCTCTCACTCACTCTCTCTCAGATAAATAAATAAACAAATTAGTAAAGGGCTTGAATAGACATTTCTCCAAAGAAGATACAAAAATAGCCAATAATTATATGAAATGATGGTTAACATTATTAGCTATCAGAGAAATACACACCCAAACCACAAAGAGATATATCTTCACACACACTAGGCTAGTGTTTTTTTAATTTTAAAAAATAGAAAGTAGTAAGTATTGGTGAGGATGTAGAGAAATTGGAAACCTCCTACATTACTGGTGGGAATGTAAATTGGTGCCACCACTATGGAAAACAGTTTGTCAGTTTCTTAAAAAATTAAACAATTACCATATGACCATGCATTTCTACTCCTGGGTATATATTCCAGCAAAATAATAACATGTTCAAATAAAGACTTATACACAAATGTTCATATGAGCATTTTTCGTAATAGCCAAAAGGTAGAAAAAAACCTAAATGTCCATCAACTGAACAAAATATGGTATATTCCTACAGTGGAATGTATTCAGCGGGAAAAAAAAGTACCAATAAATGCTATGACATAGATGAGCCTTGAAGACGTATGTTAAGTGAAACTAGACACAAAAGACCAAGTATTATTATATGACTTCATTTATATGAAATGTCCAAAACAGGCAAATCCACAGGGATAGAAAGTGTGTTAAGTGGTTGCCAGCAGCCAGGGTGGGAGGGAGGAATGAGCAGTGACTGCTAACTAACACGGAGTTTCTTACTGGGGTGATGAGAATATTCTGGAATTAGATAGTGGGAATAGTTGCACAACTTTGTGAATATACTAAAAACTACTCAAGTGTATACTTTAATAGGATGAATGTTATGATGTGTGAAATATATTTCAATAAAAGATCAAAGAATCCTGAGTGTAAGAAGGAAAATGTCAAAGTAGTGACAGCCACCTAAATCAAGCTTCTTGATAATTCACTCTAAATGCTGACTTCGAGTCCGTAGAATAAGGGATCCCTATTGATTTTAAATCTAAAATATTTATTAGGAGGGCTTTAATTTAATTATGTCTGTCAACAAAGCCCATTCTTGGAAGGAGTTTGTTTAAAGATTTGAAAATTTTGTTGTTGACCTTACTGATTAATCAATAGTTTCAGAATAATAGTTTATAAAGTTGTTTTCTTTAGCACAAAAAATATTATGTTTAGCCAGATTAAAATGAGCATAACTCTAGGTAAGCCCAATACTACTTTAAAACAAACTTTTTAAATGTAAACCCTACAAAATGAAGTCCCTGATCTCAAAAAATTAAAAATGACTTCTCAGTATGCTTGCCTTAGACTCTGTAAGTCAAAAGAAGTCTAACCAGTGATAAGAAAATAACCTGTAGGCATGGAGAATAAAAAATCAGAACAAGCAAAAAGTTAAGAAAGACAAATATAGGGAAGAAACTAGTCTAACAATGTTCATTTTCTTTTCAGATTCCAAAAAGCATATGCATAAAGCTTCTCTTATCAAAATAATAGTCTTACATTTTATTAAAATACAGAATATTATCATTCCTTGATAAAAGATTCAACAATCCAAGTCTTCTTTTCATCTCTTATGTGTATGTTATGTCATATTATTTATCTGATTTTCACTTCAAAAGTCAAGAAGAGGTTCTGTTATTCTTTCCCTAGGCCAAAACTAAATGGGTTAAAATAATAAACCAGAGATCACATCTTTATTTTCATACCTTCCTGCTTTGCATGTAATGTCCAGAAGAAAACAACTTTATAAACTATTATTCTGAAACTATTGATTAATCAGTAAGGTCAACAACAAAATTTTCAAATCTTTAAACAAACTCCTTCCAAGAATGGGCTTTGTTGACAGACATAATTAAATTAAAGCCCTCCTAATAAATATTTTTTTAATCTTCTAGCCTGGTGAATTAATTCTTATATCCAGCAGAGGGTGCTAGCAGAACATCAAAGTGTTCACAAAAAAAATTTTTTTTTCAGTAGTACTGCCGAAGAGAGCCAGTGGAATCATAAACTGTCTCATTAGTATCCAATCATACTGTAATCAACAAAGCAAGGGCAGAAATTATAATGGAATTCAGGTTAAAATACAAAATCCAACACAAATTCATATATACCGCAGGTCAATTTAAGTATATACAGGTTTGCTTGGAATACAAATATACTATATTATATCTGTTCCCCAACATTATGAACAAGGGAGTTCTTTGTGTAACACAAAATGAGCACATATTTTATCATTTATTAGCTGATTTTCATCCCCTTTCCTACTGCAAAATATTGCCAAGAGATTTTTATTTAATGATTTATATCTCATTTTTATTTCATGATTTATATCTCATTAAATCATGTTAAGCCCAATTAGATAATCTACTCCATTTAAGAAAGGGGGCATTTATTCTTTGAAGAAGGTAATATACAGAAGGATGTCTCCTGTTCCATCCTTTGTTACTCGTTATTTTATCATAACACAGGGTAGAAGCTGCCAATCCGATTCAGCAGCAGAACTAACAAAACATATCCAGACCTCGTTTGTTCCTCACACCACATCTGCTGCCCTGGCTTCCACGGGCCTGTTCCAAAAGTTTCACAAAAGTTATGAAAACAGATGTGTATGCTGCTGAAGGACTGGGCCAAAGAACACCTCCAATGACATTATTTCCTCCTCAAAACAGAACAGCTCTAGCTCAGAGGATATAAGTGAACTTAAAGGAATCGGTCAAGCAGCAAAACTTGAATACACAAAATTTCGTCCACTAAAACGCACAAGAAAAACAGGGGAGGAAATATCACAGAAGTGCATCCTAGAGATTTCTCAGTAGTGTGTTACATAGCACTGTTTCCAAAACAGCTGTGCAAAGTTTACCGCAGAATGTCAACAGCTGTATAAATAGAAAGTGGCTGTTTATTTAACTGTTTTTCCAGATTTTATCACCTGATATTTCCCATCAATGGACACTTTCACAGTAACCAATATAGTAATAATCCACCCTCAGAAAGGTAATTCTAAGGAACTGAATTGTTAAAATTTAATAGTAAGTATATTTTGCTATAGGTGACTGTAAATAATTTATTATATGTTTGTTAACAATTAATTACAATACTTATTCCTATCTGTGTGGGGGGAATAAAGAGCAGCCATTGTATTTCAGGACTGTAAAGTGAAGATCCCAAAGTATTTTTTATTATAGAACAAAAAAAAAAATCTTAAAGGGTCAAAGTCTCAAAGTATTTGACAAGTATCTGGACAAGAGAAGCACCATAATATCACATCACTTAAACTGAGTCATGTATTGAAAGACAGTAGCAAAGAAAATCTATGAGTCCTTTATGATTTATTATCCTGGGGGCAGCTGGTTGGCTCAGTCAGCAAGGCAGCAACTCTTGATCTTGGGATACTGAATTCAAGCCCCATGTTGGATGTATTTTAATTTAAGAATAAATAAAACTACACAGCAGTTTCAAGAAATAGTAAAACGTACCAATATTTAGAGCGGCCCATGCGCATCATCTCAGCTGTGGTTGACTTTGCAGTTAACCTCAAAGATATTCAGTGAGGGCAGCAACAACCAGGGCTTTAACAGTTTCAGAACAGACATCTGAGACAACCTGACTAGAGGTATAAACTGGAGAATACAGTGAATTTTTATTTACCAGGAATGAATAATGAAGTCTATCACCCAGACTGTAAAACAGTGTAATGGAAAAAAAGAGCTTTTATTACTATTGGGTATAATAAAAGGAACCATAAAAAATGAAAATAGGAAATTTCAGAATTTACAGGACACAAATTCTCGCCATAAATCAATTTAGCCTCTCTAAAAATTGTCTTTAGCTCTCCTGGCAACAAAAACTCCAGTATTTAACAAATTTTTTAATAAACTCCCTATTTTAAAGTCTGTTATAAACATAAATACAAAAATGTCTAATACTTCTAAGCACAACTTTATTACCCAGGTGATTTCATCATTTACCCATTTGGTAAGTAGTAATTGACACAAATAGGTGTTGAAAAATAATTCCTACAAACACATGGTGGCTTGAACAAGTGAAATCAGATGAGGCTGGCTTCACAAACAATAGGAAACATGGTCATTTTTCTTTTCCTTTTTCACTTGAGTATAGTCTACGTACAGAGGAAAAAGCTACATTCTACCCTGCCTTCGTTACTGTAATACAGAACATGACTGACAGAAGCAATTCAGAATTTATTTGCAGCCAGTACTCTCTCCACTGTAATCTTCGCAAGATTCCTCAGTCCTTACTATTAGGTTTGCATCTTCTCTTTTCTCTTTTCTTATTGAGTTAAGCTTATTTCCCATGATAAAAAAAAAAAAAAAAAAACCTCCCCTAGTTGTAAAAGAGGTTTATAAAAGCCACAGATATTCCTTTTTCCAGTTCACTTTTCCCTTGGTTCTGTGGTATCCAGCACCATTTTTATAAAATTGGATTGGGAGTTTGCTTTCTTTTTTTAAATCTCAGAAACCATTGATCTGTGTTAAGATGATTAAGCCACACAATGGTATACAGTTTATCAGATTTTTTAAAAATACAAATCATATATATTTTTATATATGCTTATATGTATATTTATATATATTTATTATATAAATTTTATATATTTATTTATAAATACTTATTTATAAAATTATTTATATGTTTATTAAAATGTATATTTTTATATATTATATATTTATATATCTTATACTACACACACACACACACACACATACACACAAACATACAGCTTTGGTCCAGGCACATTAAGAAATCCATTTCATGAAATGCAACTGGTTTGTTTTGTTTTTTTTTTAAGATTTTATTTATTTATTTGACAGAGAGAAATCACAAGTAGGCAGAGAGGCAGGCAGAGAGAGAGAGAGGGGAGGAAGCAGGCTCCCTGCTGAGCAGAGAGCCCGATGTGGGACTCGATCCCAGGACCCTGAGATCATGACCCAAGCCGAAGGCAATGGCTTAACCCACTGAGCCACCCAGGCACCCATGAAATGCAACTGTTAAAAAGCTTCACTAAAATTTAAAACAATGATTGGGCTACATGTCTATTATGCTAGTTGCTTTACTCTGATATTACTGACATTAAATAATGTGTTCTATTAAATTAAAACATTAACAGTATTCTTCTATTATCCTTACTAACATTATTATCTCATTATAAGGATCTCATATTAATCCTTATATTTCATGTATCTTATAGCAATTCTTTTTTTAAGAATACCGCTGACAGTTACTTAAGTCCCTAGAATTACTAGTAGTTAATGCTTCCACAACTAAATGCAAAACTAGCATAAAATCCTCTTTAACTTCTTTTTCACTGTGTCATCATCCGGCCAAGAGCCAAGACAAGATACATTCACTTAAATATAAAGCAAAAAATTTTTTAAGATTCTGTTTATTTGTCAGAGAGAGAGAGCACAAGCAGGGGGAGCAGCAGGCAGAGGAAGAAACAGGCTCCCCATTGAGCAAAGCACCTGATGCAGGACTCGATCCCAGGACCCTGGGATCATGACTTGAGCCGAAGGCAGATACTTAACTAACTGAGCCACCCAGGCATGCAAGAAAAAAAAGAAAAAAAAAAGCAAAATTTTGAAAGGTGTCTACATATGAAGAATTATAAATGAGTCAGAGGACTATACAAGTCCACTTATAAAATTCCTGTAAATAGAATAAAAATTAAGACTACCTAGACTACCTTTCAAAGCTTAAAATTCTCTAAAAGCAGAGACCTGGTATTACTAAAAGTAATTACAGAACAGCTAAGAAGAACCACAAAGTAAAACTAGTCTAAAACGATTTGATGTTTATAACATCAATCAATAAGAAGAGAAATTGGGGCAAATATTTTACAAAGAAAAAAATCAATATTGAGTTATCCAAAAATAAATCCTAAAGTTTAGACATTAGACATTTCCTCAATTCAGTCAAAACTGGCTTAATAAAAATTTTATCAATGAAAAAGAAATCACTGTTACCTATTACTTCTTCAAACCTGTAAGGAATTAAAATGTGTTTAGTGATGATCATAAGGTTGCATAGCATCCTAAAAATGACTTCTAAATGAGGTTTTTAATTCTAAGTATATTTGGACTTTATTCTAATGTTTTAATGGTCCATCCATGTACAACATTTTTTTTTAAGAGACAGAGTAACATATGCTCACATATGTGCCCAAGCAAAGAAGAGGGGTGGGGGAGGGAGAGAGAGAATCTCAAGCAGGCTCCATGTCCAGAGTGGAGCCTGACGCAGGGCTCGATCTCAAGATGCTAAGATCATGACCTGAGTTGAAATCAAGAGTCCAAGCACCTCACCACATAATATTTTTAAATGATGATACATTCCTAAATTTATTGGCCTTAAAAAAGGTTCATCACAAGTGATAAATAAACTAAAAATATTATGTAGAATATAATCTAGTCTTTTATTTTTTCTCTGACTTTACATAAAATTAGGCCATGTATTTTAACAGTGTGAGTCATTTTACCTTTGCCAAGTTCATGCTTGGCATTATTATGGAGAGTTCCTATACACCCCACACCAAGTTTCCCCTATTATTAACATCTTACATTCACATGGTACAAATAACCCATTAAAATGGACAGTGAAGGCGCCTGGGTGGCTCAGTGGGTTAAGCCGCTGCCTTCGGCTCGGGTCATGATCTCAGGGTCCTGGGATCGAGTCCCGCATCGGGCTCTCTGCTCAGCAGGGAGCCTGCTTCCCTCTCTCTCTCTCTCTCTGCCTGCCTCTCCGACTGCTTGTGATTTCTCTCTGTCAAATAAATAAATAAAATCTTAAAAAAAAAATGGACAGTGAATTATAATATGTATTTCTCCAATAACATACAAATGGCCAATTTCATTAGAGAAATGAAAGCCAAGACCAAAATGACATACCATTATACACCAACTAGGGAGGCTATCATTGAAAAACTGATTGTAACAAGTATTGGTGAGGACCTGGAGAAATTGGAACCCTCATGCATTGCTGGTGGAATGTAAAACAGTGCACCACTGTCTAAAATAGTCCGAGAGTTCCTCAAAAAATTGAACACAGGATTATCACATGACCCAGCAATTCTGCTCCTAGGTATAGACCCAAGAGAACTGAAAACATGTTCACACGAAAACCCATATACGAATGTTCAGAGGCATTATTCATAATAGCTGAAAAGTGAAAATAACACAAATGCCTATCAACTGAGAAATGGACACACAAAATGTGGTGTATAATACAGCAGAATATTATTCAGTATTAAAAAGGAATGAAGTCCTGATACCAGATACAATATGGATATCTTGGAAACATGCTAACTGAAAAAAGTCAACCACAAAGCTCACACGTTGTATGATTACATTAATAGGAAATGTCCAGGATAGGCAAACCTATAGAGGCAGAAAGCAGATTAGCAGTTGTTTAGGGCTGAGAGAAATGGGGGAACAGGAGAGTCATGGCTAATGGTATGGGGTTTATTCCTGAGGTGATAAAAATGTCCTAAAATTGACTGTGGTGATGGTTGCACAATTCTATGAGTACACTAAAAATCACTGAATTATACATTATAAATGGGTAAATTTACAGCATGTAAATTATATCTTAATAAAGATATTTTAATACCATCAGTATGAGAAGTTTAACCTCCAGATGCCCACCTCCACGCCAAGCAGCCAAACAACAACTGTTTCTTAACCACTACACAAACTGGAGGTTTATTATCTGGAAGATGTGAATCTGAACCAGAGGCTGCACACAGGGATACACAGAGAGGGGTGAGGGGTGAGGGGTACACAAGGCTGAAATGAGGGGAAAGTCTGGGTACCGAACAGTATGATATGCAGATTCTTTCTCCATGTCCTTCTTCTATGTTATAAGAAGACACCAAAGACAAAATAGCAAAGCACTCTGCAGAAACTACAGAAACGCAGAGAAGACCTACAGATTATGACACTCAAAACTGTGCAATGAAATATATAAATATCCCTATCATCCTACAGTAATGCTTCCTGAAGCCCCATACTCGTATTCAACCGTCTATTCCACATCTCCATGTGAATGGCTACCAGGCATGCCAATGTATCATACCTAAAGCAAATTCCTGAGCTCTCCCAAATCCATGCCACTTGCCTTCTTTGCCAGTTGAGTAAATGGCAATGCCATTCACCCATTTGCTCATGGCAAAATCTTTGGCGTTATCCTTTACTGCCTCCTTTTTTCTCACAAGCCAGGTCCAACTGATCTGCAAATTCTATTGGTTCTATCTTCCAAAATACATACAAATCCAAACTCCTCTACACTATATATCTCATCAAGGTAAATATAATAGTCTCCTAAATGGTATCTTACAATCTATTCTCCAAAGAATATACAGAACGATGCTTTTAAAACAAAAAACAGGAAGCATGTCAGGCCTCCATTCAAAACCTTCCAATGGCTTTCATCTCACTCAAAGTTCTTACAATGAATTACAGAAGATCATCAAGACTGTAAAATCTGCCTACCATTCTGTCTATCCTATAGCCTTTCCATTTCAGTCACAATGCCCTACTTGCTATTCCTCAAACCTTCCAAGCACACTCACATCTCATGGCCTTTGCACTTTCTATAGCTTCTACCCAAAATGCTCTTCCTCCAGATATCCACATGGCTGTCCCTTTCTTTCTCTGGGTCTCTATTCAAACGCCATCTTATCAAGTCAGCCCTCTATGACCACTAACAAAAGGGTAACCCACCTGTCTCATCACTCATTACTTCCCCTAGTCTGCTTTATTTTTTATGAGTTATTTATTTATTTGAGAAAGAGTTGGAGGGAGGGACAAAGAGAGAGGGAGAGAATCACAAGCAGACTCTAGGCTGAAGATGGAGCCCGACAAGGCTCGATCTCACGACCTTGAGTTCATGACCTGAGCTGAAACCAAGAGCCAGGCACTCAACGGACTGAGCCACCCAAGCACCCCAACCCTAGTCTGCTTTATTACTCTCCATAGGGCTTATCATGCTTTGTTTCATTTAATGTGTGATTCTCCCTAACTAGAGCGTCAGCTTCAAGAGGGAAGAGACTTTGTTTTGTTTGCTGCTAATGCCTCAAGCACCAAAAAGTGTGCCTAATACTCTCCATAAATACTTACTGAACAAACAAATGAATACAGTAGTCATAGGAACAGGATGCTATTAAAAAAAAAAAAACAGTACAGAGAACAAGAGCTCTCAGAAATTAAAAATGAAAAGGAAAATATTCAATAAGAAGATTAGAAAGTCAAGTCAAGAAATGTCCCAAGAAGCCACAACAAAAAGACTAAGAGAACGACAACAGAAAGGCAAAAGAAGGAAACCATCAATCCAGTTGATCTGATACTTGAATAATAAAAGCCAGAGAGAAATAACAATGAAAGCCCTGAGGAAAAAAATTACACAAGAGAATAACACAAAAGAATTCCTCCAAATGGGGGCGCCTGGGTGGCTCAGTGGGTTAAGCCGCTGCCTTTGGCTCAGGTTATGATCTCAGGGTCCTGGGATCAAGTCCCGCATCGGGCTCTCTGCTCAGCAGGGAGCCTGCTTCCCTCTCTCTCTCTCTGCCTGCCTCTCCATCTACTTGTGATTTCTCTCTGTCAAATAAATAAAATCTTTAAAAAAAAAAAAAAAAAGAATTCCTCCAAATGAAGGGCATGCATTTCCTAACTAAAATGGTCACCATGAATTTAAAAAGATCTATACAAAGAAACATTATTTATATTTGATGTCCTGCAATTGCAGAGTCAGTGGGAACTCTATGGCACAAATAATTTGGTGTCCTCACAAATATAAGGAAAAAAGAGAGCTATAGACAAAGAATCTGTACATTAAAAGAGATTTAAGAGACATATCAACCAGAGTGCCTGGGTGGCTCAGTAGTTTGAGCAACAGACTCTTGGTTTCAGCTCCGGTGGTGATCTTGGTGTCATGATCTCAGGATCATGAGATCGAGTCCCGTGTAGGGCTCTGAGCTCAGTATGGAGTGTGCTCTCTTTCTCTCTCTCCCTTCTCCTCTGTCCCTCTCCCTGCTCACGCACGCAATCTCTCTCTCTCAAATAAATAAATAAAATCTTCTTTAAAAGAGAAAGAAAAAAATATCAACCAATTGTAATGTGTAACTGGAATTCTGACTCAAACTGCATTTACACACATTTACACCATTTATATCAAATTGTGGAACAATCTGAAATTTGAATAAAGCCTGGATATTTGATTATATTAAGTGATGTTCCTGTTAATTTAGTTTTAATATTGAAAATGTGACTCTAAATAAAGATCCCTCATTTTTTTTAAATTGTAATAAATATTTACAGTAAAATACTGTGACTGGGATTCATTTCACTATAATATGGGAGGGGGGAAAGTGAGTGGGGACATAAATGATAAAATACTGGCCATATATAGATCATTGTTGAAGCTGGTGATGGATACATTAGGTTCATTATACTATTCTGTTCACTTTTTAAAATATGTTTGTTTAAAACTTTCCATTAAAAAAAAAGTTTGAAAAGAACAGAGGACCAAGAAAACTTACAGAGATGACAAGAATGAGGGAGAAAGATCACCATCAAAGAAACACAAACCAGAATAACATTAGGCCTCTCAACAGCAACAGAAGAGCCGGGGAATGAGGAAGGTAAGGCCTTCACATATTAAGAGAAAATGACTTTAAACCTAAAATTCTATATTTGGCCAAATTATATCTACTCTAATACTTTATTCATAAAAATCACACTCAGAAACACAAGATCAGCTAAAACTGAGCTCTCATATCCTCAAAGGGTGTGATGATTTCCTGATGAAGACCACATAAATTTGCCAAACACAGCTCCTGGAAGGCTTTATCCATTTGCCCTCTCAGCAGCAAGACCCAGGAACTTTTAACGGCTCCCTCACTGACACTGGGTGTTACCTTTTCTTTAGTCTTGGTATCATGACTGTTACAGCCTTTCTGATGGCAAGCATTTTTCATATGTTTGCTATTCATCTGAACATCTTTCACATCTTCTTTAAAGTCCTTGGTAGATTTTTTTTCATAAAGGTTTTCTCCTTTTTCTTACCAAATAGTGGGGGGAATTTGGATAAAGAGATGTAGAGACAGAGATAGATCTACATTTTGCTGTAAATATTTTTCTCTTATTTTAAGTGGAGAATTTACATATATATGACTTTAATTTCTCCTAGTCAAAGCATCAATCCAGTTGATCTGACACTTGAATAATAAAAGCCAGAGAGAAAGAACAGTGAAAGCCCTGAGGAAAAAAATTACACAAGAGAATAACGTAGCAAAAATCTGTTGATTTTGCTCCTCTGCTTTTATGATTAATAATAAGTCATACTAGACTCAGAGAGCAAAAAACACAAGTTTTTTTCTTCTTTGTCAGCTTTTAATATTTTTACTCTTTTTAATCCAACTGGAACTTATTTTACAATATGATGTAAGCTGGGAATCTAATTTTATTTTAGTTAAATTTTTAACCAAATAGTTAAATAGTTATCCATGTTTCAAGATGATTGAATAATCTTTCCTATCCTCATTAATTTAAAGTGGTATCTTCATATACTAGATTTTATATATATTCTACAAGTCTACTACTGGCCTTTCAATCTGTACCATTAAAAATCTGGTCTTAGACTTACTGTACTTTTTGGCCACTCAACAATGTCTTTTCCCCTTCTTTTGGTACCAGAAACTGAATTTTCTTTATAAAAATTTCTTTTAAAATGAAATCTTGCCATTTGCAATGATGTGGATGGAACTAGAGGGTATTATGCTGAGCGAAATAAATCAATCAGAGAAAGACAATTATCATGTGATCTCCCTGATTTGAGGAACTAGAGAGGCAATGTGGGGTGTTTGGGGATAGGAAAAGAATAAATGAAACAAGATGGGATCGGGAGGGAGACAAACTATAAGAGACTCTTAATCTCACAAAACAAATTGAGGGTTGGGGGGGAGGGAAAGAAAGGTGGAGTTATGGACATTGGGGAGGGTATGTGCTATGGTGAATGCTGTGAAGTGTGTAAACCTGGCGATTCACAGACCTGTACCCCTGGGGCTAATAATATATTATATGTTAATTAAAAAATAAAAGATTAATTTTTAAAAAAAAGAAAAAATTTCTTTTGGGGGGCTTTAATTTTAGCAGAATTGAGAGAGATTTATTTGGGGCAAACTACCTCTTTCAATTGAATATTTTCTCTTTGGGATTTGAATCCTAAAGTGACAAAAAGAATGATACCAACTGTTACTGGTAAACAAATAAAATTAAAATTACTGATATCAATTCACCCTAACTTCCTCCATCATTTCCATTCCCAAGACATCTGGGGATGCTCTGGGATTCATTTCTGAGCCTGATTCCCCAACTTTCATCCTAATCGCAAATGTGATTCCCATATTCCTCCAGTAATTCCCACTGAAGTTAGCCAAAGTGGGTTTCTGTTGCATACAAGGAAAAAACTACCACTGATATATTACTAAGGCTTTATAATAGTTATTAATCTCTGATATAGTAAGTCTCTGCTCATTTCTCTTAAAATATTCTAGAGACGCCTGGGTAGCCCAGTTGGTTAAGTGTCAAACTCTTGGTTTCAGCTCTGGTCATGATCTCAGGGTTGTGGGATGGAGACCAACATTGGAGTTATGCTAAGAGCGGACTCTTCTTGAGATTCTCTGCCTCTCCTTCTGCCCCTCCCCATTCTCAGGTGCTCGCACTCGCTCTCTCTCTCTCTCTCTCCCTCAAATAAATAAAATATTTTTTAAGATTTTATTTATTTGACATAGAGGGAGAGCGAATGTTCTTACCAGTGTCAATAATTCTAAAGTTGATTTTCTTGACTATTCACAGTATAAGTGCATCTTTTAAAAATAAGAGTAATGCCTGTACTTCTTATTGCTGCTCTGCCATCATATACTTCTCTGGCTTCCAGAACAATGTTAAATGAAAGCAGTGAATTTAACTGGATTAGCTCTGGATTTTATCACTGAATTCTCCTTATAAATGTTTATTTACCTAATTACAATTATAAATTATGTCTAAGACAAAACTTCTTTACCTATTGAAATACTTAAATTTCCCATAAACAAAAGGAAAGTTTAAAAAAGAATTAACAGATTTCTCTCAAAATTAAAGTGATTATATCATTCTCTCATCAAAATCATAACTTTCATTTGTAACTTGATGCTTCTTTTCCATCTAAAGTCTCACCTGAAATGTATTCCACAAAACCATGCATCTAGTATATGATCCAATCTACAAAATGAGAATTTAATATTATGTGTACAAAATCCTTTCCTGAGTCGCTTCCTCAATCTTATCATATAAACAATCACCTTCAAACTTTCCAAATATTCCATGGGAATTAACTGTTAAAAATGGATAGATTTTAAAAATTAGGGGCAAAATATAATTTACTCAAATACAAAGTTTTCAAAGAAGCCAGATATTCAATACAAATAAATGCTGAAAAAAAAAAGTTTTATATTTGATAATAGAGTAAAACTTTTTCTGACTTTTTAAATTACTAACTGGAAAACACATATAGGTTTTAAAAGAATGAGAAAATATACCTCAAATTCTTTTCTAAGACGTTCTTCTCGTTGAGTGCTAAATTCGAGTTCACTTGTTTGACGTCGCAGAAGATCAGAGCAGTCCATGTGCTCAGTTTCTAATTTTTCTACCTTCTTGTGCATATTTTGTACGGCATTATCTTGCTCCTAGAAAGTAATTTGTTTCTGCATCAATACAGTTTATAAGCCAACAATGACAAAAACATATTTCACAGAAGACAGTGAGTAAACCTGTGCTTCAACCACAAAAATAGGTTAATTTATACAGTTAACTCTTGAACAATATGAGGATTAGGGACACCCACTCGTGAGCAGTCAAAAAATCTGTAAATAACTTTTGGCTCCCCAAAAACTTGGCTACCAATAGCCTACTGTTGATAGGAAGCCTTACTGATAACACAGTCAATTAACCCGTATTTTCTATGTTTATATGTATTATGTATTGTATTCTTATAATACTTAACTTTTTCTTAAATTTTTTCAGTATTTTTAGGCTACACAGTTCATCTCCAACTTTTTTCAGATTGTCCAAAATCTCTAAAAAGCCTTCCTACATATTCATTGAAAAAAATCCACGGACTTATACAGTTCAAACCCATGTTGTTCAAGGATCTTATAGACACTTTCTCTCATAGGCAAAAGAGATCTAGATATTCCAGCAATGTTTCAGAATATACACATATTCAAAAAAGCACGACTGGAGTTTTATAATTTGGGGGCATCTGGCTGGTTCAGTTGGTACAGCATCAACTCTTAATCTCAGGATCATGAGTTTGAGCCCCAGGCTGAATGCAAAGATTACTTAAAAATAAAATTTTAAAAAAAGAATTATGGGAGTTTTACAATTTTAGAGCTCTGGTTAACACATGTTACGGTTCAAAATGTATAAAACATACTATAACGTTATGCTAGTTCAATTGACCTCTGAGGGTATTTACATAGTGCTGTAGTCCAAATGCCATTTATAATGTTTTCCCTGCTCGTTAACATTTTTAAATATTTTGTAATACAGATGTACATTGCTCCTTTGTGTGAGGAGAAGTGATTAGCTTGAATGCCTGATAATGGCCCTTAAGAGGTTTTTATGTGAGCTCTTGGTACTTTAACTATAGTTATAGTTCTTCGAGTTGCATCCACTAGATGGCTGTGTTTCATTTCTTTCAGTTTTCAAGTTTTCAAATCTTTGCTGTATTATTGGAAGGAAGATAACATCAGGCAGTGTTCTACTGAAATCTCTCAATCTTTTCCAACTAAACTCAAAAATCAGAGTTGAACGTTATGAAAGTTCAAACAGGAAGTTAACACGCATATCCATGTATTTTCCACAGGTCAGTGTTTACATTCATCTTTCCCACTTAGGTCTCTGAGACAAGCTCCCTTCTTACCTTCCTTCACCAGCACAATCTTATTCCGGGACAGACAAGCACATACGGATCCAAAATGGTTTCAAGTACTGCCAGCCATTCAAAAGGTATCATCAGAAGATCTGAGAATGTCCCAAGCACCAAATACAATTCTCTATAAAAGACTCTAACTTGGACAGCACTGGACAGTACCGTCCACAGTCAAAGGATGAAGAACAAAACCTCATATAATTCCTTCTCTCCATACCCCCTCACTCGTGAGATTACCACTATGTAGCTGACTATCCATGAACTCTTGTAAATTACTGTTTATTCATTTAAAAATATACATAGTACTTTGTGTGGATGATAGAAAGTTAGAGATGATGTGGCAGTCAAGAGGGCATATAATTTATTTTAATTTTTAAAAAAGATTTTATTTAATTATTTGCAGATAGAGGGAGAAAGCACAAGCGGGGGAGCAGCAAAGGGAGAAGTAGGCTCTGTAACCTTGTCAATTTAGCATCAAGATTTATCAGTTTGATATGTTATCAAAATTTTTCCATTCTAGGGGCACCTGGGTGGCTCAGTAGGTTAAGCCACTGCTTTCAGCTCAGGTCATGAACTCAGGGTCCTGGGATCGAGCCCCACATCGGCCTCTCTGCTCAGCAGGGAGCCTGCTTCCCTCTCTCTCTCTGCCTCTCTGCCTACTTGTGATCTCCCTCTCTCTCTGTCAAATAAACAAATAAATAAAAAAATTTTAAAAATAAAATAAGTTTTCCATTCTAAGGGACACCTGGGTGGCACAGTTGGCTGTGCATCTAACTCTTGGTTTCAGCTGGGGTTGTGGTCTTGGGTTCCTGGGATCAGCCCCATGTTGGGCTCTAGGCTTGGTGCGGGGTCTGGTTGGGATTTTCCCTCCCTCTCCCTCTGTCCCTCCCACTCGTGCGTACTCTCTGTCAAATAAAAAAATAAAATATTAAAAAAAAAAAGAGAGAGAGAGAATAAACCTTCAAAATATCTTCAGAGAACAGAAGCAATTTCAGAATGGCAAAGTAAGGACTGCCAAAAATTCTTCCCTCCATAAAAGCAGCAAGAACACTGGCAAAAAAAAAAAAAAAAAAAGAAGCCGAAATCAAATTTTTTTATGACTGGAAATTAACCATAGGCTTGCAATAATCTTATCAATAAGCACTTATTCAAGAAAATCAACTGAATCTCTGTAAGAATGGTGAGCTTTGTAGCATTTTAGCTTGCCCCAAATCCATGCCCCTTTCCACCAGCTCCTAATAGCCTTGAAAATCAGTATTCTCAATATAATAGTCAAGATATGACAACCTAAGTGTCCATTAACAGATGAATGGATAAACAAAATGTTACACACCCACACACACATATACATAGAGGAATATTATTCGGCCATAAAAAGGAAGGAAATCCTGCCATCTGTGACAACACTGATGCATCCTGAGGGCATTAAGCTAAGCGAAATAAATCAGAGAGGAAAAGGTAAAAACTGTGTAATCTCACTGACACGTGGAATCGAAAGGAACCAAACTCACAGAAACAGAGATCAGACTGGTGACTGCCAGAGCTGGAGGGCGGGGAATGGGAGAAATAAGTGAAGGTAGTCAAAAGCTATAAGATAGTAAGTTCTGGGATGTTAAGTACAAGCTGGCGACTTTAGTTAACAATAAATACTGTATTGTATATTTGGAAGTTGCTAAGGGAAGAAATCTTTAAAGTTTTCATCTCAAGGAAAAAACATGTGTAACTATGTGACAAGAAAGAGCCTACTATAAGGAAAGTATAGTCCAAGAACAAGCAAGAGCATGGGAAAGTTAATAACCCAAAGGAAGAAATGAAAATTCAGTAGAAAAGTTGCAACATGAAATTGAAGAAATCTCTCAGGAAACAGAACAAAAATATAAAAGGATGGAAAACAGAAGAAATTAAGGATGTCAACTTTATGCCAAACTGACCTTAAAATCCAACCCAATTCCAATCAAAATTTCACCAAGTTTGGGTGGAATATTACAAACTAAACCCAAACTTATATGGAAGATTAAAAGGTTAAGAATAACTCTCCTCTCCCATTAAAAAACAAATATTAAAAATATGGGGGGACTGGGAAGTGTGCCTAGATGGCTCAGTTGTTAGGCAGCTGCCTTCAGCTGGGGTCATGATCCCAGGGTCCTGGGATTGAGCCGCATCAGGCTGCCTGCTCAGCAGGAGGTCTACTTCTCCCTCTCCCGCTCTCCTTGCTTGTGTTCTCTCTCTCACTGTGTCTCTGTCAAATAAATAAGTAAAATCTGTTAAAAGAAAAAAAAAAGAATAAGGAGAGGGGAACTTGTCTTGGCAGATACCAAGACTACCTCTGATTCATAAATAGACAAGTGAAACAGAACACAGCACTCAGAAACCAAACCCTAGATGGAAAGGAACTTGACAGATGAGAGAACAACACTATATATCAGCGAGTGGTGACAAAACAGACAGTTGAATAACTGATATGGGGCATTTGGTTATCCTTTGGAAAAAATTAAATAAAATTAGACCTTCCCATACTATGTATAGAAAAAATGCATACTCTCTTTATGACTTTAGGTTACTGAAGACATAAAAACACTATTAATAAAGAAAAAGACCAATAAATTCAACTATACTAACATTTAGAACTGTGCATCAAATACAACATAATTGTCTCCACATTTATCCTGGGGATATAATGAGGCAAGGTTTAGCAACCAAATAGATTAAGAACTCCTATAAATCAATAAAAATATACAAACAATCCAAAAGGAAAAAGAGAAAACTTATAAACTGGCAGTTCACAAAAGAAGAAACATGAATGACCAATAACTATAACATGCTCAATGTCAGGGAAAGAAATTTAAGCAAGAATGAGAAACAATTTCACATACTTCCTATTGCAAAGGAAACTAGACCTGAAAAATACCAAATATTCAAGAGACTGTAGGGAAGAGGAACTCTTCTTTTGAATTGGTACAACCACATGGGAGAACAACTTGGCATATATTTTTCCTCCAAGTAATTGCATATACACAAACTATATACCCACATAAACAAAAATATTTGATATTTGTGAAAGCATGGTATGTGATAATTAAAAGCTGGGAAGAATTTAAATCTCAATCGATGCAGTAATGGAAATTAATTGTCAGATATGCATAGGATAAAATGCTACATATCAGTTAAATTGAATGAAACAGAGCCAGTTTATTAATTTGGATAATTCTCAAAAACACAAGTGAGAACAATAAGCGAGACAAAGATTCATACCTTGCAATAATCTATGTATATTTTTAAAACACAAAAAATAACAAAATAATTGGATACACTGTCAATGTATACAGACAGAATACTAAACACTAACTTCAGAATACTGGTATCTTTTGTGAATAGGGTGATGGTGGGATAATGAAGTAATTCAGAATAGTCAGTCTTAATAATTAACAATTTATTGCTTGTCTGTTTTTAATTCTGAAACAGATACAACAAACATGATCTTGATGGTAAATATTAGTATTTAATGATATGGTATGTTATGCTGGGTACTGGTTATATTAACCCCTGCTATTTTTTGTATGTTGAAATATTCGTTTTAAGTTTATGGTTTTATCAACACAATCCAAGACTGGGGTGCTTTATAAATAACATACAAGAAAATTCCAAAAGAGTTATAAAATAGTTCATGCAGTTATATATCAAGAATAACTTCTCTCCTTGAAAATAAAGGTTTAGAAATTTTGTCACAGAATTTATTTTGTAATAAAACAAAAAGCTACCGGAATCCTGACAGTGAAAAAGTTAAATATGATGTGTGTGGGTGTGTAACACAATCATTATTGTAAGGACAATGGAAATTGAAGGAGTTTTTCTTTTATCCACTAGAGGGAGGTGTTGAACTTAAAATATTTTAAAATGAGGCTTTGAACTGACTTTTACCATCACAGGAAACCACATTGCGCTACTAGAAAATAAACTTGCTTTCTGTCCACAGGTTTCAGAAACATAGCCCCCAAACTATAATTTTTTATATGTACTCATATAAACAACATTTCTCAGACTCCAAAATACAGTTTTTAGGTCTGAAGAATTACAAAAGTATGGTTAGAAACCTATCAGAGCTAAAGTAGTCCTCCTCCCTACCTCACAAAATATATCAATTTAGCTAGTTATCACCCCAACCTAATACATGCTTATCTCCTGAAATCCCCCAAGCCAGCACAGTTCTACAAAAAGAAATAGTGTTTGCAGCCACAAAGTGTAAAATGGTACTAACTTTGTGCGGTACCAATAATGATGAATCCATAAGCTTGCACATTAAGCAATGATACGTTTAGGCATTTACACAGTTCAATCACTTGTCCTACAGCTCAAAGATATGGCCAGGAATGTTAGTGAATCGTTTCTTCCGTTTTGTTTGGGGTTTTTGTTGTTGTGGTTTCTCTTTTTTAAAGTAAGCTCAGGGTGCTTGGGTGGCTCAGTTGGTTAAATGTCTACCTTTGGATCAGGTTATGATCCTGGGGTCCAAGGATACAGCCCTGCATCAGGTTTCCTGCTCAGTAGGGAATCGGCTTCTCCCTCTCTCTCTGCACTTCCCCCTGCTAGTGCTTGCTCTCTCTCCCTCTCATGCTCTCTGTCTCTCTCTCTCTCTCTCAAATAAATAAATAAAATCTTTTTAAGAATTTATAAAGTAAGTTCTATGCCCAACACGGGGCATGAACCCACAACCCCAAGGCCAAGAAACACATGTCCTATGGACTGAGCCAGACAGGCACCCCAAATCTCGATTAGAGCAAAAAATTTTTGAAGGAAATAAAATGTCTTTCAATAAGGGATTCCTCAATACATATTGGGAACGTCCATATGGCAGAAAACCATGCAAATCCTACAAGAATAATACAAGGATGTCAAAAGATGAACACCAAACACACCAAGAAATAGAATTCCGTTTATGTAATACAGTGATAAATGTTTATATCCCCTTAGATAAGGAGTGGGATTCGAGGCGGAGTCATAGGACCTTCACTTTTGCTTTTAAGTTTCTCTAAATGAGGGCATTTTTTACAGTGAGCACAATATATAGTCATTTTATGAACTGACTATAAAGCTATTTCCTGATTGGAAACAAGGCAGTATACCCAGCGCCTGAGTCACTGTCTATGCCGCTCGCTTACACAGGGCACAAGTGGGCAGTTTCCTAGGTAACTGCAAAGAAATGCTCCTTGCCGCTCTAGACCATTTCACACAAACTTCTGAAATACTTCCTTCCCAGTGGAGCTTCCTCCAAGCTGTCCCTAGATCGTAACTGTGTCTATGGGGTCATTCTTCCACACCTTGCCCTCCACTCCCTAACATCTGACCTACTAATGCCTAAGCCTGCCCTGATACCTTCTTTACTGCGTCCCCACTCTCCCTCCTCTTCAGTGTATGTTATTTTCAGTCTACATTCCTCATGAGTTTTGCCATTAAAGACTCTGCCATCCCTTTATCACTAGACACTTAAACTGAATTTAGTCGATGAAGGAGGAAAGGATCATTTTATTCCCTGGTTGAGTTCTAGAATTTGGGAAACAAATACGAAAAAATATACATCTTCTAAATGCTCTCAATCCTACTGATAAATTATACGTTGAAGGAGCGCCTGGATGACTCAGTTGGTTAAGCATCTGTCTTCAGCTCAGGTCGGGTCAGGTCATGATCCTGGAGTCCTGGAATCAAGCCCCATGTGGGGCTCCCTGCTCAGTGGGGAGACTGCTTCTCCTTCTTCCTCTGCTCCTCCCTCCCCCCCCCACCAAGCTAATGGCTCTCTGCGTCAAATAAATGAATTAAGTCTTAAAAACAAAAGCAAGTAAGCATCCTCAAAATTCCCATTGCTAGAGCAGGAATGAAGAAAAAATAAATAAAAACATAACAGTCATTTTAAGTTAAAAATTTAATAAGCAGAGATAAAAATAAAAATATGTGTTTCAAAATAAATATAAATACTTTGTTTTTAAATTAAATTGGCTTTGAAATTTCAAATAGTGTTAAAAAAAGACATGGAGTTTTTATGTTTATCAGAAGAGGACATGCATTTAAAAAAAATGAGAAATACTTTTTTAAAATGAGGTAAATGCACTAGAGTTCCCATTAATATTCCAGAGAAGTACACCTCTATTTAGCTTTTCAATTACTAGGAAAGAAAAGAGACATGGCATAAAATTAAGATTTTTTTTTAATAGTGGGACTGAATTCTAAAGCCCAGATGAAAGAAATACTACACCTGCTTTGTCTGTTAAAGATGGGATTTCACTTAGGAGGTTTTTTGTTTTTTTTTTTAAACGTATTTTAAAAGCTGAATTCCCTTAGAGAGTTACACAAAGAGAACACTATACTATACTAACATCTAATTATACGATGGAAACCTAAACCCATCAATAGCCAACAGAGAAGAGAATTTCAATCTATCCCTCAACTTATTTAAAATAAGACTTCTAAAAAGTACAAATAGTTTCTTAAACTTGCTTTAAAAAGGAAAAACAGTTTTATTTTGTTAATGTTAAAAGGACAGGAAATTGAGAGACTGAGCTCTGAACATTTCAGTGATACAATACAATAAAATGTATCTTACACTAATATTACACTATTTGTTAACTAATTGGAATTTAAATAAAAATTTTAAAAAATTATCTTACAAAAGGTCAGAGTAACTAAGGAGTATATTCCCTATTCTTTCCCATACATAATAATTAAAGCCTGATACCAGGGTGCAGGGCTGGCTTGGTCGGGGGAGCATAAGACTCAATCCCAGGGTTGTGAGTTCGAGCCCCATGTTGGGTGTAGAGATAACTTAAAAAAAAAATAAAATAAAATCTTAAAAAAAAAAAAAAGACTGCCACTTTATTCCTTTAGTACTTCATAATATAAAGTCACATACATTTCATCTAAGGTTTATAGAATTGCCCAAGAAACTGCATCTAAAATCACATCACTCCCACATTTAAATATAAAGGCTTCTGAATCATATTTTACAAGTTTAGGGCTTCTGACTATTGGCACTGGAGATTTCTGAGTGTTCAGAAATGAAGAGGTTATTTTCATTTACTTATGTTTACTTGTTTGTTTCAGGTAGACTTTAAAACAATTATCAACAACAGTTCAAGTGTCAGCCATTCTGTGATGATTTCCCCAATCTCCCAGGCACTTAATTTCTCTTTCATGACCCCATAGCATTCTGTTCAAACTATTATTATATTCCAATTTCTCTCTTTACATGTCTCTCTGTTTTAAGATCTTCAAGGATCTTAATCAATTTGTTTTGGGCTGCCTTTGTCTTGCAGAGTGGTTTCTAACATAAAACTACTCCAAAATTCATTTTAGATGGATATTCTTCATTCTGTGAAGAATGTGTACCTTGGAGTGCCTATAGTCTACAAAGACTGTATTTCAATTTGTTGTTTTATACAGAGAAAATATCTTATCACCAAATAAGTAATAGAAGAAATTATGGAAATTTATTTTAAATTTTAAGTTAAGTTGGTCAGTGAATTAACAGTTTAAATTTCTCTTCTCTTTCTTTCAAAATAATTTACATGTAATCTCCTGAAAAAAATGCACAATACACCAAAATGAGAATCTGGTGACTGGTAGTCTCTTCCCACATTAATTACTCAGACTATGATCTGAGTAAATCATAAATCTCCATCTGCTCATCTACAATGGGGGTTGGGTATAATCAGTTATTTTCCAACCAGACTATTTGAAGGCTTGGGGATTCTGTGTGATGGGGAAAAGGAGTAAATAGAACACGATTAAGAATTTGCTCTTCTTGGGATGCCTGGGTGGCTCAGTCGTTAAGCAGCTGCGTTTTGCCCAGGTCATGATCTCTGGGGTCCAGGGATAGAGCTCCTCGCTCAGCAGGGAACCTGCTTCTCTCTCTCCCTCTGCCTGCTGCTCCCCCTACTTATGCTCTCTTTCTCTCTCTCTCTCTTTCTGTCAAATAAATAAATAAATAATCTTTAAAATAAAAAAAGAATTTGTTCTTCTTAAGGGAGAAAAAAACAACAAGACGAAGGCAGAGAGGGAGACAAACCATAAGAGACTCTTAATCATACTAAACAAACTGAAGGTTGCTGGAGGGGAGGGGTGGGGGGATGGGGTAACTGGGTGACTGACATTAAGGAGGGCACATGATGTGATGAGCACTAGGTGTTATATAAGACTGATGAATCACTGATCTCTACCTCTGAAACTAATAATACGTCATACATTAATTCAATTTAAATAAAAAGCTTTTTTTTAATTTGCTCTTCTTAAAAAAAGTTGAAGGGCGCCTGGGTGGCTCAGTGGGTTAAGCCGCTGCCTTCGGCTCAGGTCATGATCTCAGGGTCCTGGGATCAAGTCCCGCATCGGGCTCTCTGCTCAGTGGGGAGCCTGCTTCCTCCTCTCTGTTTGCCTCTCTGCCTACTTGTGATCTCTCTCTGTCAAATAAATAAATAAAATCTTTAAAAAAAAAAAGAGTTGAAAAATCACTATGCTATATTAATTTATAAGCATCCTTTAATATCTAAAAGCCAATCATTCTATTTCTTTATGGTATTTAAAGGTTGTGAACAGTCTCATATTTTAAACTGGAAAAATAAAATACCAAATGTATATATGTCTCAAAAATCACATAATTTATGCAACAGAAGTCACCCAACTCTAATTCAGATAGTCTGCTCATAAGAGTTGCCCATATTGTCATGTAACCCCAAATGAAACATGGCCTTCAACAGATCAAAGATTAGGAATCATTTCTGTGTTGAGTAAACTAGCCAATTATTGCACTAATGTAGTATTTAATATCATAAGCATTTAAAAGACATATTTAAGGAACTAAATTATTATTTTTTAAATACCTGTACTATAAATTGTAACTCTCTTCTTTCTGCTTCCCATTGTTCTGCTTGTAATCTAAACTCCTCCAGTGCTGTCTCCCTGATATGAGACTCCATCTCATTCTTCTCCTGCTGATGTTTTTCCAATGCTTCCTTTATACGAATAAAATCTTGCTTTACTATTTGATCAATGAAAGTCGTCTTTCTTCCTTCATCCCCAATTCAAGTGTACCAAGGGTTCTCCTTACCTATAGCTAAAACTCATTATATTTATGTTAAAATCATTAATAGAACTATAATATATTTTGATCATTGAAATGTAGATTATATGTAATCTATATGTACATCTCTATGTAAAGTAGATAATATGGGAAGTTCTAATTACCTATGAACAAATATGTAATTTACATATAAAACTCACAGAGTACACTGTATTGACCAAAAGTGGTAAGAAAGGTATTTCATGCAACAAATCAGGATAAGGAAACACTAAAATGTTAAACATCTTAAAAATCAAAAAATTTTTAAGGTTTGGGCTATGACTAATTTCTTGTTCTGCAGATAATACTCACAAAAGACTTTTCTTCTTGGGTTTTCCTAGTTGTACTACATTTATAAGATTTAACTTGGTTAAAGCAAGAAGCCCCATTTAAAACTAAGTTCCCATTGACACAGGAGAAAGACTATGTGGTTGATATGAGAAGGAGGGAAAGCCTTCAGTGTCCATATAAACAGTAGCTAGGATCTGCATTATGAACATTACCCTTACAACTTTCACTAATGGAAAGTCTTCACAAAGGCGTTGAGCTTTTCCCCCTTCAGGGAAAATGCCTATTGAACCCTATTGAACCCTATATTCCCCTACTTAGTCTGTGCAGATCAGCTCAAAGCCAGTAGCATAAAATCAAGCAGAGTTCTCTTATCAAGCAGCTCAGCCAGATCACAGGAAGATTTTATAACTTGAGGTGCAGGCTGATTGACTGACTGTAAGGAATGCCACTGCCATTATGCTTCTCTTCCGGTAGCTCTAGACATTTACATGGGGAAGGTGATACACAGCCGCCCAGGAACTTGGAGCACCTGGAGCCACCTAAACTACCCCCATTCAGATGGGGGAAACCCTTACACACACCAAGGACCTGGGAGCATAACACTAAAGGAAGAGACAAACTGTGTCTGAAATGGAGGAAATCAGAAGATCTGCTGACAATGCCATGGAACATTGTACTGAAACTTTCACATTTAGGAAATGCTTGTGTAAACTTACCTCTAATAAAGATTCGTTTCTCTAGAGTTCTGAAAACCCATATACACCAGCAGTAAATCAAAGCGTTTCTATCATTTTTTTTTTATTTAAACTGGTGCTTCAGAAAAAATGACAAATATAAGCAATTCAAAATCTATCTTTTAAGGGGTTGGCAACTTCAAGTTAAACCATACTTTTACTTTAGAAAGATAAAGAAAAAAAGAACAAAAAATAGGAAAGTAAATAGCTCAAATAATTTCAGTAAAGGGTCATCAAATATTTTTCATGTCTTATCTATATAGAATGTACTCTACATAGATAATGAAGTCCATATCAGATATATAATTTTTAATATTTATTGTATATTCAGACCAAAATCGAATGCCCACATTTCTAAAATTCCAAATTTTCATACTGCTAAACTTAAAGGACAAGAGGTTCTCATTTTCTGATACTTTCACATAAGTGAGTTCTTCTAGTTTGACCAGAGATATCAACCTCTTTTTCACCAAAGAAAACAGCATACATATTAAAATATTGCTAAAGCATATTACAAAAGAGACCCACAAAAATGCCCCTGAAAGGAAAGAAGAGAGGGAGTGAGGGAGGGTGGGTAGGAAGAAATCAGATTTTCTTTGATTTCTGGTAGATATTTTCCTTTCCAGGCATAAGTTCAAATAATGTGTAACACATCTCAATGAATCTAAAAAAATTATTTCATAAAAATAATTTACCTGGTGGATGGCTCAGTCGGTCCTGGGATGGAGCCCCACGTCCAGCTCCACACTCAGCAGGGAGCCCACTTGAGATTCTCTCTCACCCTCTGCCCCTCCCCCAGCTCATGTGCACGCCCATGTGCTCTCTCTCACTCTCTCTCTGATATAAATAAATCTTTTAAAAAATAATAATTTACCTGTACAGTTTTCTCTAGTCTGCTTTTTTCTTTCATAAGTAAATCATATTCTCGATTGCAACTTTGAATTATATTGTCCCTTTCCTCCAAATCATGTTCAAATCTTCTGCATTCTTCTTTCCACTTCAGCTGGGAAGTCTGGAATGCTTTCTCCATCTCATTTGCCTTTCCTTGAAGTTCTGTGTTCTGAGCTATTAAAAATATTAAAGAATAATAGGTATGCCTATAACCACAAATTAAATCCCTAGGAATTCAAACACCTAGGCGCTGGAGTTGATTCCATTTACAGCGTGATCTCTGAACAAAACATTTAACCACTTCACACCAGTCAACTCAGAAAAACTCACGACAAGCCATTCTCTAATTTCCCAATCTCTTCTTCCCCTCCAGACGTAGGTGATTTTGCATGAAATGGTAGGATATCTTCCCAAACCCATGTTTGGGTGCACCTCTATGACCAACTGCAATTCTACTACATTTCTTCTATTCAAGAAAATAAATCAAACGCTGTGTGTTTTTTTTTAACTGTGGTCTATAGGACTACTTTTGTAAAATACTTAATAGATTACAAATTTTGATATTTGGCTATTGGCAAGAAATTAGTTGTGACACAGTTACTCATGAGGCTATCACAAAACTGAGGTTGGGAGCCACTGGTCCAGCCCTCAGAACTCCAGCTATTGACTCCACCGAGATTAGGCTCAACTCACCTCTCATCCTAGTATTACACCAACATTAACTAACACCTCTCAACTCAGTACAGCTGCTGCTCTACCTCAACATCTAGAAAAGAAGCAATGGAACCCTTTATGGGTCTGGCTCCCTCACCTACCACCTGACTAAACCTCTCTGACTCTCTAACCTTTAGTTGGAATAAAATGTCTCCTACTTAAGCTGTTGTGAAGATAAAATGAGGAAATACACACAAACACACTTGTTAAACAAACCAAAATAGAAAAAAATTTTAAAAAGCCACAGTTCGTAGTATTATTTTTAAGTTATATTAAAGTAAATTAAAACCACAATGTGATACCACCTCACACCAGTCAAAATGGCTAAAATTAACAAGTCAGTAAACAACAGATGTTGGTGAGGATGAGGAGAAAGGGGAACCCTCTTACACTGTTGGTGGGAATGCAAGTTGGTGCAGCAACTCTGGAAAACAGCACGGAGGTTCCTCAAAAAGTTGAAAATAGAGCTACCCTATGACCCAGCAATTGCACTACTGGGTATTTATCCAAAGGACACAAATATAGTGATTCAAAGGGGCACATGCACCTCAATGTCTATAGCAGCAATGTTCACAATAGCCAAACTACGCAAAGAGCTCAGATGTCCATCAACAGATGATGGGTAAAGATGATGTGGCATATATATATACATATACGCATGTATATATGTATACATAATAATACGTATAATATATATATATATATATATATATATATATATATATATATATATATACACACAATGGAATATTGCTCAGCCATCAAAAAGAATAAAATATTGCCATTTGCAACCTAGAGGGTACTATGCTAAGTGAAATAAGTCAGTCAGAGCAAGACAAATATTATATTATCTCACTCACAGGTGGAATTTAAGAAACAGAACAGAGGAACATGGGGAAGGGAGGAAAAAATAAAAAAGGACAAAATCAGAGAGGGAGACAAACCATAAGACACTCTTAAGTCTAGGAAACAAACTGAGGTTCAGCAGAGGGGAGGTAGCTGGGGGATGGGGTAACTGGATGACAGACACCAAGGAGAGCACTTGCGATGAGCACTGGGTGTTACGTGCAACTGATGCATCACTAGACTCTTCCTCTGAAACTAAAATAAACAAACAAACAATGTTTGTGTTTCAAACAGATTTAAGTTCAAAAGGTTCAATCGTCAAAGGTATAAGAGGCACAAAAAGTCTCCCCTAGGGGCACCTGGGTGGCTCAGCTGGTTAAGCAACTGCCTTCGGCTCAGGTCAGGATCCTGGGATGGAGTCCCACATCAGGCTCCCTGCTCAGCAGGGAGTCTGTTTCTCCTGCTAACCTCTCTCTTATTCTCTCTCTCAAATAAATAAATAAAATCTTTAAAAAAAAAAAAAAAAGTCTCCCCTAATTCAGCTACTCTCTCGACATGACATTATTCCATGGTCTAGCATCCCAGATTGTAGGCAAGAAATTTAAAGCCATTTCATTCCTGTTCATTTGCATATGGCCTATTTTTCTTTTGTGTCTTTTCTCTTTGAAAAGCTTTAGGAGATCTTCACTTTGTCTCTATTTTTCTGAAACTGCATAATGCTTTGCCCTCAGGTGGGTCTATTTCTTGTCCTGGTGGTGAATATTCAATGGGCCCTTTCAATCTGGCAACTCGTAACCTTCAGTTCTGAGAAGACCTCCTACGTAATTTCATAGAGGATTTATCCCTCCCTGTTTTGTCTCTTATCTCTTATTTCAATATTACCTATTATTCAAATTGACCCTCAAATTTTCTTGCCTTTTCCTTCCTGTTTCTCTACCTCTGCTTTTTTTACTCTAATTGCTGGGATATTTCTTCCATTTTCATCTCCCAATGCTTCTATTGATATTTTTCATTCCTGATTTCATATTTTTAATTTCTAAGAGCTTCCCTTTTTTTTTTATAGCAAATGATTCTTGCTTCATGGATAAAATAAATTCTCTTTCAACTCTGTAGATATTAATGCTCCTTGTTTGTTAAATCTTCTTTTCCCCTGCAGTTTCTGATTCTTCCAAATTATTATTTTTTTCTCTCCATTTTAGAGAGAAAGCATCTGGTAATTCTTAGTTCTCTTCTCTCAATTAAAGTAACTGTAAAGGTGACACACTCATATAGCCAACGCTAGATTCTGAAAGTGAGGATATAGGGCTTGATAACTGTCGTCCTGCACTGGAGAATATGGTTGGGCCATTTATTAGGAAACTCCCAACCTTGGTATCATTAGGTTTTTCCTCTTGGTTTGGTCCAATGATCTATAGAAGAGTCTTTTAAGCTCCCACATGGAGTATAGAAATCTGGGTGCTAGCTTTTGGAGAAACCAATAGAAAAAGGAGACTGGAAGGAATAGTTTCTCAATATTCGGCATTGACTATGCTATCGTCCTGTTTTTGCTAGTCTGGAGACTCTGTATTTTATCATCTCCAGAGATTAAGCCACCCAACTCCCAGCTCCCTCTAGAAAGTGAGAGCAATCCCTGAGTACACTGCTCTTAGGAAGGAGATCTAAGAACCTAACTGCCTCTAAAGCAAAGAGCTTTTCATTTAACCTCCTTTATTTTACCTACTACTGCTATTCCAATTCCTAATTCCAGAGGTATCTGATGCTTCCAGTTCACAAACATTTTGACTATCTAACAAGTTGTCTCCCAACTATTTATTTAAAAGAAATTAGGTTTTTTTACAAAGTAGTTAAACCATTTACTCTCCCACTTACAAAGTAGAAGAGTTCTAGTTGCTCTACATCCTTACCAACATTTGGTATTGACAGTCTTCCCAATTAGCACCACCTAATGCATATGTAATAAACAGTCACTGTGGCTTTAATTTATGTTTCTCTGAAGACAAGTGAGATTAAGTATTTTTCAGCTCGTTAATGGCTATTCTCTCTTCCTCTATAAAATGTCTGTTGAAATCATTTGACTTTGGGAAATAACTTCCCATCTTCCCTGGACTTCAACCTCCTCATAATTAAATCAAAGTCATTAACTTGTATATTTAGTGCCTTTCAATTTTTATAAGTTCCAGGTAGTGTTGTGGTTATTAAATGCCAGAGGTAATCAAAAATACTTTTGACCAGTGGAATAACCCAAGACAGCTGGCCACAGCTCGGGCCCAGAACCTTACAATAATTCCAAGTTAACATTCATTTAATCCCATGTAACCACAAAGAACTTTCATTTTTTTCACTTCGTCCTTAAAACAGCCTAGGGTAAGTGGTAAAACCAGGATCTAAATCTAAATCTTCTGAATTCATGTTCGATATTCTCTTAATTAAAACCTGCTGCATACAGGAATGGTCACAGCAGCATCGGGGCACCTGGCTGGCTTGTCAGTGAAGCATGTAATTCTTGATCTCAGGGTTGTGAATTTGAGCTCTACATCGGGTATACAGATTACTTAAAAGTAAAAACTTTAAAAAAAGGAATGTTCATAGCAACATTATTCTTAATAACCAAGAACTGGATATTACCCAAGTGCCCATTAACAGAAATTGATAAATTTATGTGATACGTCATTCAGTGTAATACTAAGTATCAGTAGAAAGTTCATACAACGATATAGATGAACTCACACATGCAATGACGAAGGAAAGAAGCCAGACATAAAAGAGTACATATTATATGATTCTGTTTAATATGAAGTACAAAAAAGAGGCACAATTTATCCACACTATTAAAAATCAGAATAGTAGTTATCCATGTGGAAAGACTTCCAGAAATGTTCCATTCCATGATCTGGGTGCTTCTTATGAGTTATACACTTATATTAGGCACATTTCATTACATATATTCTACTTTTTTAAGATTTTATTCATTTATTTGACAGAGAGAAAGAGAGAACAAGTAGAAGGAGTGGCAGCCAGGGGGAGAAACAGGCTCCCTGCTTGGCGGGGAGCCTGACCTAGGACTTGATCTCAGGACCACAGGATCATGACCTGAGCGGAAGGCAGACGCTTAATCAACTGAGCCACCCAGGTACCCACATACATTATATTCAAATAAAAAGATTTTTAAGTGCTCATATGCTACATAACAGAGAGCTTTTGAGGATTCCACTTTGCTAGGCACCACTCTTTTACCCCGTGGTTCCCAAACCTAGCCAATCAACAAAATACCTGCAGTCCTTCTTGAACATATAGACTGTCTCAAGCTAGAAATTCTAATTCAGAAAACATGTGACAGGGGGCCTGTGAATGGTTTTGTTTTGTTTTGTTTTGTTTGTTTTGTTTTAAATCTCATGTGATTCTGCTGATTGATTATTCAGAGAACGACTACTCTATAAAATGATTAAGAGAATTTTGAACTCCTTTTTCCCATACATGCACAACATACAAAAATGAATGTGAAGAAGGTGAATGTTCACATGAGTGCTAGAAGACTTTATACACACCTGGTGAAGTCTGTCCATCAAAGGCCCACCTCTGCCCCTATGTGGTGAACACACACAACAGTGAGCAATGTTACAGCTATGCAATAAAGTTAAAACCCTAAACACAGGAAAAAATAGAGTAGTCTTACCACAGAGTTTTTCTTGGATCCTATGTGCTTCAGCTAGCTTTTCTTCAGCAGCCCGTCTCCCAAGACCAGCTTCCTTTCTAGCAACAGCCAGGTCATATTCCAGACTTTGTCGCAATGCCTCTCCTTTTTCCACCTCGGATCGCAGCTTGGCAATCTGGCTTTCATAGCTTGCCAGCTAAAAATAGATTCCGAGATCATGAACCAATATTAAAATATGGCACCAAGATAATGAGATCGTGCACCCAAACATTTAAATGTCTTAGAGAAATATGTTTCTCTAATATTGATAAGACAAGAATTCATGAATTTATAATTTTCTAGAAGACTGGAAAAGAAGAACTATAGCTTTACCAAATGACACTCAGTTTTCTAATTTTAGAGAATCCACTAGAGAAAAAAAAAATGCTTTCACGAGCCTATAAAAATAAGGAGAAACTACAAGTTGTTTTTTTCTTTTTAAGTAGGCTCAGTGTGGGGCTTGAATTCATGATCCCAAGATTAAGAGTCACATGCTCTACCGACTGAGCCTGCCAGGCGTCCCTTAAAAATCGCAAGCTTTAGGGGTGCCTAGGGGGCTCAGTCATTAAGTGTCTGCCTTTGGCTCAGGTCATGATCCCAGGGACCTGGGATCGAGCCCCACATTGGGCTCACTGCTCAGCGAGAAGCCTTCTTCTCCCTCTCCCACTCCACCTGCTTGTGTTCCTGCTCGCACTGTCTCTCTGTTAAATAAATACATAAAATCTTTTTTTTTAAATTTATTAAAAAATTGCAAGTTTTAATTAGAAATAATCATGCCTAAGAAGTGAAAAATGATACATAGTAAGTACTTTAAAATTCATTCTTCCCTCTCTGCTTCCTATTCCTTAAATGAAGTCAAGAAGCAAACTGCATGAAAGCATAGTTGGTAAGTACCGTCTACATTATTTCTCTTGATTATGACATTACTGACAGAGCATGAACTAATAAAAGTGCCAATTTTGCAGGGATTTTAATGAACTAATATCTAATTTATCTAATATTGAGACAACTAGATACTTAATAACTAGGTCTAATTTATCTAACAACCTTCCATGAGTAGTAGGACATAAGATAAGTCAAAGTCAGAACTAAATGATTTTATAAAGTCCATTCCCACTCCAAAATTCTATGATCTAATCAACAATTCATTAAATAATATTAAACACTCCTATGTATCAAGTACAGTGAAAGATATAAAAACAAACATTACAGAGCCCCTGACATCAAGTAATGAAATTCTGTAGAAAGGCACATAGGATGTTTATAAAAGAGGTAAAAATGTTACAATAGTTCAAAGAAAAGCAAACTCATTTATTGCTGGTGGTCAAGAAAGAGATGGTGGGTGAGAAAAAATGCTAGAAAGGCATCATGCAGAAAAGCACTGAGCTACTATACCAGACTAGAAAAAGATGGTCCCATTATCAGATAAGAAAAAAGAATAAAAGAGCAACATCAGAAATTACTATAAGTAGCTGTTAACATATGGAGTGTAGCAGAGTTACACATTTTGTACGTATAAAGAAGAAAAAGTAGTAATTTTTATTTTAAAAAATATTAGCAAAGTCTTGTAAATACTTATGTTTACAAAATAAGAATTTACAAATATCTTTTAATAGTAAAGAAAAAAATCATAGAATCTTAATTATATACTCAAGATAACTCACTTTGTTTCAGAATCACTCTATCCCTCCCTGCCCACCATCTCCCCGCATCATAAGACTAACATTGTTTAACATTTGAACATTCCCAGTTGTACCAGGCATTCACCTGTTTGCCCCTAAACCCCCTCCCTATTCTCCTACAGCGATGCTCTGTATTGTAGGAACTACATTTCCCAGGTTCCCTTGACAACTGGCCTCTCAGGTCTGGCCAATAGGAGGCACTTGTGGTATACTTAGAAGGGCAGAAGCAGTGAACCCAGGGTAGTTCTCCTGCTCCAATATCTACCTTCAGCAACGTCCCTGTCTTCCCTGTTGCTTCGCATTCTCCTGGATAGTCCCCCCTGTTAATCAATGAAGGCCTCTTCGCAGGTAGAAATGCGATAATTTTGAAATGACCCATGGCATACAGTGGGATCACAACTATTTATATTTTCATGTACAGTTTAGAATAAAATGCAGTTGAGGACAAGCCATGGGGAGATGAAGTAGCAACTACGCTTAACCATTAGGGCAGCATTGTTTATTTCAAGACCCATAGGGTAGGAAGGCCAAATGCGACTATGTTAGAGAACTTACAAAAACAATGGGTGGTTCAGTCAGGTAAGCACCTGCCTTTGGCTCAAGTCATGATACCAGGACATCCCAGGATTGAGCCCCACATCAAGCTCCCTGCTTAGCGGTGAGTCTGCTTTTCCCTTTGTTCCTCACCCTGCCCTCTCTCTCAAATAAATAATAAAATCTTAAAAACAAAATGATAATCTTAGAGCTTTAGAATCTCCGTTCAAAACAGTCAGAAAGCCAGAGTTTCCATGTTGACTTTAAAAGAATCTCTTATTTCTTATAGCTCTGTGGCTGACAAGGCTTTAAAGACCACACAGAAAATCTAATTATGGGGACTGCAGAATTACATTACAAGTTGAATGAAGAGTCTCACTAAGTTTCTAATGTTAAGATAGTACGTATCGGGGGCACCTGGGTGGCTCAGTGGGTTAAGCCTCTGCCTTCAGCTTGGGTCATGATCTCAGAGTCCTGGGATGGAGCCCCGAGTTGGGGCTCGGCGGAGAGTCTGCTTCCCCCTCTCTCTCTGCCTGCCTCTCTGCCTACTTGTGATCTATCTGTCAAATAAATAAATAAAATCTTAAAAAAAAAAATAGTGTGTATCCATTGGGCACTAAGAAGGAAGGTAGAAGATGGGATGAGGGCTTTTGGAATTAGACAAACCTGAAAATTATAAATTTCCAAATCCCCTCTAAACATCCTTTACCAACAAAAGCAGTTTCGCCTCCCTGAGATAATTAGCCTTCCCTTGCTTAAAGACTTACTAATGAGCACGCCTGAAACAGCTGCATTGCAAAAGAATTTGCAAGCACACGTCCACCACTCTTTGTCACCATAGATAAATTCAGATCTCAGTATGCCATAGGAGGAGATATGCATATCCTGGCCCAGGAGAAAATAGCTTATGTAGCAAAAGAAATGCAAGATCTTGCTAATCTTGTCTTAGCAGTAACCTGCAGAACATACATGGGATTGGTTTGGATTTAATAATCCATTCTAACAGTTTTCTAGGATGGATGACTCCCCAATTTCAATCAAAATAATGGAATTCCAGAGTGATGAAATCCAAGTGTTGGCAATTAACTTGAGCCTCCGAAATATGAAGTCTTAACCTTTCTATCATTGTAACCTTCACTTGGACCATCACTAAGAATAAGAACTGCAGCTGCTTTTTGCATCTCTGTTATATGCATATATTACTGACTTTTTTGGCTCCTCCCCTCTGGCCTCATATGAAAAATATTGGAAATAGCAACTTTTCAATTAAATTCATGAGGTACCAAATTATAAAGACCCGATAGTGAGGATATGTATCATCGGTGAGATAGATACAACAAATAAGCCTTTGTGCCCCATTTTGGCAAGGGTGGGAGCATCTTTGTATAGAGGATAATTGAATTGCAACCTGCTACATTACTCAAAAAAAAGATATTACTGTGTGGGAGTTATATAGGAGCACAGGGGTGATAAAAAGTGTGGACAATCATTTTCCTATTTGATCTCTGCTCCATTTCCCCAACACACTTAATCTGCTCTACTCTGTTATACAATTCCCATGCTCCACTGCCCAATGGCTTGACTTCTAGTGGTGTCTCTGGCAGGAACTGCATCTTCTTTAAGGTCCAACCCCCCGCCCCCCAGCATCCCAACACTGAACAGCCCTTACCATGGCTCTACCTCCCCCAAACAGCCCCAACTTCAGGACTCTGGTCACATCTTCTCTTCCCATTGGCCCACTGGCCTATAGGCAGTGGTGGCTTCCTGCTGTTACTAATCTCCGGGTGACTTCACCATTCTCTATTTGGATTCTCTAATCTCTGGGTGACCTCACCATTCTCTATTCATCTTCCAATACTTGTACAACCAATTCCCTCTATTAAGGTCCCTCTTCTTGCCTGATTGGACCATATCTGATTTCTTGAGCTACCCACACAGCTGTTAGGAACCTATCCTCTGTTCTTGTGGTTGCTTTCTTACTTATGCATTCATTACAGCAGCAGCAGCAGCAGTAGCAAAATGTGATTTCCCTCCTTGAAAACAGGACTGCCTTCTTTAACATCTTTATGTTCAACCAGCTATCTTCAAAGCTCCTCTCTGTGGCACTCTTCATGTCCCCTACAACATACCTCAGCCTTTCATAGAAAGGTTTTTCACAATTTTATGGCATGATCCTCCTTGCAATCTCACAAAGCCTTCTCAGAATAATGTGATTAAATGCATAAACAATTTTAAAAATCAAAGTATAAAAACAAATATAGCAGACAAAAGCAAATCTGTGATACCATAATGTACTTCTTTAATAACCCACTGAATAACAAGCTCTACATACAGTCTCACAACCAGTGTAATTTCAAGGTCATGACAGGTAAAAACAATATTTTGAAACCTGCAATAATGGAATTGTGTATCTGTGATTTCTAATGAATACAAGGTCAAATATGCTGCCAATTCTATTACAAAGCTGTCATCATCAAGACACTATGGTACTGGCACAAAAACAAACACATAGATCAATGGAACAGAATACAAAGCCCAGAAATAAACTCTCAACTCTATGGTCAACTAATCTTCGACAACTAATCTTCAGCCATTCTTCCATTGGAAAGAATGTCCAATGGAAAAAAGACAGTCTCTTCAACAAATGGTGTTGGGAAAATTGGGACAGCCACATGCAGAAAAATGAAACTGGACCATTTCCTTACACCACATACAAAAATAGACTCAAAATGGATGAAAAACCTCAATGTAAGACAAGAATCCATCAAAATCCTTGAGGAGAAAACACAGGCAGCAACCTCTTCAACCTCAGCCACAGCAACTTCTTCCTAGAAACATCGCCAAAGGCAAGGGAAGCAAGGGCAAAAATGAACTACTGGGACTTCATCAAGATCAAAAGCTTTGCACACAGCAAAGGAAACAGTTAACAAAACCAAAAGACAACGGACAGAATGGGAGAAGATATCTGTAAATGACTTATCAGATAAAGGTCTAGTATCCAAAATCTATAAAGAACTTATCAAACTCAACAGCCAAAGAATAAATAATCCAATCAAGAAATGGGCAGAGGACATGAACAGACATTTCTGCAAAGAAGACATCCAGATGTCCAACAGACACATGAAAAAGTGCTCCACATCACTCAGCATCAGGAAAATACAAATCAAAACCACTGTGTGATACCACCTCACACCAGTCAGAATGGCTCAAATTAACAAGTCAGGAAATGACAGATGCTGGAGAGGATGCAGAGAAAGGGGGACCCTCCTACACTGTTGGTGGGAATGTAAGCTGGTGCAACCACTCTGGAATACAGCATGGAGTTTCCTCAGAAAGTTGAAAATAGAGCTTACCCTACAACCCAGCAATCACACTACTGGGTATTTACCCTGAAGATACAAATGTAGTAATCTGAAGGGGCACATGCACCTGAATGTTTGTAGTAGCAATGTCCACAATAGCCGAACTATGGAACGAACCTAGATGTCCATCAACAGATGAATGGATAAAGAAGATGTGGTGTATATATACAATGGAATACTATGCAGCCATCAAAAGAAATGAAATCTTGCCATTTGCAACGATGTGGATGGAACTAGAGGGTTATTATGCTGAGCAGAAAAAAGTCCATCAGAGAAAGACAGTTATCATGTGATCTCCCTGATATGAGAAAGTTGAGAGGCAATGTAGGGGTTTGGGGTAGAAAAGGAATAAAGGAAACAAGATGGGATTGGGAGGGAGACAACTATAAGAGACTCTTAATCTCACAAAACAAACAGGGTTGCTGGGGGGAGAGGGAGAAGGTGGTTGGGTTATGGACATTGGGGAAGGTATGTGCTATGGTGAGTGCTATAAAGTGTGTAAACCTGACAATTCACAGACTTGTACCCCTGGGGCTAATAATGCAATATATGTTAATTTAAAAAAAATTTTTTTAATTAAAAAAAAAAGAGAGTACTACTAATACTAGAATGGCTTATTAAAGGAGGGCCAACTAGGTTAAGGCTTTCATAACTGAAAGAAATGCTTAATGACTTAGAGGTTTGTAAACATAAACTGTAATTTTTCCACATCTAAGTATATGGATTCCTTGGTGTCTCCATTTCTAAGGATTCCATCTTAAGAACCCTTACTCTTAAAAGGACTGGGTAGATCAGTCAAACAATGTCTTCTGCTTGGTCCTAGGTCTCCAGTACCCTTTGACTAAAGAAAGTTATATGGCTCTTCTTTATCCTCTTCCATCCTCATTTCTCTAGGAGATCTCCCTGCTCTATCATCACTGTCTGGGCCATGGAGATATCTGAATAAAGCAGCTCTGTCCAATTTCACACATGTCCCAAAATAGACATCCCTACTACCATGTCCTATTTCACACATCTCTTTTTCACACATCTCTATTACCATGTTCTGATGATTCTAACAAAAGCTGTAACACTGAAGATCCAGTGGCACTGTCACATCCCAATCATCCGCATCAGTGCAACTTCATCTCACCTAGAAGCAGTGAGCCTTACAAGCAACTCCTCTCTCCATATCCTCTGCCTACTAATTAATCTCAAAAGTAATCCACTATTTTTAAACCTATCAAAGAAAACTGAGGCTCAGAAAAATTAAATAATTTATCCAAGAACCCGTAACAATAATATTCCTAGAGATGTAAGGATATTTATTTTATTTTATTTTTCATTGAGATATAACTGACATTAGTTTCTGGTGCCCATCACGATTTCATATTTTGTATATATTGCAAAATGATCAACACAACAAGTCTAGCGAACATCTGTCACCATACATAATTATAAATTTTTTCTTGTGATGAGAACTTTTAAGATCTACTCTCTTAGCAACTTTCAAATACACGATACTATTAACTCTAATCACCATTCTGTATATTACAATCCCATGACTTGTTTATTTTATAATTGGAAGTTTATACCTTTTGACCCCCTTCACCCATTTTGCCCATCCCCTACCCCCAAACTCTGACAACCACCAATTTGTTCTGTATATCTATGAGCTTGGTTTTTTGGTTTTTGTTTTTAGATTCCACATATGAGATCATACTGCATTTGTCTTTCTCTGTCTGACTTATTTCACTTAGCCTAATGCCCTCAAAGCCCATCCATGTTGTCACAGATGGCAAGATTTCATTCTTTGTTATGCTGAATAATAGTCCGTTGAATGCCTGTTGTGTGTGTATACATACACACTATATTTTCTGTATCTATTCATCCACCAATGGATAAAGATCTTATTTTTCTTTAAGATTTTATTTTTAAGAAATTTCTACACCCGACATGGGCCTTGAACTCACAACTCAGCAATCAAGAGTCACATGCTCTACTGACTGAGACAGCCAGGGACCCCAGACTTTAAAGATATTTTATGCCAATCACCAGTAGGATGTGTTTAAGCATTAGAAGTATTTAATAAAGCAAATACATGGCCTTAGTTTTTAGAAAACTTCATTCTTCTCTTCCCTGCTTTATAATGGACACATTTACAGATTATATGACTAAAAAATTAGTACATAATACAAATATAATCATCAAAACAAATAACTGAAACAACAAGAATGAACAGTAACATGAAACTGGAGTTGAGCTGATAACGGCCTATTGCAAGAAAACTATTATTCCTTTTTTTTTTTTTTTAAGATTTTATTTATTTATTTGACAAAGAGAGAGACACAGAGAGAGAGAGAGAGAGAGAGAAAGAAAGAAAACAAGCAGAGAAGCAGGGGGAGCAAGGGGGAGAAGCAGGCTCTCCGCCGAGGCGGGAGCCCAATGCAGGGCTCAATCCCAGGATCCTGAGATCATGACCTGAGCTGAAGGCAGATGCTTAACAACTGAGCCACTCAAGCGCCCCAAGAAAATTATCATTCTCCCCTAAAATAATGTCCTGTTTTGATCAAAACATTTGATCAAACAAGAGAGAAGAATGTGGTCTAAGAACTCTGATGGCACCTGCAAATATTTGTGAAAGAATATAAATAAATGATTATTACAATACAATTATTCCCAACTAAAATGCATATTTGGTTTTAAAAAATAAGTTTTAGAGATTATAAGCAATTAACATACATTTAACAACATTACTTTCTATTCACTATGTAATATTATAATGTCAATTAAAGCAATTACTACAATTACCCTTTAAAATTACTTCAACTGCCACTAAAAGAACAAATAAAACAGTCACATATTCACTGCTGTCTATTTTAATCAGAAGCTCCTGTTCCTTAGACTCTGAAAAAAGTCATTTTTTTATTCCATGCACTGCCACTGAGGACCTACTGTGTGCCAAGAAGAACTATGAGAGAGACAGGGACAAAGCATGATCAGTGCTTTCAGCTCTCAGGACGCTTAGAGGCTAATAAGAGCAGGGAAGCATGAAAAAAATGTTTTGGCTCTAAAGCACCTGTAACAGCACCACATTATAGCAGAGTGAAGGAGTCATTTGCTGCACCTAGGGGGACTTTAAAAGTTTTC
Organism: Mustela nivalis; assembly: GCF_964662115.1. Classification (NCBI taxonomy): domain Eukaryota; kingdom Metazoa; phylum Chordata; class Mammalia; order Carnivora; family Mustelidae; genus Mustela; species Mustela nivalis. The sequence goes on along the minus strand of NC_139032.1, from coordinate 41,888,150 downwards.
CTGACAGGACAGCATCAGAATTCAGCAAAAAAAGGAAGGAAACAACACTGTTTATACTTAAATGTCAATAAATTATGGCCACTATTATAGAACACAGGCACTTTATAAATATTATTTCCCTTAATTATCACAACAACCCTTTGGGACAAGCATTTCACAGTGGGAAAACAATGAGGTACAGGATAAACAACTAGCCCCAGGTCACATTATCTTGTAATTATGGAAGAGCCAAGAATGAGTCCAGATTTGTGTAACTTGATATTCTTCCCACCACAACCAGGCTGCCTAAGCTGAACTTAAAGAGTTCGATTTTAAAAGAGAAAAAAGAGAAAACACACAACTGACAGAAGTGATATAAACATATAATTCATGGGGGCGCCTGGGTGGCTCAGTGGGTTAAGCCTCTGCATTTGGCTCAGGTCATGGTCTCAGGGTCCTGGGATCGAGCCCCGCATTGGGCTCTCTGCTCAGCAGGGAGTCTGCTTCCCCCTCTCTCCCTGTTTGCCTCTCTGCTTACTTGTGATCTCTGTCTGTTAAATAAATAAATACAATCTTTAAAAAAACATATAATTCACAAATTATCTCAAAGAAAAAAAGAACGACTACCCCTGGAATATCTACACATACCAGGAAATAGATATATTTATACATATACATACATAGTAATAAAAGATATAATGATAAAATAAAACTAAGGAAACTAGGATAATTTTATGAATTCCACTATGACTAAAAATTCCATACTCAGGGGTGCCTGGGTGACTCAGCAGGTTAAGTGGCTGACTCTTAATTTCAGTTCAGGTCATAATCACAGGGTCCTGGGATCAAGCCCCTCATCAGACTCCCTGAGGGAGTCTGCTTGGCAAGTCTCTCTACCCCTTCCCCCTTTGCCCCTCCCCCTACTCACCCACATGCATGCTCTCCCTCTCTTTTTCTCTCTAAAATAAATAAATAAATCTTTAAAAAATCCCATACTCAGATCTACTTAAGATTGTTCCATGATTGAGCCAGAAAGAACCTAAATTAAAATTTCAAAAATGTCTAATTCATAAATCCTTTAGTCACTACAGGCATTCATCAGTTACTTTTTTGTCAAGTTTAACCCATTAATTAAATTTAAGACAACATACAAATATAATAATTCATTAAACTTCTACTTAACACTCCCATACAGTTTCACTATATTAAAAAAAAACTGTTTTATTATAATTTCTTTTTTAAGCTCAAGAATGCGATGGTAATGTTAAACATGGAGCCTGTAATATAAAATGAATCTAAAATAACCAAATTCTACTTTCAACATTGACAGAAAAAATTTACCTCTGCATTGTGCTTAGTTGTTATTTCTAATTTTTCCTTCTTAGCCCGGTGGAGCTTCTTTCTGAGTTCAGCAGTGATGTCCAAGTCTGTTTCATTTTTAAACATTTGTTTTATATCAGATGAGGCATTCTTCAACCTGTAAAATGAGATAAGAAGATTTAATTCTCACTAAGTTGATTTCCGGTATTTCTAATAAGTTATTTTTCAAAATCACAAGCAACATGATATGGTCTTGGGCCTAAAGAAATGTACAATCTAGTAAAAGATGTTGACTGCAAAAGCTAGATAGTGTGTGGCTAGAAACAAACTACCATTTCAAGATGGTACTTAAAGTAATGATTCTATCACAAGCTGTGCAGTTGTGAAAGAGAGACAGAGGTATTGAGAGAGAGAGCACAAGCGGGAAGGAGAGGGAGACACCGGCTTCTGGCTGAGCAGGGAGCCTGACTCAGGTCCTGATCCCAGGAGTCTGGGAACATGACCTGAGCCCAAGGCAGATGCTTAATTGACTGAGCCACCCAGATGCCCCACAGACTGCATACTTTTGGAAAATATTGAGATCTTTTTAGGTTTTTAAGTACTATATTTATTGCAAGTGTAATAAATATATATTACAAAAAGAAAAAGCATGAGTGACAGAACATAGATTTAGGCTTAAACAGAGCAGACTAGGGGTACCTCAGTAGCATAGTAGGTTGAACTTCCGACTCTTGGTTTTGGCTCAGGTGTGATCTCGGCATCATGAGATGGAGCCCCAGGATGGGCTCCATGCTGCGTGCTGAGTCTGCTTGGAATTACCTCGCCCTCGCCCTCTGCCCCCTACCCCGCTCTCCCTCTCTTTCTAAAACAAATAAACAAATCTTTAAAAAGGAAAAAAAAAAAAAAAAGGCAGACTAAAGCCCTGTCTCCCAAAAATTAAAAATTTAATGAAAATATCAGCAAAGAGAATTTAGAGATAAAAATCCACAAGGAGAAAGAGTGCAAAGATGAGTGATAGCTATAAAATATCAGAAGTTGGAAATCAGGTGGACAAGTGGTAATTGATTACATAAGAGAACTGAATTTAAAGCCAAAGATGGGGAAAGCAACCTGATTTACACCCATATTATTTTATTTTATTTTATTTTCAGTGTGCCAAAATTCATTGTTTATGTACCATACCCAGTGCTCTATGCAATAAATGCCCTCCATAATACCCACCACCTGGTTTACACGCAAAAGCTCAATTAATTGACAACAGCTTTGAAAACGGGGTAAAAGTAGGGCAAAAACAAGATAATTAGTTGAAAGTCTGCCAAAGAAATGAGATCCTGGGATCCTTTACCCTACACACCACACAACTGGGTACCAATCTCTCTTACTCTGGCAAGCACAAAGTAACAGTTTATTCCCGGGAGAGGATAAAACAGAAGGTCTGTGGATTAGAGACATCAGATAGAAATGGTAAGACCCCGCATCAAAAATAGGAGACTTGAGTCAAAAATTATGCTGGCCTTCTACAACATCTTGTATGCCAGAATAATGGCAGCCAAGAGAATAGAAGGCAGAGGCTTAACCCACTGAGCCACACAGGCGCCCCAATGCTAGGGCTTCTTCAACAAACACCTTAACCACACCACCCTATAGAGAATGCCATAAACACAAAGCCTTACACACTGGGCTTCCAACCAGCTTGTTAGGCCCCTAGTTTTAAATAAGAGAGAAGTGAGCTGAGGATCACCAGAATTTAGGAAGCAAGAGTTTAGAAAGACAGAGACCAAATCAGGGGACAGAGAGGAAGAACCCTCAAAGATTATGCAGGCAAAAGGGAACACAAAAAGGGGGGGGGGACCTCCAGAAAAATAAGAGAAGAACGAATATCCATAAAACAAAAACTGAATGTGATTGAAAAAAAATGAAATATTCCCAGAACAGAAAACAGAATTCTTGGAAATCAAAATACAAACTAAGAAATGAAAAGTTAAATAAGTAAATGTTTAAAAAAAAAATCTCCTGGATGCTAAAAAATACCAAGGGAAAATAATTTCCATTTAGAATTTTATGCCCAACAAGTTACAAGGGAATGAGGAAGACTATTTCAGATCTGCAAGGCACCAAAACAATTACCTCCCATGAACTTTCTCAAGAGGACCTAAACTGAGAAGGAGAAAGACATGGGATCCAAAATATAGGGGATTCAAGACAGAAAAACAGCAATGGAATTTCTAGGAGAGTGAAGAAAGGAACAGCAGATGACAAGTGTGACCCTGAGATGAAAGCACAGCACCTAATGGGCAATGTGTCCCAGCTGGACTACTGAACTGGCCAAAGCCTCCAGGAGTGACTTCTTGAAGAAGATGCACAAAGAAGACAACAGAAGGCTTCAGGGAGCTGAGTGAAAGCGGTGAAGGGAATTAAGAATACACTTATCTTTTTTTTTTTTAAAGATTTTATTTATTTATTTGACAGAGAGAGATCACAAGTAGGCAGAGAGGCAGGCAGAGAGAGAGAGGAGGAAGCAGGCTCCCTGCTGAGCAGAGAGCCCGATGTGGGACTCGATCCCAGGACCCTGAGATCATGACCTGAGCCGAAGGCAGCGGCTTAACCCACTGAGCCACCCAGGCGCCCAAGAATACACTTATCTTGATGAGCCCCAGGTAACGTAGAGAATTGCTGAATCACTGTATTGTACATCTGAAACTAATATAACACTGTGTGTTAATTGTGTTAGAATTACAATTAAAGCTAAACCCAGAGGGGCACCTGGGTGACTCAGTGGGTTAAAGCCTCTGCCTTCAGCTCAGGTCATGATCCCAGGGTCCTGGGATCAAGCCCCACATCAGGCTCTCTGCTCAGCAGGGAGCCTACTTCCCTTCCTCTCTCTCTGTCTGCCTCTCTGCCTACTTGTGATCTCTATCAAATAAATAAATAAAATCTTTTAAAAAATTTAAATTAAATTAAAAAAATAAAGATAAACCCAGAATACTTCAACTGTCTGAACATACTGAAAGATTCATGCCACTTGATTGGAGTATGAAGCTGAATTCATGATAAAATCATAGAAATTAAGCAAACTAAACAATGAAACAATGATCAAATCCAAGAAAAACACTGTACAAAAAAGACAAAAAAAAATTTTCTAAATGGAGAAAATCAACTGGAAAGTTTTTAAAATTATAATAATGTAAACATGAAAAACTAAATATAGAGAGGACAGAAAAAGGAGGGAAGCATGAATGAAAACTAAATCATGATCTCTTGTAGTGTGGGCAGTCAGTAGAATAACAGCTAAACCTGAAAAATCAAAGAGCAACATAAAAAAATATTTTGAGAGCTTTAGATCTTAAAAATCATTTCAGAATGGTGACAGTGCTGACTTTGGCAGCACATATACTAAAATTGGAATGATACAGAGATGAGTTTGGCCCCTGCACAGAGTATAGTGACAGATGGCAGCCCCACTTTTCGTGAGCATAGCGTAACACAGACTTGTTGAATCACTATCTTGTACTGAAATTGATGTATCATTGTGTGTCAACCATAGCTCCGTACAAAAAACACAAAATTTTTAATAAATTAAATCAAATTAAAAATAGTATTTTAAAATAAAAATCATCTCAGAGTTGAAAATGATTGTTTCTAGAGATCAAGAAGGTAATTTGTGACAAGCAAATGAGCACTGCTATTTTTCCTAATGTCAGTGAGTAAGCCTTTCAGAACATGAGATTGTTTATATAATTATTTAAGATAATTTTTGAAGATAAGACTAAAATAAAACAACACAGAGAAACAATGAAACCAATAGTTGGTTCTTTAAAAAGATCGACAAGCACTCAGATCCACTGAGCACCTGGGTGGCTCAGTGGATTAACCATCTGTCTTCAGCTCAGGTCATGATCCCAGAGTCCTGGAATCAGGCATCTGAGCACAGGCTCCTTGATCAGCAGAGAGCCTGCTTCTCCTTCTCCCACTCCCTCTGCTTGTACTCTCTCTCTCTGTCTTACAAATAAACAAAATCTTTACAAATAAATAAACAAATATGAAAAAATCAACAAACTTACTAAGCCTTTGGCTAGATTGACAAAATGAGAGAAAAGATTCAAATTATAAAAATAAAGAATGAGAGAGGAAATGACACTACCAACCTAGAAGGATTATAATAAACACTATGAACAACTTTATGCTGACAAGTTAGACAATGTAGATCAAATGGACAAATTCCTAGAAAAACTGACATTATCAAAATTAACCCCAAAAGAAGCAAAATCTGAATAGATCTATAAGAGCTAAAGATACTGGATTAATAATTTTACAAATCTAAACACAAAGAAAACTCAAATCCATATGGCCTCCCTAGTAAATTCTACCACACAATCCTCACTTTAGAAGAGGTGGAGACACTCCCCAGCTCATTCCATTAACCCAGATTACATAAAATCAAAGTGAGTCAGCACAAGAAAGGAAAACAACAGTCCAGTATCCCTCAGGAACAGAAATGCAAAAAATCCTCAACAAAACATTAGCAAACCAAATCCAACCACATCTTAAAAGGATTACACAACATGACCTAGTGGGATTTGTCCCAAAAACAGAAAATTGATTTAATTTCTGAAAATCAATTGATGTAATATACCATTTTACTAAAATAAAAAATAAAAATTACATAATCATCTCAATAGATACAGAAAAATCACTTGATAAAATTCAACATTGATTTGTGACTTTTTAAAAAATGCAACAAAGTAGGAATTCAAGGAAATTCACTTAATCTGGCAAAAAGCTTCTATGAAAAACTTACAAGTGGCATACTTATTGGTGAAAGACTGAAAACTTCCCCTAAGACTGGGAACAAAACAAACCTGTCTACTTCTATTTGAGACTGTACTGGAGGAGGGAGGGAGGAAGGAAGGAAGGAAGGACGGACAGATGAGCAGGCATATATATATTAGAAGGAAAGAAATAGAACTATCCTTTTTTTTTTTTTTTTTTAAAGTAAGCTCTATGCCCAATGTAGAGCTTAAACTCACAACCCCATGTTCTACCAACTGAGCCAGCCAGGCTACTCAAAAGTAAAACTGTCCTTAATTGCAAAGGACATGATCCTGTAAAAATATCTTAAGAAACTCATTAAGAAACAAAAATACTGGGGGCGCCTGGGTGGCTCAGTGGGTTAAGCCGCTGCCTTCGGCTCAGGTCATGATCTCAGGGTCCTGGGATCGAGTCCCGCATCGGGCTCTCTGCTCAGCAGGGAGCCTGCTTCCCTCTCTCTCTCTGCCTGCCTCTCCATCTACTTGTGATTTCTCTCTGTCAAATAAATAAATAAAATCTTAAAAAAAAAAAAAGAAACAAAAACACTGGAACTAAAACAATAATTTCAGCAAGGTCACAGAATATAAAATCAATATACAAAAATCAATTATATTTCTATATATTAACACCAAATAATTCAAAAATGAAGTTTAGAAAAATAATTCCATTCACAATAGCATCAGAAAAATAGATTTAGAGGGAGTCTGGGTGGCTCAGTGGGTTAAGCCTCTGCCTTTGGCTCAGGTCATGACTTCAGGGTCCTGGGATTGAGCCCCCATCAGGCTCTCTGCTCAGCAGGGAACCTGCTTCCCCCTCCCCCTCTGCCTGCCTCTCTGCCTACTTGTGATCTCTATCTGTCAAATAAATAAATAAAATATTTAAAAAAAAAAAAAGGAGACATGTAGCTCATTGTACCATACTTGAGACTCTAGAAATAAACTTATATACATTTGGTCCATTAATTTTCAACAGAGGTGTCAAGACAATTCAGTGGGGGAAAAACAGTCTTATCAACAAATGGTGCTGATAACAACTGGATAAAAACATTAATTTAGACCCTCACCTCACACCATACATAAAAAGTAACTTAAGGAGCACCTACGTGGCTCAGTCAGTTAAATGTTGGACTCTTGATTTCGGCTCAGGTCATGATCTCAGGGTCATGCTTAGGTTCTCCCCCTCTGTCGCTTTCCTCTCCACCCCACCATGATCACTTAGAGATGCACTCCCTCACTGAAATAAATAATTTTTTAAAGAGTTTATTTATTTATTTATTTGAGAGAGAGAGAGCGCGCACGCACGTGCGCAAGCATACACACGCAGGGGGCATGGGCAATGGCAGAGAACAAGCAGACTCCCTGCTGAGCAGGGAGCCAGATGAAGAAGAGCTCAATCCCAGAACTCTGGGATCACAACCTGAGCCAAAGGCAGACACTTAACCAACTGAGCCAACCAGACTCCACTAAAATAAATAAATCTTTAAAACAAAAAGATTCTCTCTCCCTCTCCATCTGTCCCTCCCCCAACCCCCTACATGTATGCTTGCTCTCTAAAAAAAAAAAAAAAAAGTTAGTTCAAATGAAGCATAGACCTAAATGTAAAAACTGAAATTATAAAACTTCTAGAAGAAAACATAGGAGAAAAATCTTCATGACCTAAATTTAGGCAAAGATTTCATAGATACAAAACCAAAAGCACAATCCATAAAGGAAAAGAATTGGAAGGGCACCTGGCTGGCTCAGTCGTCACAACATGTGACTCTTGATCTCAGGGTCATGAGTTCAAGGCCCATATTGGGCATGGAGTCTACTTAAAAGAAAAACAGAAAAAAGAAAAAAATTGGACTTTATAAAAATTTAAAGTATTTGCACTTCTAAAGACATTATTACAAAAATGAAGACAAGCCAATAAATGGGAGATAATATATGTGCAATTATATATCTGATAAAAGACAAAATACTTGTATCCAAAATATATTTTTAAAAAATGCTTAAAGCTCAACAGCAAAAAGACAACTAATTTAAAAATGAGCAAAAGGGGTGCCTGGGTGGCTCAGTGGGTTAAGCTGCTGCCTTCGGCTCAGGTCATGATCTCAGGGTCCTGGGATCGAGTCCCGCATCGGGCTCTCTGCTCAGCAGGGAGCCTGCTTCCTCCTCTCTCTCTCTCTCTGCCTGCCTCTCTGCCTACTTGTGATCTCTCTCTGTCAAATAAATAAATAAAATCTTTAAAAAATAATAAAATAAAATAAAAATGAGCAAAAGATCTGAATAGGCTTTTCACCAATGAAGATATACAAATGGCAAAAAAATCACATACGAAGATGTTCAACATCATTACTCATTAAAAAAATACAAATTAAAATTACAACATACCGCTTCATACTCACTAGAACGGCTATAATAAAAGTCAATAAAAAAAATTCAATCACTAGATTGTATACCTGAAACTAATATGGTACATTATGTTAATTACACTGGAATTAAAAGAATTTTTTAAAAAATATCAGAAAATAACAAGTGTTGGCAAGGATGTGGAGAAACTAAAGTCCTTGTATATTGCTAGTGGGAATGTAAAATGGTCCAGCCACTTTAGAATACAACCAAGAGTTTCTTTCTTTTTTTTTTTTTTTTTTTTTTAAGATCTTACTTATTTATTTGACAGAGAGAGAGAGATCACAAGTAGGCAGAGAGGCAGGCAGGCAGTGGGGGGAGCTGAAGGCAGAAGCCTAACCCACTGAGCCACCCAGGCACCCCATCCTTTTTTTTGTTTGTTTAAGATTTTTTTTTATTTCTTTATTCATAAGAGGCAAAGAGAGAGGCAGAGGAAGAAGCAGGCTCCCCACTGAGCTGGGAGTCTAATGTGGAACTTGATTCTAGGAGCCCGGGATCATGACCTGAGCCAAAGGCAGACACTTAACCATCTGAGCCACCCAGGTGTCCCAACCTAGAAGTTTCTTAAAAAAAAAAAAAAAAAAAAAAGTAGCATAAATGTTCTGTACAATGAAGTAATGCAAGAATCTACCCAAGAGAAATGAAACCATCTGCACACAAAGGCTCGTACATAAATGCTCAGAGCAGCATTATTTATAACAGCCAAAAAGTGGAAACCACCTAAATGGCCATGAGCTGATGAGTGGGTAACCAGAATGTGCTACGGCCATACAACAGAATACTACCCAGCAATAAAAAAGAAACAGTACTGATACCTATTAACAACATGATAAACCTGCAGCACATGCCTAGTGAAAGAAGCCAGACACAAAAGACCTCATACTGTATGATTCCATGTATATGAGTTATTCAGAAAAGGCAAATCTACAGACAGTAAATTATTGGTAAATAGCAAAGTTTAACTTCATTTACCAGATTCTAAAATTCTAAAGAGCAATTTAGTCATTAAAAATCAGGACAGACATGATCCTGGGGTCCTGGGATCGAGTCCTGCATCAGGTTCCTTACTCAGCAGGGAGCCTGCTTCTCCCTCTGCTTGCCGCTCCCCCCCTGCTTGTGTGTGCTCTCACTCTCCCTGACAAATAAATATATAAAATCTTTAAAAAAAAAAATGAGAGATACTTGTATGGCAAGATGTTCCCTCCAAAAATGAAGACGTTTTTACTGAAGTCAAAAGTTTATATTTTATTCACGTATTTCATACCTTGCTCCAGAAAGGACTGAAGGTAGCTTCTAAAGATAGGTGGAAAATGTTTCTGTGGCAAATCCTATTTATAGGTGAAGTACATGTTAGTCATGGTCCTTGCCCCACCCACACATCCTTGCTGAAAAGGGAGTCTAGATCAGTTCTTCTCAAACTAAGTAGGAGAAAGGACTCTTCTCCCCAACAAATGGTGCTTTTTAAAAATATATTTAAAATGACTAAAATAACTATCTTTAAAATGACTAAACAAGAAATTTTTTTATTAACATACAATGTATTATTTGTTTCAGGGTTTCTGTGATTCATCAGTCTTACATAATTCACAGCACTCATCACATCACAGCACATACCCAATGCCCACCCCCCAGCCACCTCATCCCTTCCACCCCTCCCCTCTGGCAACCCTCAGTTTGTTTCCTGAGATTAAGAGTCCCTTATGGTTTGTCTCCCTCTCTGGTTTCATCTTGTTTCATTTTTCTCTCCCTTCCCCTATGATCCTCTGTTCCTCTGTCTTGTTTCCCAAATTCCTCATATTAGTGATATCATATGATAATTGTATTTCTATGATTGATTTATTTCACTTAGCATAATCCCGTCTAGTTCCATCGACCCCATTGCAAGTGGCAAGATTTCAGCTTTTTTGATGGCTACATGGTATTCCATTGTGTGTATATACCACATCTTCTTTATCCGTTCATCTGTGGATGGACATCTGGGCTCTTTCCATAGTCTGACTATTGTGGACATTGCTGTTATAAACATTGGGGTGCAAGTGCCCCTTTGGATCACGACATTAGTATCTTTGGGGTAAATACCCAGTAGTGCCATTACTGGGTCGTAGAGTAGCTCTATTTTCAACTTTTTGAGGAAACTCCATGCTGTTTTCCACAGTGAACAAGAAATTGTTTTGAAAAGAAATTTTAAAAAGAGATAAAATGCAGCCCCAAGTGTTTTATTACTAGATTTAACAAACAGAAAATTATTCCGCTACATGATTATAAAAATTTCTAAACACTTTCGATTTCTGTATTTAGTTCTTTGTAAACCAAAACACTTCAGACTACACTCTCTGAATTGGCTCAGTTTTACATTCTAGACTCAGAGTTTTCTATTTTTCACATCAGAGGTGAATCAACCCAAAGCAGGCACCTCACCCAAAGGCAGACATCAAGGGTACAAAAAAGAGGAACAGTGGCAATTCTTGGAACATAAACTCCAAGTTCAAGAGCAGTGGAACGGGAGCTAAAACCCAAAGAAAGCCTCAAGAGAAGCCATGAACTACCGTTGGGGCACGAAGTTAGAACAACTGGAGTCACAGAGATTAGGGCAGGCCAGAGTAATGGCCACACAGAACTGGGAATAAGCAAAACCATGAGAAGGAGAAAAGACTGGAAAAGGAGAGAAGAATAAGCGGTTCTCTAAGGGCAGGAGAAAGTACATACACTGACTTTCAGGGATGAGTTAACAAAGGAGCACACATCACAGCATACAGTCCCTACATCCTGTTCCTGTTGCTGTGACGCATCCTGCCTGCTCCTCCAGGCACCTGAAATTTTGGCCTCCCTTAGCACACCCCGAGAATTCTTACAATCAGCACCCCCAACCACGGACTACTCCCGGCTACCCACAACCCAAAAGCACTCCCCAACTACAGGAAAGGACTGGTGACTTACCCTTGGGCGTCACTGGGGGCATTACTTGAAGCGTTTAAACTCATGGTAAGTCTCTTCCAACTCTCAGCCCACTGTTTATGAGTCGTGTGCTTCGTTATTGAGGATTACACCTGTTCCAGATGTCTGTTGCTTACAGGTTAGGTGGGCTGAAGTCTGTTAAAATAGTAAACAATGTAACAGTGAGTTGTATAAGTTATAATAAGAGTCCTGAGACTATGAGTGATTTTTGTCTTTTCATTCATCTTACTTACTTGTATTTTTTTTTTCAATTTTATTTATTTGAGAGAGAGCATAAGCAAGGAGGAGAAGGAGAAGCAGACACACCACTGAGCAGGGAGCCCGACACCAGGCTTGATTCCAGGACCTGAGGGGAAGGCAGACACTAAACCAACTGAGACACCCACACCCATCTTGCTTGTATTTTTAAAATTATTTTATAACAAACATGAAAACATTTAAAAACTGTTTCTTTTTTTTTTTTTTTTAAGATTTTATTTATTTGACACAGAGAGAGAGAGCACAAGCATGGGGAGCAGCAAGAAGAGAGAGAGGGAGAAGCAGATGCCTACTGAGCAAGGAGCCTGATGCAGGGTGTGATCCCAGGCCCTGGAATCACTACTGGGCCAAAGTCAGCTGCTTAGCTGAGACACGCAGGCACCCCTGATTTCTTTTAAAAAAAAGATTAGAAGCAAAAATGACAAAATGTTAAAAAGATATTCCTTCTTATACAAACAAAATTCTATTAGATATTTTAATTTCTCAAATGAAGAGAAGAATTTTTTTTCAAGATTTTATTCATTTATTTATTCAATAGAAAGAGAGCACAAGGTGGGAGAGGGGCAGAGGGAGAGGCAGACTTGCCACTGAAGAGGGAGCCCCACATGAGCCCCAATCCCAGGACTGCAGGATCATGACCCGAGCCTGAAGGCAGATGCTTAGCCAACTGAGCCACCCATGCCCCAAGAAAAAATGATCTTAATAAAATAGTGACAAATTAATCTTGAACTAGAAAAGGAATGTAGAGCCTATTTCTAGAGAACAGAACGCAGTTTGAAAGAAAACGAAATCCAGGGACATTTTTAAGTCCCTAAAGCCATTTTCATAAATGATATATTTTTAATGCAATGCTACAATCAATGAGACCAAAGTACTTCCCACAAATGATCTCATGGTAATTTTCAAAGTCCTTAAGTTAATGATCAAGGAGGAATAAGGAAATAAGGAATATGGAAAGAGGAGAATAGTTGTCATTTACACTGGTCTGTCTAGAACTTTCTTCTATGGGAGGTACTCCAAATTATACAAAGCTAACCATTTAAAGTAAGTTGCTTTTATACACACACACACAAACACACACACGTGTGTGTGTGTATATATGGTATGAAGGAATCTCTGAGTGAATATTTTAAACAGAGATAACAAGGATTAAGTTCAGACTGACACAAATATCAAGATCTCACAAGCATCTCTTGGTATTCCTAGCAGAACTCCAATAGCCTAAGAAAGATCATAAGCTTTAGATTCAGAGGGATCTGAGTTAGAATGCCTTTAAGTATCTTCCAAGTATGTGGTCATGGGCAAGTCATTTACACTCTCTGCACTGATTTCCTCAACCATAATAAGGGGATAATTACATCAATCTCATATATTTGACATTTAAGTAATATATACAGCATTATACAATGCTCAGTCATTGTAAGTTTATATTACTAAATAGAAAACCTCTGGGAAAATATTATAGTCCCTGAAAAAGGAAGGGATTAAGTAATACTTAAGGTGATTTGGTCTAGGTGAAAAATGTATCAAAAGAATTATTTAGTAGAATTACCAGTGTACAGGGATATCTAGAAGACAAAAAAAAAAAAAAAAAAGCTAATTCTCTCTCCCTGCTCCTAATAAACCCTCAAAGATGTCACTGAAAGAAAAGGGACTCAAGCCAACCAAGATGGAGACAAGACCAAGGTGCTACAAACTGAGTAATGATTTCTACAGACAGATACCAACAGATCTTTGAAACAGTGAGTTAGCAGATACTAGAATACTTTGCCCCAGAACAAAGAAGATAGAGTTTTTACCAAGATAGAGGGGAAAATCCTATTTCTCTAGGGACCTGAAAGAATAAGTTTGGAAACAGTGGAGGACAAACATACCACTGTCGATTGATTGAGCACCTAATATAGTGAATCCTGATCCTTACAACACTGCAATGTAAAAACTATCCTACCTGAGGTTTATTGTCCTCATTGCAATTACGGAAACTCATCTGATTCAAAAAGGCTAAATGACTTGCTTATGGCCAGTCTGCTACTAAATGGAGGATACTAAAGACTCAGTCAAGCTCTTCTGATACTGAATCCCAGAGTCTTTTCACTTTACCACCATACTCCCAAAGATCAGACTCCAGTAAAACTGTCTTCAGAATGGAAGTTAAAGAATTAAAACTTAGAATGGAGTCCCGGGCTCAAAAAGCATGTTTGTAAAATGTTTCTACTTTTATGCAAAAGATTAAACACACACGGGTATGCATATGTGTCACAATAAGCACAAACATAATCTCTCACCCACAAGAAAAGAATTTACATAGATAGGATTTTAATAATGTCTGTTGTGTTTTGTTTTGGCTTTATTTGGGGTAGAAAAGTGTGGGAAGAGGTAGTTAGCCAAATTTTAATAAAGTTGTTTCAATAAAGCTAAACTGAAGAGAATTTTTTTTTTTTTTTTTTTATCATTTTGGTAGCTAACATCTTCAAATGGCAATAGTCTTCTAGAGAGAAAAGTGTCTTCTATGGCTCAGGAGCAAGTTTCATCAATTTCCAGATCACTGACACAGATAATGTGGTAGACAGATGGTCCCCACAATCTTGGCCCCCACTGGCATTTTTCTCTCGTATAATAGGCTCCCCTTTGCTGTGGGCAGAACCTGTGACTTGCTTCTGACCAACAGAATATGGCAAAGGGATGGTGATATGTCACTCCCATGATTATATTATGTTATGTAAGACTCTGTCTTAAAAGACCAAAATGACAATCTCCTGCGGGGCATGAAGAAGCAAAATGCCATGCTGGGAACCACCTACAGAGAGGGCTACAGAACAGAAACAGCAGGCAGCCTCTACCCCGCAGCCAGCAAATAGCTAGATGCCTCAGTCACACAGATGCCAACAGGACACAAATTCTGCCAACAATCGAAATAGGCTGTGAAGTGGATTCTTTCCAGTCAGACCTCCAGATGAGAACACAGCCCAACCAGCACCCTGACTGCAGCCCGGTGAAACTCTGAACAGAGGATACACCTAAGCTGTGTCCAGATTCCTGACTTGGGTGCTGTTTCAAGCCATTAATTTGTGGTAATTTGTCCCACACCAATAGAAAACTAATATGGGGCGGGGTGGGGGGGAAACAGGCGTCTGGCTGGGTCAGGCTGAAGAGGATGCGACTCTTGATCTCAGGGTCGTGAGTCTGAGCCCCACATTGCATATAGCGATTACTAAAAAATAAATAAACTTCAAAAAAAAAACTAAAATGGATAAGAAATTTGAAAATACTCTTGTGGGGTTAAGAAGAAAAAGAAGTTGAGAGACAAGAAAGGTACAAAAATGAGTTCTCACATCAACCCTGCCTACATGTGTCTTTCATAAAGTCATTATTCTACAATTTATTAATTTAAATGAGGGACATTGTAAAAACTATCTAAGATAATTAGAGAAACTAGAAAATCTAATTTACATTTCTGTTTACAACAAAAAGCTACAAAATACAAATGAATAAGGGCAAACCACCAACAGCCACAAAACCTATATGGGAGCCACATGTAAGGAGGAGAAAGCAGAGTATAGAAATAACAAGGCTACATCTGAAAGAACACCAAAAAGAGCCAGCAGATATTCAGTGGGGAGCACTGCAAGCCAATCTGGGAACAGCAGATGAATCTGGGAGAAGTCTGCCCGTTCCACAAGTCAGCATGCCCTACAGGCATACGGTAAGAAAGTCTTGAAAGGGTTGGTACAGTCCAGCTTATGAACCCTCGGATCTGACCTGCCAAGGTCGCTTTCCTGGACAGAGGCCCCCACTAAAAAGAAAGCACAAAGAATGGAATCAAAACCGAGCAGGATAAGGGAAATAAAGACAAAGCAATGGCCCAAACCAAACTGTAGGAGGAAACAGAGCCAGGAAATCTCAAAAACAAGCCACCGCAGTTTTTAACACTCACAAAACACCACAAGACAGAGTGCCCCAATCTCAAAGTTCAAGTAAATTAATCTTCCATAAAAATAAGCCACAGGGTGTCTGGATGGCTCACTGGCTTAAGCCTCTGCCTTCAGCTCAGATCATGATCTCAGGGTCCTGGGATCAAGGCCCACATAGGGCTCTCTGCTCAGCGGGGAGCCTGCTTCCCCCTCTCTCTCTGCCAGCCTCTCTGCCTACTTGTGATCTCTCTGTCAAATAAGTGAATAAAATCTTAAAAAAAAAAAAAAGCAACAGAGAGTATGTGGTCAAATCCCATATGAAGTGAACACAGTTAAAAAGGGAGCAGAATTGAATGCTACAAATGAAAGCATGACAGAAAGACATGACCACAAAACAGATGAAACCTGTAACGTACTATTTCAAGATAAGCTAAAGGACCCTAACAAAATGGTACAAGACAGAAAAGAATTAGAATTAGGAAAACTCCGAAAGAAGGTGACAACCATCAGAGTTAGAAATGAAAGAAAAAAATTTCAGTGATGAAGACTAAGAGGGGACACAAAGTAAATACACATGACAGAAAATGCCTGAAAGGACACAGGAAATAAAAAAAGGAAAGTTTTCTGAGTGAAAAGAAACGAAGGAGAGATCAAAAGGATTCAAAAGAAAGTGACAAAATACTGAATCCAGGCAAAGAATAACCATTGTGCAGATAGCAGGAGTCCCCGAGTAAGAAGGCAAAAGCAAGGAAACAGAGTACTAAAAGCTGTAATCCAGGAAAACTTTCCTGAAGTAATAAAAAGATTTTAATGTACACTTTTCTCTAGGATTTCATTTATTTATTTATTTGACACAGAGAGAGAGACAGTGAGAGAGGGAACACAAGCAGGGGGAGTGGGAGAGGGAGAGGCAGGCTTCCTGCCCAGCAGGGAGCCCAGTGCAGGGACCCTGGGATCATGTCCTGAGCCAAAGGCAGACGCTTAATGACTGAGCCACCCAGGTGCCCCTTAACATACATTTTGAAAAGCAAACTGTATACCAGAGAATACTGAAAACCAGACACATTCTAAGGTAATTACTGGATTTCAACAAAAACTTGTGCACAAATGTCTGAGTGACATTGGTCATTATAGCCAAAGAGTAAAAAAACACCCAAATGTCTATTAACTGACCCATGGGTCAATAAAATATGAAATATTACTCAACCATTAAAAGGAATGAAGTAATGATACATGACACATAGGTAAACCTTGAAAACATATGCTAAGTGAAAGAAGCCAAACACAAAAGACCACAGATTGTAGGACTCCATGTATATGAAATGTATAGAATGATGAAACACATAGAAAGTAGACTTGTGGTTGCCGGAGGGTAAGGAGAGGGGGAATTGGATCTAACTGCTAAAAGGTATGACATTTCTCTTTGGGAGGGAAGGAAATGTTCTGGAATTGGATAGCAGTGGTTGCCATGGAACATGCTGAATATACTAAAAACCAATGAATTGTATGCTTTAATACTATGAATTTTGATAGATGAGTTATATCTCAATTTTTCAAATTCATTATCCAAAAAGAAATCCTATCTAAAAAGTCTCCGTTAGCAAAATCTTTTTTTCTTCTTCTCTGTCTCTGGTATCAGCTCTTGATAACACTAGGGTTCAAGGGCCTACCTCTGCATGTATTAGGAAGACAACATCAATGAAGAGCCGAAGTCAGATCTGTAGCTGAATTTAAACCTTGAGTAGAGTTCTAACCAACTGAACGTGGCAGAGATGATGTAGTAAAAGCTCCCTTTTCATACACCAGAGTGAAAGGTAATGAATGATGAGGAAAGTAGCTAGGTACAGTAATAGAAATGTCAGTGATATAGGGAGCTGGGTCAAAGAATTATAGGTTCCTCACATAATGTGTTCCAAGCCTTACTTGAAACTTCCCTTTGAAACTCCACAAGATAAATACTTTAGCTAATCTGTATGGTAATTACAAATTCCTTATGCTACACAATCGACATCAGCCTTTCTCCAACATGTAGCTAACTCTGTAAATAACGCTTTCCACTTGAAAACATTCGATACATCATTATCTATAAAGAAATTATCCAATACCTCAAAGCCACTCCTACTCTCATCATGCCAACCATGACAAACATCCCTTCTCCAGACAGTATGCTAAGAACTTTCTATATCTCTACACTGGCACTCTACACCAACCTCAAGGAAAAGATACTTTTTAATGTTCCCACTTTATACCTAAGGAACTGAGGCTTAAAGATATTCATTCAGGAGCACCTGGGTGGCTCAGTGGGTTAAGACTCTGCCTTCCATGATACCAGGGTCCTGGGATAGAGCCCTGCATCAGGCTCTCTGCTCAGCGGGGAGCCTGCTTCCTCCTTTCTCTCTCTCTGCCTGCCTCTCCACCTAATTGTGATCTCTGTCAAATAAATAAAATTAAAAAAAAAAAAGACATTCATTCAATCTCCTGTCCAAAGTCTCAGCTCTAGCAAGTGACAGAATCTGGATTCAAGCCCAAATTAGCAGACTCCACAGTTCTGCTGTGTCTTGCTATTTGTCGTCAAGACGTGGTTCACCCCCAGCCAGAGAGCACATGAGACCTTGCTTATCAGAAAAGCACTTCTCCCTACCACAGATTTCTCAAACACAGCTTATTCTTACCCATACCCCCACCCCACCCCCCAACTAACTACAAGGCAGAGTCCTGTTAATGAAAGATAACTCAGACCTCCAGTGGATTCTCAATACAAAAGGCACTTCCACAGGCTCAGGCCCAATCTAGGCCATTCTGTAGCAGTGATGGATAAAGGCAAAGTTTAGATCAGCTTTTTTGTTACTCTATTAATAGATGGATCTTCTCTCGATAATGGAGTTGGACTTCTCTCACCATTCCTACCAAAATAGATGAGGGGATGTTATATATATCATTCTTCAATAAGAAGTTTTTTAGACATAGGTAATAGAGCCAAATATAGGTGATCGAGGCCAAGGGATCAATGATCTAAACATCCTAAGAGTTAAGCACCAGCCAGAAAGATCATTCTACATTAGGTTGCAGAGCCACTGCTGGTACAAAGTTTCCTACTTTGTACAAAGTTTCCTACACAGCTGAGTCCTTCAGTGGGTCGTACAGAATGCATTTATCTCTCAGTGTGTCTGTACAGATCAGGGGAAAAGGGAAGGGTGCGGGTGGGGGTGGGGATCTCATCTCTTAGTGTGTCTGGGGATAAAAACATAGAAACCACTATTATTGAGCACTTACTATGTGCCAGATACTAGGCTAACCATAACTGATCTCCCTGAATACTTCCAATAGCCCTATAAGATGATTACACATATTTTATGGACGAGAACACTGATGCTTAGAAAGGATGAGTAACTATAATAAAACTACAGTACTACTACTTATAATAAATAAAGCCATTCAGTGGGAGGGATGCCTGGGTGGCTCAATTGCTTGAACAACTGACTCTTGGTTTCAGCGCAGGTCATGATCGCAGGGTTTTGAGATTAAGCCCCAACAGGGAACTCAGCACTCAACCCCCGTCTGCTTGAGATTTTCTCCCTTGCCCCTCTGCTCCCCACCCCACCTCTAAAATAAATAAATAAAATTATTTAAAAAAAGATATTCAGGGGCACCTGGGTGGCTGTCATTAAGTGTTTGCCTTCAGCTTGAGTCATGACCCCAGGGTCCTGGAATGGAGCCCCACACCGGGCTCCCTGCTCAGTGGAAAGTCTGCTTCTCCCTCTTCCACTCCCCCTGCTTATATTTCCTCTCTCACCGCCTCTGTCAAATAAATAAATAAAATCTTTTAAAAAGGTTGGGGGGGGGCACACCTGGGTGGCTCAGTGGGTTAAAGCCTCTGCCTTCAGCTCAGGTCATGATTCCAGGGTCCTGGAATTGAGCCCCACATCGGGCTCTCAGCTCAATGGGGAGCCTGCTTCATCCTCTCTCTCTCTGCCTGCCTCTCTGCCTACTTGTGATCTCTGTCAAATAAATAAATAAAATCTTAAAAAAAAAAAAAAAAAAAAAAAAGATGTTCAGTGGGAGGGTTATAATTCAAACTCACATCTGGCTGACTTCCTAAATCCATTCTCTTTCATAACACAGTGCTAACTTCAATAATAACCACATCTGTGATGGGGGACTCTTTATCTGCAGACTTACATATTTCACCTTTAAAGAGGATGTCTGGTTCTTTCATCAAAACAAGACCATGACAGATCGCCTGGATGTCTCCATCAGTTAAGTGTCTGCTTTCAGCTGGGGTCCTGGGATCCAGCCCCACACGGGGCTCCTTGCTATCTGCGGGGGTCTGCTTTTCTCTCTTTCTCTCTCTCTCTCTCTGCCCCTCCCCACTGCTCATACTCGCTCTCAAATAGAGAAATAAAAGCTTTAAAAAAAGGCTGTGACAAGGGGGATGAGACAAAGAATTTCGGAATTAAATAGGACTTTAAAGACCAAGTTCATCCTCCTTATCTGACAGATAAGGAATCTAATGTCTAGAGAGTTTAGGTGATTTGCTTAAGGTCACCCAGCAATTAAAACTTTAAGCTCCATGGGGCACTTGGGTGGCTCAGTGGGTTAAAGCCTCTGCCTTCAGCTCAGGTCATGATCTCAGGGTCCTGGGATCCAGCCCTGCATCAGGCTCTCTGCTCAGTGGGGAGCCTGCTTCCCTTCCTTTCTCTCTGCCTGCCTCTCTGCCTAATTGTGATCTCCATCTGTCATATAAACAAATAAAATCTTAAAAAAAAAAAAAAAAACTTCAAGCTCCAGACTAAAATTAGTCCCCTCTTTCCTCTTAGCAGGTTGCACTGTATTTATTTCATCTTCATTTTAAGGGAAACAACTGTTCGTTTCCACTCTACCATTGTTTGTTGTTACTAGGCGCTAACTGGTCAATAAAACAGATGACGAAATGGTAGGGTCTTCTCTCCAAAATCATGCGAAGTATACAAAACACTCATGTGTTCTGTATTTGAAAGCGTTGGACACCAACCGAAATTGCTGCTCAAGGAAGCTAGGCAGAATCATTAGACATCTTAAAACGAAAAAATATGCATTTGCCTAGGATAAATATCACGACGGAGTAAAGAACAGTCAAAAGGAGGCTCTACTTCTGAAGAAAATTTTACAGCCTTGGAAAAACAGCTGGATTTTCTGTCTCCTAGGAGTCCTGGTGGATGAGCAGTAGAAACTTCAGAGAGCAACTCATCCTTTCATTTATCAAACATTGATAGAGTGTCTAGTGTGTGGCTGGGGTTGTTTGTTTGTTTGTTTTCCTTTAAGGATGAAAAAGACGCGGTCCTTGTCCTCGAGGAGTCTTCTGATTCTTGGAGGGGAAAAGCCGGCAGCCCGGAGTTGTAAACCTTAGAAGTTCTAAGTCCAGGCCCTCTGGGTCCTGTCCTCTGGTCCCTACTCGTCCTCTGGGTGCTGCTGCAGCGGTCTCCGGTTGGGACGCTCCAGTATCTTCCCCCAGGTGGGCGGAGAGGCCCAGCCCAACGAGGTGTAGGCGTGTCCCCACAAGACCCCAACAGCGCCAGGACAACCACGAAGTAACTCGGGGTTCCCCATAACTCAATGCTACCACCCATACCTTCCTCAACACCTCCCCGCCCAAATCGTTCGCCTCGAAGCCCCCACATCCCGTGGTTACCTCAGGGGGCTCCCGTGGTCCAGACCGCACACCCCAGACCCCAGGGGCAGTTCCAAATCTCAATGGTAGAAAGACGCCTAGGCAGATCGCCGGGGTCAGAGCAAAAACTGTCGGAACCCGACGGACTCTAGGACCGGGGGAGGAGGAACGAATAGCAAACGGAGACAGAAGGGGAAAAACCCGGGGGAGAAGTGTTTACAACGGCCACTTCCGGAGGCTCGGCCTCGCTCGCAGACCTTCACAGACTTTCACAGGCTTCCCGGCCCCGCCCCAGTCGGCCCGGCCCCAGTCGGCCCCTTTCCTCCCGCCTCTCGCCGCCCGCAGCTCCAGGATACGCACTCCGAGAATCCGGCGCTCGGATTGGAAGAGGAGGGCCCGCGAAGTTGCGCGGCCGTGCGGGAAGGCGAGCAGGCGCATGCGCCGTTGCTGAGGAGCGGCGCGCTCGTGACCACGCGCGATCCCGCCGCGCACGCGCCCCTGCCGCACGAGAACGCTCCGGCCGGCTCTCCAGTGTTCTGTTCCCAGCGTGAGGTCTCCAGGTCACGGGCTCAGAATCCCCAAAGGCGCCAGACAATGCAGATTTCTTAACCCTAACCCCTTCTCCACGCCTACTGAATAAAACTCTTGAGAGGCTGGATCCCCGATTGTGCGTTAAACTGCCAATGGAGCCCCGCGGGGTCTGTGGGTCGGTGGCAGGGCCGGGGGTAAATTTTGCTGGCTCGGCTTCTCGCTGTGCAGCCCGCTCTCGCCTGCAGGACGCCCCCCCCTCCCATACCCATTGTATCCCAGCTTAGGGTTGTGAACAGTGTGGAGAAAGCGCGGGTCAATGCGCTGACACTGTTGCAGCGCCTTTCATTATAAATATGACATAACGAAGCACCTCGGGAAAATTAAAAAAAAAAAAAAACCTTGGAGCCTTAGCATGGACTCCCATCTCTTTCCTATCCTCCTCCAAGCCCCCGAGCGCACGCGCGCGTACACACGCGCACACACGCCTTCTTCTAGTTGATAATTTATACTTTGGTTTCCTCCGGTAGCTGCTTCACAATCTGCTGCCGCCCCAGGGAGATTGGAAAACCAAACGCTCTTTTGTTCCCCGGCATTTGAAAACCTGTTCCCTAAAGAACAACGCAAATTGGCGGGATTTTGATTGAGGATTTTTATCTTCACCACCTCCACCTCCTCCCCTCAAAAAGGTGTTTGATGCAAAACGAACCTTTTATGCTAAAATTGTCCCATGTTGGTTGTAATCAATCTGAAACCAGGTGTAGGGGCCTTCTTTTCCCTGTCTCCCTGGGGAGAGCCAACGGTCATAAATGCAAATGAAATATAAACTGAGTTAAAACCTCCTTGATTCCTGTAACACGGAAACTTGAATTGGTTTGAGTTGTCATAGGTTAAAAAAAGAAGCCCGTCCCGCTTCCTAATAATTTTGCCAGAAAGAGGATAATTGCTGCAAAGGCAAGAGTTTACGGAAAGGAAAAAAGAGCTCATTCTAACATTTAGAAATCCAGTGGAAAATTACAACAGATTGATGAGATTAGGGGTTTCTTTCCCCCTTTTTTTCTTTTTGCTTTCCAAGTTTTAAATATATAATTTCTTATGTTTTAAAAAATCACAAAACAATGTGTATGGCAAGAATAAATGACAAATGTACTATACTGCACACTTTTAATGAAGAATAGGTGCCATATGAAGGTTTGAGTCTTCACCTAGTTGCTCACTCAATATTTATTGAATACAGGCTACATACCCAGTCTGGAGCTAGGTGATAGAAATAACAGGATATTTAATATAGGTACAATGGGAATCAGAAGAGGTAAATGTTAATAACAACCATGAGCACCCCCCAAAGGCTTTAATGGAGAACTATGAACTTACTCTGGGAAGATGATTATAGATTCACAAGCTGAGAAAGAACTGGAAGACATGAAACAGAACAGGAAACATAATGAGGCACTGGGAAAACTGGAAGCTCAGTGTGTAGTCCTGGGAGTGGGAGAACTGTGGAGAGTAAGATAGCAGGCTGGAAAAGTAGGCAGACCCCAGATCACAGGGACCCTCTCGGGTCATAGAGGAGACCCCCTTATGCATGGTTTCTCTTTCTGTGACTTCCATTACCTGCAGTCAACCAGGGTTAGAAAGCAGATCATCCTCCCTCTAACATATTCAGAAGATCAATAGTAGCCTAACTCTGTCATAATGCCAATGTCATTCACCTCACTTCATGTAATCATGTACACGTTTTATCATCTAAAGTGTACGTACAATAAATATTTTTGAGAGAGAATCCACATTCACATAACTTTTATTACAATATATTGTTACAATTTTATTTTTTTAAGCATTTCTTTTTTTTTTTTTAATAAACATTTATTTATTTATTTATTTATTTATTTGACAGACAGAGATCACAGGAGGCAGGGAGGCAGAGAGAGACTAAGGAAGCAGGCTCCTTGCTGAGCAGAGGGCAGGATGTGGGTCTTGATCCCAGGACCCTGGAATCATGACCTGAGCCAAAGGCAGAGGCTTTAACCCACTGAGCCACCCAGGCGTCCCTATTGTTAAAATTTTCTATTGTATTGTTATTGTTGTTAATCTCTTACTATGCCTAATTTATAAATGTAACTTTATCATAGGTGTGTACACATAGGAAAAAGACACCCCAGTCTCAGGCATCACTGGGTGTCTTGGAACATACCCCCATAGACAAGGGAGGACTACTGTACTTAGTTTATCAAGCAACAAAGGTAATGAAGGATAACAATTACACAATAAATCAGACTTATAAAATATTTGGAGGTTTTCTGTTTTTCTTCTTTTTTTCTTTTTTAAGATTTTATTTATTTATTTGACAGAAATCACAAGTAGGGAGAGAGGCAAGCACAGAGAGAGGGGGAGGCAGGGTTCCTGCTTAGCAGAAAGCCCATGTGGGGCTCAATCCCAGGACCCTGGGATCATGACCTGAGCAGAAGGCAGAGGCTTTAACCCACTGAGCCACCCAGGCACCCCAGTTTTCTGTTTTTCTAATAGTTACAAGGCTCCTTCTCTGCTATTTCTGTTTGCCTAATATGCTACTGCTACTTACAAAAAGTTAGACATAAAGATATTCTCAAAGTCACATCCCTTTTAACCTTAAAAGACACAATACTCACCTGATTCTTTTTACTTTCAAGATATTCGGGGCGCCTAGGTGGCTCAGTGGGTTAAGCCTCTGCCTTTGGCTCAGGTCATACTCTCAGGGTCCCAGGGTCATGGTCTCAGGGTCCTGGGGTCATGGTGTCAGGGTTCTGGGATGGAGCCCCACATCTCAGAGAGTCAACTACACCCCCACCCCCCACCGCCTGCCTCTCTGCCTACTTGTGATCTCTCTCTCTCTCTGTCAAATAAATAAATAATCTTAAAAAAAAAATAAAAAGATATTATTCAATTCATCCCCAGCACGCCACCAGAACAGCTTCCAAAGTCAATAATGATCTCACTGCTAAATCCCACTCACTTGAATTCACTGACACTTTGATCCTCCTCAGATTTCTCTGCAGCGTAGGTAAGACTCCTGGTTTCAAAGAAAAAAGACTCCTGGTTTCTCCAACTCACTAACTTTTTATTGCTTGCTGCTCGGGAAACTGTTATCCCCTTTTTGCCCCTCAATGTGATATTTTCTCAATTTCTGCCCTCAACTTTCACGTTTCCACATAAACTTTCTTGGTGATGTCACCCATCCCTGGGTCCACATGACTTCATAATATCACAAATTCTGCTGTGGTTGCGAATTTTTAAGTCTCATTTGAACAGTATCACTTGAATATGTGGTAACATTGAATTCCACATATCTAAACATTCTCTTTAACTTCTTCATGAAGCCCCACCCCCCCAAATTGTTTCTCTACGAATTTATAAAACTCATCTCAGACATCAGATGGGGGGGGGGAAACCTTCAGAGAATCTTTCTTCTTTCTCAAGGTCTCAACGCCTACATCTAAGAATCACTAAGTCCTCCTTACTTTTTTCAACTCTCCTGTCTTGTTTCTACGCCTACTACTACACCTTTTGATGATCTGTTTCTTTACCACTTTGCATGCAGACACTTGTGACCAGAACCAGCTCTGTGTCCTGATGCAAGTCACTCCCCTCCCCTTTCTGCGCAAATTCTCAACATTTTTATAAGTTGACAACTAAACATCTAGGGCATTGTTAAACTGGCAAATAGGAGCAGAAGAGATCAAAAAACGGAAAAAAAAAATCAAAAGCAGGCCTAAGGGCACATGTGTACCTTTCTGACACTAGGGGAGTGTTATGAGCTGATTTTATGCATGTGAGCCTTAGGGTTTTTTAATCGCCAGATGAGCCACCTCCTTTTGACCCTTTAGTAACCTCCCTTAGAAGGTTCAAACACCAGCTGCTTGATTATTATGCTGCTTTGGTATCAATTCTTAGAACTGCAAGGCCTTGCCATAATTGCTGCTCTCAGGGGCTCTGGTCCTTTGCTCCCTCAGTCCTTGTTCTGTGTGCTATGACGGATGATCCTTCTAAAGCATTGTCAACCTTAAAAATTAAACAACAAAGGTTATCAAGCAGCAAATGAGTTTATTCAGATATAGCAGAGGAATTGCAATTTGGGACATGCCAGCTATGGTGAACCATAAGCAAAGGCAGAGAACAAAAGGAGGAGAGCATCCTTTCTAGAGGAAAAGAAAATATTGGAAGGTGTTGATTTGAAAAGAAGTCTGTTGGAGGAAAATGAGACTTTTATATACATATATATGTAATTTTCACATCTTAACTCAGAGTAACTCAGCTTATATTATCCTATCAAATTTTTTAATGGCTCCTCAGTCCTTACTGCATAGAACCCAGACTTAACCCCTTCCCCCTCGCCCATCAATCAAGTGCCCCTAGACTTGTCTGTACACGCTTTCCAGCCTACCGTCTTCTTCTTCTTCGGGTTTTTTTTGTTTGTTTGTTTGTTTTTAGAGAGAGAAAGATACACGAGAGTGAGGGGGTGGTGGGGAAGACTGGAGCGCAGAGGGAGGGAGAGAATCTTAAACAGGCTTCATGCCCAGCACAGAAACCAACACAGGGTTCATCTCACAAGCCTGAGACCATGACCTAAGCTGAAATCAAGAGTCAGATGATTAACTGACTGAGCTACCCAGGCACCCCCAAAGATACATTTTTAATAGCTGCATTGTAATCTATTTTGTGAATGACTGTAATTTACTTATCCAGTCATCTGGGTTATTTCTGACTTGTTCCTTTTCTTTACAAAAAAAAAAAAAAAAAAACCCCAAAAAACCAAAAAACTGTCTCTGTAGATATACTTGGCATACTTGTCTTTTAAAGTCTCATTACAGAGATGCCTGTGTGGCTCAATTGTTAAGGCTTTGCCTTCAGATCAGGTCATGATCCTGGGGTCCTGGGATCAAACACCCCCCCCCCCATTAGGATCCCTACTCAGCGGGGAGGCTGCTTCTCTCTTTTCCTCTCCCTGCTGCTCCCCCTGCTTGTGCTCTTTGTGTCCAATAAATAAATAAAATCATTTAAAAAAATAAAATGAAATAAAGCCATATTATACATTCCTACAATAGACATTTCTAGATAAAACAATGAGCTTTTTTTTTTAGTTTATTTTTTAGTGATATCAACATCCAACATGGGGCTCAAACTCATAACCCTGAGAGTCATATGCTCTTGCAACTGAGCCAGAAAGGCACCAAGGAAAGAATAAGCTTTGAAAACTGAAAACGATGTAATTATCTGTCATCTATGTTGAATAATACTGGAACTAGACACCAGACATACTTTCTTGTGCTTAGGTTAAACAATTCTGAAACCCAGCAAAAATAACTTGATTGCTTGCTCAAGTTAATACTTGTTCTTAGAAGATAAAACTGAATTTGTTAAATAGATTTCTCATGAAGACTAACAGTTTACTTAAAAAATGCTTCAAGACCATTGCCCTGCTATGCCTACAAAGCTAAGGCTAGCGTACAATAAACTATGCTCAATCTTGATCGTTTCTCTGATTTGCTTCCTTCCCTAGAGTTATTCAGCCCAAGTACTAAAATCTTAAAAATAACTGGCCCTAATTTTCTGTTTTGAGATACCTCTAAGTCTCAGTAAAGTGGTATTCTCCCTTACTGCTGCAAATTTAATAAACTTGACTTTGCTTCCCAACAGTTTTTATGATGAGCTTTTGAGGAGTCAACATTTGACAGCGTATTTAAATTTTTTATACAGAGTACCAGGTTAGCTTCTAGGACGAGTGTATCAATCTAAAGAAATAACAACATTGTGAGAGAAAGTCGGCTTCCCTCTGCCCTGCTAGCTAGCGCTGGATATTTTTGCAGTATTGAAAATTTTCCAATCTGGTAGTCAAAAAATGACACAAATTTTTTTTTTAACTTTATTAATTTATTTGTTAGAGAGAAAGAGAGTGAGAGAGATAGAACACACTAGCAAGGGGAGGAGTAGAGGTAGAGGAGGAAGCTGACTCCCCGCTGAGCGAGGAGCCCCAATGTGGGAGTCGATCCCAGGACCCTGGAATCATAACCTGAGCCAAAGGCAGATGCCCAACTGACTGAGCCACCCAAGCGTTTTGATACCTCATTGTTCTAATGTTTTTTTAATTTGCATTTATCTGCTTATTAATGAAGTTCAGTAACATCTAAAAATGCCACTTTTATCTTATGTCCTGGGAAGGTGAAACCACTATTACACCACCTCTGCCATCAGAAATTAGAGCAGAGAATTTGCCAAGTCTTAAGAATTTAATTTACAAGCTTATCATGAAGACTTTAAGGAAGATGGCAGAGTGGGAGGAGCTAAACTCACCTCCTCCCATGAATGTAACTATGTAACACTCACTTGAGTGTAAATAACCCTTAAAAGGCCCCAGAGACTGCTGGAGCAAACTGCCCAGCTAAGTGTAGAAAAGAGGTATATCAAAGAGGATAGGAAGGGCAGACATGTGACAGGGAGCTAAGGGACTCACAGGCATGGGGAAAGCAGGAAAGGGGAAGATGAATCCACATAGCACTTGGCATAACCTTAAGATGAATTATTATAAAGCCATAGTTGAGTCTTTGTAGGTCAGGTAACATCCTATAAAGAAATATATTGTTAAGTCTTGAGTCTGTTTATTATTCCTGATCAATCTAAAGGGCACAGAAAGCAGAAATGTGGTGTGAGGGTGTTTGGTAAGGGCAATGATGGGAGAAAGGAACTAAAATTGGCATGTATAACAACATAATTACTGCAGCAATAGTAGTGTTCTTGCAAATTATACATAATAGAAAGGTGTTCCTCTTCGACTTGTAAATGTAGACAAGCATCCTCTGCTATTTATCCTTAAGCAAATATAAATGTACATATTTCTAATCTAATAGTTACCCACCCAATAGACTTCCCAGAAAAGTAAAGAGATTCCATGCATTTACCTCTGGAGGGAAGATCTGAAAGAGGTCCAGATATGTTAACAACCTGCATGGGATTGCTGGACAAGATTTCAGCTCCCAAAGCTCACCTTAGATTTCCCTGTTGAAACTAGTAGAAATGACTCAAATCTAGAGACCATACTTCTAGAGGGGGAGAATGTCTCCTA
The DNA here is from genome assembly GCF_964662115.1 of Mustela nivalis. NCBI lineage: Eukaryota > Metazoa > Chordata > Mammalia > Carnivora > Mustelidae > Mustela > Mustela nivalis. The sequence continues at coordinate 41,859,257 of NC_139032.1, read as the reverse complement.
CAGTGAGCCTCCATGGTTAGAAGTCAGGATTTCCCAAAAACAAAAACGAGGCACTACCACAGAAGGAAGAGTGGACCTGAGGACTGCAGAGAGAAGTTAGGGACCCCGTGAGTCTATGTTGGCCCCCTAAGAAGTATATAACTTTATTGAGCATCTTTGTCTCCAACCTCATGAAACTTCACATCTAATGTATAGCTGTTTGTTTGTTTGTTTTTAATTTAAAGTAAGCTCTGTACTCAGTGTGGGGCTTGAGCTCATGACCCCAAGATCAAGAGCTGTATGTTCTACCAACTGACCCAGCCAGGTGCCTGGAATGTATAATTTTAAATGTTACGACTCCGTTGGAAAAGTGAACAACTGTGTAGTTGGAGTTGTTGGTGGAAATAAGGACCAGTTCATGGAGAGCTAGGCCTGCCCCGTATTTCCCTCTGCTAGCTCTCAATAGAAGCCCTTGTGGAGATGTCCATATGGTTGAAGGAGGAATGTGCTACCTAGTTAATGAGCTCCGGGTTGTGAGCAGCCCAAAAGAACACAGAAGTATAGACAGAGAAGCCATCAGCTCAGAAGCAACCATGAAACAAATCCCTTCCTTTCTTTTTTTTTTTTTTTTAAGATTTTATTAATTCATTTGACAGATATCACAAGTAGGCAGAAAGGCAGGCAGAGAGAGAGAGAAGCAGACTCCTTGCTGAGCAGACAGCCTGATGCGGGGCTCAATCCCAGGACCCCTGGCATCATGTCCTGAGCCGGAGGTAGAGGCTTTAACCCACTGAGCCACCCAGAGGCCCTGAGAAGATGTTTCTTAAAGGGGCGTGAAAGTTTGGAAGATATCTATCTATGCTTATACACTTATATACAGATAAATACACATATACCCATTTCTGGGTTTTCTATTCTGTCCAATGGATCTCTGTTCCCATATTACACTGTTTATTTACTGTACCTTTGTAGTACATTTTTTTAACCGCTAGATCATCTCTTCCCTTTTCAAATTTCTCTTGGCTCTTCTCTACATTCATTAATTTAGAATTGTTAACAAATATTTACTGAACACTTGCTAGATATTGTAGGTTCTGGGAATATAAAAGCAAGCAATATACCCCAATCTCTGCTCTCTTGGAGCTTACATTTTAGTGAGGGGACACAGGTGAGAAGTGAAACCAACATGATCCCTGTCCACGTGTCACACCTTCATAGGACCAAGCATGCTTCCTTGCCCCTATGTTAAATGAGACTGACACTGAACAAAAAATAATTTACCTATTTGCAAAATACCTATTCCTGGAAGATAACGCTATGAACCAACTTATTTATTTTGACGAAAAGCATTCGTATTAAGAATTGCCTCAAGACGTTCCTCGGTACTGTGCCCAAATCCAACCATCCCAACGAGCTCCTTGCTAGCAAATCCCACCTTTAAAAGTCTTTTTATTAAAGATTCTTCTTTAATTTGTTCATTGTAAGGCATGATTGAGGTGAGTTTAGGCAATAGCTTTGATCCCTAAAGAAGAAAAGCTAGACACTCAGAACTTCTGGGATGAGTTCAAAAATCTTTTTAAAAAATGTTTTAGGGCCACCTGGGTGTCTCACTTGGCCAAGCATCCTACTCTTAATCTCTGCTCAGGTCTTTATCTCAGGGTTGTGAGTTCAAGCCCCATTTTGGGGTAGAGTTTACTTCATAAAAAAAAATGTTAGAAAGAAAAAAGGTGTAACATTCAACAACATAAATATATACATTGTTTTAATTAATGGTGATAGGGTTAAATATATTTTATAGCTAGTCAAATAGCTTAATTAAGTGACCTATTGGCATATTCATCTATTATGCATATAATCAAGTGACATATGCACATGTGTATGCCTAAATGCATATATAGAAAAATATATAAAGATACAATTTTATTTAAAATAAAAAAGGTAATAAAAAACAAATCTGAGTGCTTATGTATTCTTTACTATAATGATATGGATGGAGGGGTACCTAGGTGGCACAGTTAGTTAAGCATCTGGCTCTTGGTTTCAGCTAGGTCATGATCTGAGAGTCATGAGATTAAGCCCTGTGTCCAGACCCAAGTTGAGCCCCATGCTCAGCAGAATCTATTTGACATTCTGTCCCTATCCATCCCCCTCACCTTCTCCCCCTACTCACACACTGTTCTTTCTCTTTTTCTCTTTCCATCTTTCTCCTCCTCTCTCTCTCGCTTTCTCCTGTGCACATGCTAAAATAAATAAATAAATATATACAATCTTTTTAAAAATTATGGTTGGAAAACAAAAATAAATTTAGAATCTGCATTTTTTTCAGTAATACAACCTAGCCACTCTGGCTTGGAAAAACAAGAGTTATTTTTTCATTCCTAAAATATTCAATTAATTCTCTTGACTTTTGGCATACTTCTGAATTATTTTGACAAGAAGTTAAAAAAAAAAGTTAAGTTCCTACTAACATTATTACCTATTGTTATGTCTCTTATTGATTACCTACAACTATTCCTTGTATTTTAATAAAATGACTTGTGTCTGTTTCTTATCTCCTCTGAGAACTTGTCTTGATTTTCTCCCAGATTCAGTTCCGAAATTCAGAATAATGAGATTGTTCAGCTTTCTTATGAATCACAACTTTCTTTGAGTTTACTGGAATAACAACCAATTCAGCCAAAGACTCAGTCCCTCAACTTATGCAAGAAAGATAGTAGAGGGACGCCTGGGTGGCTCAGTTGATTAAGCGTCTGCCTTCAGCTAGGGTCAGGATCCCAGGATCCTGGGACTGAGTCCCACATCAGGCTCTCTGCTCAGCAGGGATTCTCCGTGTTGATTCTCCGTCTGCTGGCCGCTCCCCCTGCTTGCTCTTTCTCTATCTCTCTCCCTGCCTGGCTTGCTCGCTCTCTCCCTCTCTGACAAATAAATATATAAAAATCCTTTTAAAAAAGAAAAGAAAGTAGAAACAGTTAGGCTTGTTTGACACTCTCCCAATGTTTATTGACTTAAGACATTGTTGGGGCACCTTGATGGCTCAGTCAGTTGGGTGTCTGCCCTTGGCTCAAGTCATGATCCCAACGTCCTGTGATGGAGTTCTGCATCAGATTCCTTGCTCAGCAGGGAGCCTCCTTCTCCTTCTCCCTCTGCCAGCCATTACCCCTGCCTATGCACTGATGCTTGTTCTCTCTCTCTCTCTCTGTGTCAAATAAGTAAAATGTTTAAAACAAAAGAAAACAAAAGTTAAAACATTGTTAGGATTCCTGGGTGGCTTAGTCAGTTAAATGTCTGCCTTTGGCTCATATCATCATCCCAGTGTCCTGGGATGGAGTCCCACATCGGGCTCCTTGCTCAGCAGAAATTCTGCTTCTCCCTCTCCCTCTGTGCTCTCCCCACCACCTGCAACCTCTGACAAATAAATAAATAAAATCTTTTTAAAAAAGTGTTATGAGAACTCTTTATTGACATTAGAATAAAAATAAAATTCTTGGTATTTTTCAATGGCTGAGTATTTTTTATATCACTTATCAGTTTAATATTATTGCTGTGCTCCAAATCACTTTTTTACCTTGACTTATGATACTAGTCCTAGACCCAACAATCACTTATTCTTTGCCAGGAGATGAGATGTTATTTTGATCATCAGAGGGCAATGAAGTGACATTGCATGGCCACAGCTGTTGGAAGACTCTTTTTTTAAAGGCTCTAGACCTCTATTTTTTTTTTTAATTTTACTTATTTATTTGAAAGACAGAGAGAGAGAGAGAGAGAGAGAGAGAGCGCGCATGAGTGGGGAAAGGGAAGTAGACTCCCCACTGAGCAGGGAGCCTAACATGGGACTCGATGTGGGGCTTGGTGTGGAGCTCTATCCCAGGATCCTGGGATCATGACCTGAGCTCTATCCCAGGATCCTGGGATCATGACCTGACCTGAGCTGAAGGCAGACACTTAACCATCTGACCAACCAGGTGCCCCCTATTATTCTTCTTCAACCCAGCAAACCAATAGAAGACTTTCAGCTGTACCTTCAGCCTGTGTTCTCTCTTCTTGAGGCAACTTTGACAAGGTCCAGCCCACCTCTGGCCAAAGCTAGATACTTCTACAGACTGGCCCAGCTTGCCCATACTCTCCAGCAGTGGTGGACTACTTCTACAGACCCCTCTGGCAAGTTTCTTCACCCCCGGCAGGTTGTGTGGCTATTTATGGAGTAGTCAAGTCCTCTTTGAAGAGGTCTGAATCTCAGCCTTCAGGGAGTGGTAGGTGTGAGGAGGCTCTTTTCCTACACATTAGCCTAGAGGTAGTAGCTGCGTTTTTGTACCAACACTTCTGGCTCCCTTAGATTCTTCTTTTATCTCTACCTCCTACTAGTTAATAATTCTTTATATTAATTTTCCCTGTTCGAAAAAACTGATGTGGTTTCTGTCTCCTGAGTGACATATCTTGGAAACATACTTTTGTTCATGTCCAAAGACGGGTAAAATAACTGTCTCCAGGTAGATTTCATTTCTAGGCTATTAACTTCTGAAGCCTTTGTTAATCAGGGACCATCATAATACACTTTGTGGTACAAATCAAAAAACCTTGGAGTCTCCTTCCTCTTCATAATATATTTCTATTCAAAGGATAATCATTGACTATATCCTTCTATGTTGATTTTCTGTTACACCTCAAGAAAGAATTTTACTCCCTTTATTCCCATATTATTTCATCTTGAGGAGGAGGCTTTGGAGAAATAGAGCCTTTGAGCCTTGATGAAAAGGACCTTACCCATTACTATAAACAACAAATGCTACAGCAAAAATCTAGAGTTGATTCTTAGAACCACTTCTCTCGAGTAAAGAAATTTAAGTCACTGTTAAATTGCTGGAAAACTGTACTAACCAGAATCTACAACATCAGGAGTATATAGTTGCAACCTAAGACGTTCAGATCAATAAGATGACTGCATGAAGTAGACAGCTTCCAGCCAAGGCTCATGAAATTAAATCTGGATGACTGGAGATACAGAAGGCCATCTTTCAGTCAGCATGCTTTTGTTCTTCATTTGCCAAGGTATTTTATTTCCTCATGGTTGCTGTAAGGATTTGGGCTGTTAACTATGATATCTTTGAGATCCCTATGCTCAGGAATGCTTCTTGCATTCCTAGTCACCCCTTGGTGAAAGCCTAATGCTTGACTATATTTTCCTTGAGATTTGGCTAAAATGCAAAACCAAACCAACTCTTGAATTTATCTTTGCTTTCCTTTGGGTGCCACTCATTTTAATATTATATTAGGTCCTTGTAATAAATCAGTTAATGCCCTGGGTAATTGGATTCAATCCCTAAGTGACTTTTTTTTTTTTTTAAGATTTTGTTTAGGGGCACCTGGGTGGCTCAGTGGGTTAAAGCCTCTGCCTTCAGCTCAGGTCATGATCCCAGGGTCCTGGGATCCCAGCCCCACATCGGGCTCTCTGCTCAGCGGGGAACCTGCTTCACCCTCTCTCTTTGCCTGCCTCTCTACCTACTTGTTATCTCTGTCTGTCAAATAAATAAATAAAATCTTAAAAAAAAAAAGATTTTGTTTATTTATTTATTTGCCAGAGAGGGAGAGAAAGAGAGAGCAGGCAAGCAGAGGGAGAAGAAGGCTCCCCACATTGAGCCTGATGTGGGACTTGACCCCAGGACCCCGAGATCATGACCTGAGCTGAAGGCAGACACTTAACTGACTGAGCCCCCCAGGTGTCCCATTAAGTGACATTTTTTGAGAGTAGCACAACAGGTTAAACAGCCAGAAATCCCTTCTCATATTCCCCTCCAAAGAAACAATTCTTGGGGGCTGTGTAATAAATAATTTGGCTAAACTTTGCCCTTGGTTCCTAGGAGATCATCTCTAAGCCTTTTCAATTTCCTGAGTAATAGAGTATCTTTGTTATTCGTGGTGGACCACTCAGACCACACCTGATAGCTGAGGTGACTCAGATGGGGGATGGCCATGCCAGAAAGACCAACCATGTGATTACAATATCGGGGGTTTGAGTCACGTAATATCATCTTGAACTCTGGGAAAGAAAGGAAGCCTGGAGACTGAGCTCAACCACACAGGCAATGATTCAATCAGCCATGCCTATGTAATAAGACTTGAATAGAAACTTTGGACACTGAAGCTCAGATAACGTGCCCCGGTTAGGTAACATATCCCTGAGAATGATGGAAACTTCATATTTGAAACTCTCTCAGATTTCATTCTACGTATCTCTTCTCTTTTATAACCCCTTGCCACAACAAAACTGCAATCACAAGTAGTTAGTGAGCACTATTTGTGAGTTCTGTGAGTCTCTCACAGATAACGAGGAAATTATCAAACCTGAAGGTGTTCATGGGACACCCCTCCCTTCAATCTGTAGCCAGCTGGTGAGAAGTGAGAGTCACCCTAGAGACCCTCAATTCTGTGGATAGTATCTGATGTGAAGGCAGCTTGTGAAGAACTGTGCTCTCAAAATTTGTATTTTGACAGACTCACTGTAGGTACATTTTGTAGGAGCTAGCCTTTGCAACCAAAAGAGATGGATTACATTTAAAGACTGTTCCACTTTTATAGATCTTACACAAAAGACGACTGGTGGACTGACTGCAATCAGCAGATTGGACAGAGATGTTATCTTGGTTAAATGATGCCTGCTTTCAGGACAGTCCCTGGTATCACCTAGGATTTATTTTGGTCCACAAATCTCCCTTCCCAGAACAAAAAAAAATATTTAAATAATTTAATTCAATAAGGAGGGAAATTGCTCTGTGATTTGAGTTCAAAAACTAAAAATGGAAGTGAATTTTTTTTTTGGACTTCTTTCTTCTATACCCAAAACTTTTCATTTTATGCTTTCCAGGATGCCTAAAAAAAATAGGTGTAATCCTACATGCTATGGTTGAAAAAAAATAGTAAAACTAAATAATGTGTGTAAGGCCATGGAACTTCTCCCCTAAGACTTTCATGAGATTAGGTAAATAATAGCTCAAAACAGTCATTAGAGGGGTGCCTGGGTGGCTTAGTGGGTTAAGCCTCTGCCTTCGGCCCAGGTCAGGATCTCGGGGTCCTGGGATCAAGCCCTGCACTGGGCTCTCTGCTCAGCAGGGAGCCTGCTTCCCCCTCTCTCTCTGCCTTCCTCTCTGCTACTTGTGATCTTTCTTTCTTTGTCAAATAAATAAATTAATTAAATATTTTTTAAAAAAAGCAATCATTAGACATAGCATTCTCTTCTTAAAGAAGACCATGTACGATGTGAGGGAAATGATATCATACTTACATTTTTGCAGATTTCTCTGGGGTCCTTTATATCATGAAAAAGATCTGAAAAACAAATAAAGATATCATGAAATGATTTGTCTAAGACCCGAGTATCTGGTTCTGCGGGCTCTTTGTAGTTGAAACAGAATCTCTTTTCTTAATTTAGTTTGGATATGTTTACCCACATCAGTTTAGCATTGGTTTGGGTTGCAATGTATAAATGGAGAACTCCAGAATTTTGGTTGTTGGGAATCCGGATAATCTTCTACCAAGGAGAGCAAGAAAAGTTGACACTCGTGGTGGTTAGAATTACCACCCTCAGAAAACGCACTCAACTACAACCTGTTCATTCCCTTGCAAGACCTGCCTTAAAATCATCTAGCCCAGGCCCTAAGTGTCTTTTACCTTCCCCTAGTTTCCTCATTTTGAGGCACTCCTTAGACTCTGTCATGATGTTTTCCCTTAAACAAAAGTAAATTTGGTTTTTTTGATTAACAGGTTGTGTGTGTGTGTGTGTGTGTGTGTGTGTGTGTGTGCACGTGCATTAAGGGAAGTCAATACTTCATACAGGCAAAAAACAGATAAGTAAAAAATATATACTGAATGTCAGATAGGCTAAAGTGCTACGGGGAAAAAAAAAAAAAAAAAAAAAAGCCAAGAAAGTGGAAAGGGAAGTACATGTGGGTGGTGGGTAGATGGGGTTGTTCCAATTTTAGATTAGGTAATCGAGGAAGGTCTCCCTGATGGATGACATTGATCAAAGACCTGTAGGTGGTGAGAGAGCAAGCATACAGCTTTTTAGGGAAAGAGCGTTCCAGAAAGAAGGAATAGCAATTTCAAAGAGTGTAAAGCAGGAGCTTGCCTGGGTGTTGAAGGAGTAACAAGGAAGCCAATATGGCTAAAGCAGAGAGAGAGAAGGGGCGCTTGGGTGGCTCAGTCAGTTGAGCCTTTGCCTTACACTCAGGTCATGATCCCAGTGTCCTGGATCGAGGCCCACATTGTGCTCCTTGCTCAGTAGGGAGTCTGCTTCTCCCTTTCCTTCTGGCCCCTCTATCCCTGCTCATGCTCACACTCTCTCCCTCCCAAATAAATTTTTAAAAGAGAGTAAACAGCAGAGAGGTGGGATACGAGGAATAATAAAAGGTAATAGGAGGGAAAAAGGCTGTACAGGACCTTGTCTCTAAATGAGATGGGAAGCCATTCAGGGGGAACTTTAGAATTCATTTATCAAAGAGTTACATGAAATGTTTAGATTAGTTAGGGGATAATTGACATTTTTATGATATTGAGTCTTTCTATCCAGGAAAATGTCATATCTCTCCATTTATCCTAGACTCTTTTTATGTACTTCAATAAACCTTAATAGTTATTGTCCCATGAATCTTTTAAATTCTTACTAAGTTTATTACTTTGGTTTTAAAGATTTATTTTTGTTTGGCTTGGTTTTTCTTTCTTGTGACTGGGATTTCCCCCTTTTCATAGCAACCTCTAACTGTGTGACCTCTCAGTCAACCACTATCCTGATCTCTATCCAACAGGTTAGTTTTGCCTATTTTTATAAATATATTATATTTATATATTATATTTTATATCCAGTGATTAGTATATACATGTGATGATATGTATTTGATTTACAAGATATATAATCGTATGAGTATATAACAGTCATATGTGATGTATACTTATGTATCATATATCATATCATAATCATATGAATATATACATATAATATATAGAGAAAAACTATTATCCTCTAATATATTTCCCTTATAATTACCTTAAGATAGTTAAAAATTAATGCTAATATCAATTTAGTTCATTCTCTTGGAATATTTTGGTCATAATTATATTGCCTCTGAATAATGACATTTTTTTTAAAACTCAGCTCTGTGCCCAGTGTGAAGCTTAAACTCATAACTACAAAATCAAGAGTCAGCTGCTCTACCAGATAAGCCAGCCAGACACCCCAGACCGTTTTTTCTCCTCCGTCTTGTGTTACCTAGTTTACCACATTAGATAGAATTCTCAGAAAGTTTATGAATCAAAAGGGCAACAACATTTATCTTATTTGTGACATTAATGTGAAATAGTTCTTTTTTTTTTTAAGATTTTACTTATTTGAGAGAGAAAAAGAGAGAGAGCACAAGCAGGGGGAGAGGCAGAAGGAAAAGCAGGCTCCCTGACTGAGCCACTCACACACCCCTAATATTAAATAATTCTTACATTTACTCCCCTTAAATATAATTTTGACTGTAATATGTATTACAGATTATTTTTACATTAAGAAATTATCTTTCTCTTACTAGTTTCCTATTTTTTTTTAAACCAAAAGCCTATTTTTGCATTGGTGGTGAGCAATGTAAATGGGTTTTTTGTTTTGTTTTGTTTTATTTTGTTTTTTTTTTTTAATGTCAGACAGGTAATATGCTGATGTCACAACAAGGTTTGAGGGAGACAAAAGTTACATAACAGCATGGACACCTAATCATCACGCTTCTGAGCTACATACTAATATACTAATATACCAGTGGTATATTAAACAAGCAAAACTGTGGAGTATAATAAAAATGCCCCTATATGTTGTTGCTCATGGTCCAATTAAAATATATTCAGTGGGCAAGCTTTACCCACTTTACCCATAGATAAATTTTTGAGATTTATCTATGTGATTCAATAATTCCTCCTGAATGAAAGTCAAGTTGGACTTTTTTTTTTTAAAGATTTTATTTATTTGATAGACAGAGATCACAAATAGGCAGAGAGGCAGGCAGAGAGAGAGGAGGGGAAGCAGGCTCTGTGCTGAGCAGAGAGCCCGATGTGGGTGGGGCTCCATTCCAGGATCCTGGGACCATGACCTGAGCCAAAGGCAGAGACTTTAACCCACTGAGCCACCTAGGTGCCCCAAGTTGGACTTTTCTGATCACTCTTAGGTAATTGGAAGTCCAGACATCATCATAAGGGGCGAATCTATTTTCAATACAGTAATTAGAACATCTTGTCGAATATATAAATTAATATATATTAACCCTTTAATCTGCATGCAAAGGTTAAGATTTCCCCAGCCGCACACAGCGAGGGCATTGGTTTCAGGTGGGATGCTTGCTTTTACAGAGAAAAACATAGTGAATTTCTTCTTTCCTCATTAACTATTTAGAAGAAGGAGGTGGAATTAATACCACTAATACAATTAATTAATTAATTATTAATAATTAATACCATTAATACTTAACTTCTATCGTAAGATGATCTCATACTCTTTGGATCTAGGAAATCTGTGGCTGTAATTTTTTTTAAATTAAAATATTACACTTCATATACCTCAGTGGAATTTTACAAAATGAGAACATCCTTGTTACTAGCTTCCAGATCAAAAAACTCCATATTACCAGACTGCAGAACTCTCCCTTACCCCACCTCTAATCACTATGCTTATCTCTATCAATATAGGTTAGTTTTGCCTATTTTTTTTTACCTTTCCATAAATGGAATTATATACAGAATGTACTATTTTGTATCTGGTTTCTTTCACTCCATGTGTGTGAGATTTATCTATGTGATTCAATGATTCAGCAAGCCATTCTTTAATTTATTGCTGGGTAATACTCTATGGTATGAATATATCAAATTTATTTATCCATTCCACTGTTGATAGACATTTAGAAAGCTTTCAGTTTGGGCTAATATGGAAAATACTGCTATGAACATCTTGTGCATGTCTTTGATGTATATATGTATACATTTCTGCCAAACTAATTATGGGAAGTAGGATTGGAATTGCTGGGTCCAAAGGTTCAATAAATGTTTAAAGCTGTCTTCTTCCATGTTGAAGACTTTTGTAGTTTCTTCTGAGGTTCCTTGCTGGTATTCTCCACCTACTACTCCTATGGCATGGGTAAAAGAATTTCTGTCTGCTGCTCTCCATCAACTTCTGGTTTTCCAGTGGTCCTCTACATTGTCTCTTTCTTGGACATTCATTGCCTTTTGCATGAGTCTTCCTTTTTAAAAAATATATATTTTATTTATTTTTTTCAGAAAGAGAGAAGCACACACAAGCAAGGGGTAGTGTCAGAGGAAGAAGAGGGAGAAGCAGGCAACTCACTGAGCAGGGAGCCTGACATGGGGCTCGAGCCCAGGACCCAAGGATCATGACCTGAGCCAAAGGTAGATGCTTAACTGATTGATCTACCCAGTAGCCCTGCACGAGTCCTGGTCATAAGCCCACAAGGCTCCAGTCTGCCCTACCCGCTCATGTTCCCCCATCACAGAAGATGTATATCAAATTCTCCAAGAGGTTTTCTTAAAGCCCTTGACTAGAGAGTTGGGAGGAAATTTCTACCTCTGTTGCTTGATGATCTGGGACACAAAATATATCATAAATTTTCTCTAACGAAATCTCTTCAAAATTGTCTTTGAATTCCCCACATCTGGACCTTTGTAATGTTCTTAGAGTTAGTATGGGGTCCAAAATGGATTACTGTTCTTTTAAAAATCTGCATATTGGTCCATCTCATGACTCATTGTGTTTCTGGGGTTTTTTTTCCCTTGTACGTATAAATCTTTCATTGACCATCAGTCCACATCACAGTCACTATGTGTATTGGAAAACAACCTCAAGGGGAAGGACTTTGAATAGTGTTGCTTATTCTTGTAAATTAATTAATTATCAGGGGTGCCTGACTGGCTCAGTTGGTAGTATATGCAACTCTTGACATCAGAATTGTGGGTTCGGGGCGCCTGGGTGGCTCAGTGGTTTGGGCTGCTGCCTTTGGCTCGGGTCGTGATCTCAGGGTCCTGGGATCGAGCCCCGCATCGGGCTCCCTGCTCCGCAGGAAGCCTGCTTCCCTCTCTCTCTCTCTCTGCCTGCCTCTCTGCCTACTTGTGATCTCTGTCTTTCAAATAAATAAATAAAATCTTTAAAAAAAAAAAAAAGAACTGTGGGTTCAAGCCCCACCTTGGGTATAGAGTACCTAAAAATAAAATCTTTTAAAATTTTTAATTAATTAAACAAATAAAATTAATTTTATCAATGGGTGTCAATCTGGCTCAATAGGTAAGCATGTAACTCTTGATCTCAGGGTTGTAAATTCAAACCCTGTGCTGGGTGAAAAGATTACTTAAAAACTGGGGGGAAAAAAAACCCTTTGGGGCAGCTGGGTGGCTCAGTCAGCTAAGTCTCTGCCTTCCACTCAGGTCACGATCCTGGAGTCCTGAGATCGAGTCTTGGGATCCAACTACGTGTCAGGCTCTCTGATTGGGGAGGAGACTGCTTTTCCCTCTCCTTCCGCCACTCCCCTCTGCTTGTGCCTGGTCTCTCTGTCTCTACCAAACTAATAAGTAAAATCTTTTTAAAAAATTAAAATTAATAAAAATTTTTAAATCTTTAAAAAAAGTTTTAATAAATAAAATTAATTTTATCAAGTAATTAAACAATAAGAAAGCTTCCCTCTCTTGTGAAAGATGCTGTATTTCTTTTGTTGAAGTTGTTGTAGCAATTTTTAGTTGATACACAATATTTCATTAGTTTCAGGTATACAACATAATGATTCAACAAGTTTCTATGTTATTCTATGCTCACCACGAGTGTAGCTAGCATCTGTCACATACAGTCTCATTACAATATCAATGACTATATTCCTTATGCCCTTCCTTTTGTTTTTTTTTTTTTAAGATTTATTTATTTATTTGAGAGAGAGAGCTAGAATGCATGTGCACGTCAGTGGAGGGGGTGGATAGAGGGAGGGATTCTGCAAGCTACTTCCCACCCAGTGCAGAGCTTGACCTTGGGCTCCTTCCCACAACCCTTGAGATCATGACCTGAGCCAAAATCAAAGGGTCAGATGCTTAAACGACTGAGCCATCCAGGCGCCCCTGTAGTCAATTAGAACATTAAGCTAGATATTTCAAGCAGAAAGGTATTTATTATATTTAATGGAAGAGATTACCAACTAACCAGAAGGGCTGAAGGAAAAAGCTTTACACTGAGTGTAAGAGACAGTAATCTCATGGCCTGTAATGCAATGTGCATGGATCTTGGTTGTCCAACTCTTGTGGATACCACATCCCTAAGAACCGGAGTGGCTCTGGTACTTGTTTTAATCAATAAAATCAGTGAAGTGATACTGCACAGCTCTGGTCCTAGAGCTTCAGGAAGACCTGGCACCATTCACTGTTCACTCTGGAGAAACCCCTTGCCTTTAAGAAGTCCAGTTACCCTGGGGAGAAACCAGTTGCAGAAACTACATGGAGGAGTGGAGGCACAGGACCAAATAGGGAAGACCTGAGGAGGAACCCAGCCAAATGGGAGAACCAAGGCCACAGACATATGACCTATATTGAGCTTTCCAGCCAGTCTCCAGCTATTTGAGTTACTCTAACCAGGGTACCAGACAAGTAACAGAAGAAGCCATCTTGGATGGCTCAGCCCCTGCAGATACTACATGGAGCCCCTATGAAATATTCCCTCTGTGGCCTGTTCAAAGTTTTTGACGTAATTAGGAGAAATAGCAACATAGCTGTTTTTTGAAACCCCTAAATTTTGACGTAGTCTGTTACACAGCAATAAATAACCAGAAAAAATCTCCCAAACTCTGAGGGGAGAAAAAAAAAAAAAAACCTTCCAAAATCATGTGTGTTATTCCTAAATTCTGCCCTTACCCCAGCCCACTTCTCATTGTAACTCTGATAAATTAAGAACAAGTGTCCAAGTCCCCTGGGTGGCTCAGTTGCTTGAGCGTCTGCCTTTGGCTCACATCATGATCCCAGTGTCCTGAGGTCGAGTCCCGCATCCTGTTTCCTGATCCGTGGGGAGTCTGCTTCTCCTACTTCCTGTTGCTCCCCCTGCTTGTGCCCTCTCTTTCTCTCTCTTCTCTCTCTGGCAAACAAATAAATAAAATCTTCCAAAGGGGGGGAAAAAAAAAGAGCAATTGTCAAGGCAAGCTACAAGAGCACTTAGAGGGAGCACACAGGTACTTCTGCAAAAGGGTGCAAATTTGGGCAAAGTTTTAAGGTCCTTTACAGGCCCCAGTGCAGCCAGACCTTTCTTTCATTTTCTATAGGTAGATTATGTTGTCTTTTTATTTTATTTTATCTTATTTTATTTTATTTTATTTTTATTTTGTCTCTGGTTTTAGACATCATCCCAAATTTGTATTTACTTCCATTCTTCAAAGCAGACATATTAAGATTTGTTTTACATGCCATCAGGTTGGTCCATTGGTCAATACAATTAAATCGGTTTCTCTGTTTGTAAATTTATAAAGTTGGGCAACCATCATCACAATCTGATCTGCTCCTTATTTCTGTAGATTTGCCATTTTTTTTTAAAAAGATTTATTTATTTATTTGACAGAGAGAGAGAGATCACAAGCAGACAGGGAGGCAGGCAGAGAGAGAGAGAGAGAGAGAGAGGAGGAAGCAGGCTCCCTGCTGAGCAGAGAGCCCGATGCGGGGCTCGATCCCAGGATACTGGGATCATGTCCTGAGCCAAAGGCAGAGGCTTTAACCCACTGAGCCACCCAGGCGCCCCTGTAGATTTGCCATTTATTGACATTTCACATAAATGGAATCATATCACATCCACTTTTAAAAGAAAAAGGATCTGCATTTGTTTTTACACAAACAGTGTATGCTTTGTCTTAAAACTTCAAAAATACAGGTTTAAAAAAAAGAAAAATATTTTAAAAAGCAACTGTAACCCCACTACCAGGAGCTAAGGACAGTTAACACACGGGTATACATAAAAAAGAGAGAGTAAAGTAAAAAACGTTTTTTGTGGCCTACAGGCCCTGCATGATCCGGAGTCTTTCAACATCAGCTAAGGCTTTGTTCCTACCCGTCTCTGTACACTCCAGCCCAACAGGTTTTATTTCCGTTTCAAGAATTTACCAAGCTCTTCACACCTGCTGCTCATCTTGCCTGGAACTCTTCCTTCACCCCTGGAGTGAGTAGCTCTTTCTCCTCCTTTGAGGAACTGTTTAGACCCTATCTCTACAGAAAACCATCCCTGATTACCTTGCCAAATTAGGATTAAACTCACCTTCCTTTTCATATGTTCTCTTCATACCACCTGATTTGATCTGAAATGTATTCATGTGCCTGCTTTTATTTATTTATTTTTTTGTTCTTTTATCTCCTCTATTTGATAGTAAATTTCATGAGGGCATGAATGGCCAATAGTGAATATGTTTAGTGCTGTATCTTTAACACCTCTTACCAAACAGATTAAGTGTTAGTGGAATGAATGAGTTAAATAAGGCCTATTGTCCTCTCTGTGAGTCAGTTCCCTCAACAAAAGTAGGGAAAAAAGTTGTACATTTCTCATTGGATTTTTATGACGACATAGTAAACTCTCAATAATTTTTAAATTATTATTATCATCTTCATTTTGGAATCTTTGGGATGACTTTTTTTTAATTGCTTTATTCAGTCTGGAATTTTCAGTCTTTATTTCGGTTTTGCAATTTTCTTCCCCTCAAATGTCCTATTTGTTTGGGTTGCTTAATTTTGTCCTCTTTTATGTAGCTGGTGTAGGAAGAGGGCCTTGAGTTTCATCCTTCCATCCTTCTTTCCTGTCTAGAAGACCAAGGAGAATTCAGAGTGGGGCCCAAGATTAAGATGACAGGGAGGGTATGGGGGCGCCTGGGTGGCTCAGTGGGTTGAGCCGCTGCCTTCGGCTCAGGTCATGATCTCGGGGTCCTGGGATCGAGTCGGCTGTCTGCTCAGCAGGGAGCCTGCTTCCTCTTCTCTCTCTCTCTCTCTGCTGGCCTCTCTGCCTACTTGTGATCTCTCTCTGTCAAATAAATAAATAAAATCTTGAAAAAAAAAAAAAGAAAAGATGACAGGGAGGTTATGGATGTTCAGAACTGTGCTCTATGCCTTCAAGAGAAATGCTTGATTTTCCTTAACACTCTTTTTCTTGGCTTTATCTTTCTGAGCCTCTCCTCAACTGTAGAGAAAAATTTTCATGGCCCTTAGGAATGGCCAAGTTTAGTCTGTTTGTAATGAGGTTTAAGGCTATAGGGATTTAAAAAAATACTGTAAGATCCCTTGAGATTCAACCCAGCCCAATAAACCCAAGAGTTACACCTTAGGGAATCAAAGACATGATTCTTTAGCAAGAAACCATGTACATAATCTGAGTTGTTCTCTATACATATCTCTTCATGACTTCTGGGGGAAGACCACCAACCAAGATCCCAATGCTACTGCTCATTCTCTCCATCAGGGACATGACTCACACATAGAATTGTGAGGTGTCTCTCTATCCCAATGACCCTACTCTCCTACAAGTAAATAAGGACAAGAAGTGTTCATGTTAGGATCAGGAAAGTGTTCTGGAGATGGCGATGATGGTTGCAACACAATGCAAATATAAATTTACTGAATGCCACTAAACTGCACACTTAAAAATTGTTAAAATGGGGGGCGCCTGGGTGACTCAGTCATTGAGAGTCTGCCTCCGGGTCAGGTCATGATCCCCAGGTCCTGGGATTGAGCGAAGTGTCAGGCTCCCTGCTTCTCCCTCTCCCACTTCCCCAGCTTGTGTTCCCTCTCTCTCTATGTCTTTCTTTGTCAAATAAATAAATACAATCTTTAGGAAAGAAAAAAGACAACACTTTCTACATCTGCACTGTCTACAAAAAACCATTCTGACTTTCACTGGTGATGATGTTGCATGTGGATTAAATGTCCCAAGACACTACCAGTATATTGCTTACTAGTGCCATTAAGTGACAAATTTTATGATGTGAAAACTAAGCTTGAGTGAATGTAGGCAACACTAAATCATTCTGAACCCCAGAAATCCATGTCACTGAAACCATGCAAAAAAGGAAAACAATTTCCAAATAATGGAATAAAATTATAGCTTAGTTTTCCTTGCTCTGTATTTGCATTTTCACAATCAGTTTCTTCAATTTTTATGTAGTTTAAAATTATTATGACATCCTCCTTTACAAACATTTGTACATAGATTTTTTTCAATACTGTTTTATTTTATATTGTTTAAATTCTGTATATTTAATTTGATTCTACTATTCATAGCTAACTTATAATAGAAATACTGCAATATTATGAAGATTTAGAAATTTTATACAAAGTTCCTTGATTGGAAAAAAGTAAACAAAGGACCCATAGGAGGACGGAATTTGACTTCCTTCTCTGAACTTTGAGAACTATTTTTTTGTTGCTTGATGTTGGCATATTTTCCTCTTTCTCTCGTTATATAGATATTTTTGTTCTTTGCACTCCTATGGAGAGTAAGATAGTATCTGAGGCATTTAATAATTATCTGCAGTTGAATATATATTGGTTATTGAATATATATTGGTTAGTTAAAACAAAAAAAGGAGAGCTACATCACCCAATGATAAATTACTTTCTACAAGTAATCGTTCATAAACATGCTTAGGCAGGAAAGAAGCAGTTAGGTATACTAGAGAACACATAAGCATTGTAAACAGAATAGAGGAAAAGGAGAGGAAGCCAACAGAAATGTAAGAACCAAAACAAAGTCAAAAGACAAGACTCTGGGCAACATGTGATAGCCTAAATCCAAAGAAGGGACTCATTTTTTCCTTCTAGGTGGTAGGTACCAGGGCAGTGGAAAAACGAGCTTGCACAGTAAGATCAATGAGGACAACATATATGATTTAAGAATTAAATTCTTGGCTAGGACAAAAGGGACAGAAGAAATGGACTGAGACGTAGTCCTAACCCTCCAAGCATTTCAATAATTTGAATCCCTAAGTGATGAGATTCAGCTTCCATTCGTCTGGTTTACTTAGTGTGATGGTTTATTCCCTGCTTATTTAAATAAGCTGGATCACATTTCCCAAAATCCTCTTCCCTGAAAGATTCCAAATTAGAGCTGGTCAAAAGAATTTCAGAGAGATCTGGAAGGTGGAAATGAAGCAGCAGCCATTACTCCACAGGTCCTTGTGGTTAGATGCTGGTAGAGACAGATGTAGAGGACCAGCAGGTTTCAGTTTGTCTTTATTGTCCTCCAATCCATACCTGGCTCTTCTTCCCAACTTTTGACCCTGTTGACCAACCATCGCCTAAACCAGATGTTTGGCAGCTGATCCTCAGGGGTGGTAGCTGAATGGAGGAACACCTTTTTAGAGATCTTCTCATAAGCCTTCCCAGTCAGTCCTATTTTGGCAGCTGGACATGATGGTTTCTTAGATTGACTCCTTAGTTCCTACCTCTCTATATTCTAATGTGTTTTTTGGACCTTTTCTTCTCTGGTTCCAGCCCCAATTGTAAAAGTTCTACTTCCTGGAGAAAAGAAAAAGAATAAAGAAAATTTCTCCCACAACTCACAGTGGTTCTGCCTCCCTGACTAAAAGAGTTGTTAATTTCAGAAGAAACTGTGAGGGCTCAATAATTCTCAAATAGTTGTGCTAGGTTTAAAGTCCCCATTGAAGAGCTTTCTTTGTTGTTTGTAGTAGAAATATATAAAATTAGGGCGACCTTACATTCACCGGTGTGAAGTATGAAATGACTAATTCTAACTGGATCTCTAATCTCAAAGATCTTCCAGGCTAATTAGGAAGAGAGATTTACCTAAATGTATTATATAGATATATATGGATCCATGTGGCAGATACCATTGTTTGGCTAACTGATTTCCTATTGACAATATTTTCCTCACTTGTACTTTCCAGCTATGAGTGGCTATGTAACAGAATATTGTCCAATGAGATAAAATGAAAAGTCTGCTCAATGTGACTTTTGGAAGAACTTTTTTTTTCTTTTTCTTTTTATTTATTTGAGAGAGTAGAAGTGGGGTGGGGAGCAGAGGGAGAAGGAGAAACAGGCTCCCCACTGAGCAGGGAGCCTGCCTCAGGCTTGATCCCAGGGCCTTGGGATCATGACGTTAGCTGAAGGCAGATGCTTAACTGACTGAGCCACCCAGGTACCCCAGAACTTTTGTATTCTGAATAAAATGAGGTGGACCTGCAAAGCCTAACCCTTCATTCTATGCCCTTTTTTCCTACCTAAAATTCAGATGTAGTTTCCAGAAGAGTAGTCATCTGCTTACAAGTAGATGAGCCAGTGTGAGAAAAAGGTCAAGTGAATTGAAGAGACACTGGCCAGGAGTAATAAGTTACAGTGCCAGCGTCTATCTCTTAATTTCTTTTGCATAACCCTCTACAACAGCGTCTACTGTTAATTAAAGCTGAAAGCATTTTAAACTGAGACAATATGTTAATTTAAAAAAATAAATACTACAGAGAGTAGTGTATATAGGATTTTAGAATAGGATAATGAGGTCAGAAAGAGACCTAAGAGGAGAAACTAGATCTGGACTTTTAAGAGAAGAAAAAATAATAATAAGCAGAGAATGATTGAAGGGCATTTCTGAGGAAGATAATGGTATAAAGAAAGGCACAGGGAAAAAAGCATAAAACATAAACCAATATTTTCATTTATGCATGAGCTAATGAAGTTTCTATACAGGAGTGGTTCATTGAGAGAATAAAGAAGGACAATGTAGTGAAAGAAAATATTTACCCAAACCTGCTTTGTGTCAGGCCCTGTATCTTTAGTAGACAGTCATGAATATAAACAAGTTCAATTCCACTAGAGATGAAGGTTAAGTTGTGAGTGATGAAGTAGAGGCAAACTATTTTTAATAAACAATTTTTCTGCCCACAAACTTGGTGGTAATGGGAAAGTAGAAAAATAGGCCCACAGGACATTGTAAAGAAAACAAACATAAGAGGTCTCTGAAAGGTGAAGAGGTTACAAACTGGCTAGAGACTTTGGGACTCAAGGAATGACACAGTGGTGAATTGTCTGCTGGGTTTTCTTTTTGCCTCATACATCTTGAAATAGGAGCTGGAAAAGCCAGCAACTAGAAATTTCAACAGATACAAACAAAAGCTATAAAAAAAGAGCCTGCCCTCTCTAGCCAATGAACCAGGAAGGGCGCAGCCTAGCAAGACAGAAAAGTTTAGATAATTATTACCCTACTCTAACCAAACACCGGGGACAAAACTGTGGTCTTACATCCATGATAAAAGAAGGAAACTTGAAACATCAGAAGAAAGAACAATGGAAAGTGTAAAACTGTAGATAAACACAACAGACTTAACTTCTTCTCTTGAGTATTTCTAAATTATGTTTGATGGTTGAAGCAAAGTTATACATTCTGATGTGGTTCTTGGTGTGTATAAAGGAAATATTTAGACAGCCATCTTATAAATAGTGAAGAGTAAAAGGACTGAGAGTTAAGGTTTCTATACTTCACTCAAACTAGTAAAATAGCAACAAAAGTAGGCTATTATAAATTATGTGTATATAATATAATGCCTATAGCAACAACTGAAAAATTCATACGAAGAAATATACTAAAAAAACAATATGGATAAATCAAGATGGAATTTTAATAAAGGTTCAATAACCTTCAGGAAGGTAGGAAAAAGGAAACAAAAAATACTAGAATTAAGCTCTAAAATACTGAAGATTACATTAAATGTAAGTGTTCTAAATACACCAAAAGACAGAGATTGTCACTATGGATTGAAAATATGACCCAGCTGTGGCACCTGGCTGATTCAGTTAGTAGAGCATGTGACTCTTGATCTGGAGGTCATAAATTTAAGCTCCATGTTGGGTTTACAGATTATTAAAAATAAGAAATTAAAAAAAATCTTAAAAAAACAGTTAAATCTTTAAAAGCTTTAGCCTTAAAAACAAAACAAAACAAAAACAACTAGGGTGCCCAGGTGGCTCAGTTGGTAAGTGTCTGCCTCTGGCTCAGGTCATGATCCCAGGATCCTGGGATTGAACTCCAAGTCCAGCTCCCTGCTCAGTGGGAGTCTGCTTCTCCCTCTGCGACTCCCCCTGCTTGTGCATGTTTACTCTTTCTCTCTGTCAAATAAATAAATAACATCTTAAAAAAGAAAAGAAAAGAAAAGAAAACCCAACTATCTACTGTCTACAAGAAATCCACCTCGGATATAAAACATGTTAGTAAAAGGCTGGAAAAAGTTATACTGTGAAAATATTTATCAGAAAAAAGTAGGAATAGCTATATTAATATCAGATAAAGTAGACTTCTGAGCAAAAAAGAATTACCAGAAATAAAGGGGAACAATAAATAATGATAAAAGTTGACAAAGGAAATACAGCAAAAACATAGCAATTCTCAATGTATATATACCAAACAACAGCTACAAAATACATAAAGCAGAAACTGATAGAACTGAAAGGAGAAATAGATAAATCTACAACTATAGTTGGAGACTTCAGTATTTTTCTGTTAATTATTGATAGTACAAATAAATAGAAAATAATGGAGTATATACAAGAACTCAATGATATCAACCAGCAGGATAGGATATAAATTGACATTTATTGAATTCTACTCAACAAAGCAAAATAGGGGCACCTGGCTGGCTCTGCTGGTGCAGCATGCATCTTGATCTTGGGGTTGTAAATTCGAGCCCCACATTGGTACAGAGTTCACTTAAAAATAAGAAAATCTTGGGGCGCTTGGGTGGCTCAGTGGGTTAAAACCTCTGCCTTCGGCTCAGGTCATGATCTCAGGGTCCTGGGATTGAGCCCCACATCTGGCTCTCTGCTCAGCCAGGAGTCTGCTTTCCCCTCTCTCTCTGCCTGTTCTTCTGACTACTTGTGATCTCTATCTGTCAAATAAATAAATGAAATCTTAAAAAAAAATAAAATAAAATCTTGAAAAAATTGCAGAATATACAGTCATTACAAATACATGAACAGAGCGTCTGGGTGGCTCATTCGGCTGGATGTCTGTCTTAGGCTTAGGTCATGATCCCAGGGTCCTGGGATCAATTCCTGCATCTAGCTCCCTGCTCAAAGGGGAGCATTCTTCTCCCTCCCCTTCTACACTCCTGCTTGTACTCTCTCTCTGTCCTGTGTGCTCTCTCTCTCTAATAAATAAATAAAATATTTTTAAAAAAGCAAATGATTAGACCATATCCGGGGCCATAAAACAATCCTCAAAAAATTTAAAAGAACTATGGGGCAACTGGGTGGCTCAGTCAGTTAAGTACCTGCCTTTGGCTCTGGTTGTGATCTCTGGGTCATGCGTTGGGCACCCTGCTCAGTGGGGAGTCTGCTTCTCCCTCTTCCTCTGCCTCTGCCTCCCACTCATGCCCCATCTCTCTCTTTCTTTCTCAATCAAATAGATAAATAACAAATCTTTTTGAAAATTTAAAAGAACTAAAATGATATAAACTGTTTTTGAACCCATTTTCAAATAACATGATAATGTTGAAAATCCCAAGAAATTACCAAAAATCTCAGAGACAAAAAAAGGAAAACAAAATACCCTCCTAAACTAATAAATGAGGTCAGAGAGCTTTCAAAATACAAAATGAACATACAAAAATCAATTCTATACAAAAAATTAAATACTTAATTGTAAATCTAGCAAATCATATATGGGGATTGAAGGCTAACAACTATAAAATGCTAGTGAAAGAAATTAAAGATTATTTAAACTAGCAAACAGACGTACTGTGTTTATGGATCAGAAGACTCAACCTAGTAAAGACATTAATTCTCCCCAAATTGATATATAGGTTTAAAATAATTCCTATCTGGTGTGCTTAGGTGGTTAAGCATCCAATTCTTGATTTTGGCTCAGATCTCAAGTTTGTGAGATCAGGCTCTGCATGGGCTCTGTACTTGGCATGGAGCCTCTTAAGATTTCTCTCTCCCAGGGCACCTGGGTGGATCAGTTGGTTAAGCGACTGCCTTAGGCTCAGATCATGATCTTATAGTCCCAGGATGGAGTCCCACATCAGGCTCCCTGCTCGGCAGGGAGTCTGCTTCTTCTGCTGACCTCTCTACTCTCATGCTCTCTCTCTCTCAAATAAATAAATAAAATCTTAAAAAAAAAAGAGAGAGAGAGAGAGATTTCTCTCTCCCAGGGCACCTAGGTGGCTTAATCAGTTAAGCATCTGCTTTTGTCTCAGGTCCTGATCTAAGTCGTGGGATCCAACAAACGCCACAAGTCCCAGGTTCGGCTCCATGCTCAGCAGGTAGTCTGCTTCTCCCTCTCCTGTGACCCTTCCCCCAACTCATGCTGTCTCTCTCTAATAAATAAATAAATAAGATTAAAAAAAAAAAAAAGAGGGGCACCTGGGTGGCTCAGTTGGTTAAGTGTCTGCCTTCAGCTCAGTCATGATCCCAGAGACCTAGGATCCAGCCGTATGTGAGATTCCCTACTCCATAGGAAGCCTGCTTCTCCCTCTCCCTCCACCTGCTGCTCCCTCTGCTTGTGCTCTCTCCCTCTCTCCCTCTGTCAAATAAATGAAAAACACTTTTAAATAAATAAATAATAAAATAACAAAGTTACAAAAAATATTTTTTTCCCTCAGCCCCTCGCCCACATGTTCTCACTTTCTCTCTCTCTCTCTCTCAAAAAAAAAATTCCTATTATAATCTTAGGAAGATTTTTTAATCGATATAGACAAACTTATTCTAAAATTTTTATGGAAAAGCAAGGAACTAGAACATCTAGAAAAAAAAAACTAGAAAAACAAGAATAAAGTGGAAGGAATCACTCTATCTTGTTTTACGATTTATTATAGAGATTCAGTAATCAAGACAGTGTGTAGTACTTAAGTAATCAAAACCGTGGCTCAGACAAAAAGACACAATGATCAACTGAACAAAATAGACACACTCACACAAGTATGGTAAAATCATTTTTAACAAAGGTAAAAAAGCAATCTAATGAAATAAGGATAGTTTTTCAATAAAGGTGCTGGAGCATTTAGATATCCATTGACAAAATATATATATATATGAACCTCCACCTAAAAGTCATCTCATACCCCAAAATTAATTCAAAATGGTTCATAGATTTAAACATAAGATATTAAACTGTAAAATTTTAACAAGAAAACATAGGAGGAAAAACCTTTACAACCCAGGACTTGATGAAGAGTTCTTAGACATGACAACAAAACATAACGTATAAAAGAAAAAAGTTGCTAAATTGGATTTCATCAATATTAACAACTTCTAGTCTGTGAAAGAGCCTGTAAAGAAGATGAAAGGGCAAGGTATAGACTGGGAGAAAACATTAGCAAATCACACCTGACAAAGAATTCTTACCTAAAATATAGAAAGAACGCTTAAAACTCAACAGTAAAAAATTAATCCAATTAGAAAATTGGCTAAGGGGGCGCATGGATGGGTCAGATGGTTGAGCAGCTGCCTTTGGCTCAGGTCATGATCTCCAGGTCCTGGGATCAAGCCCCACATCAGGCTCCCCACTCAGTGGGGAGTCTGTCTCTCCCTCTCCGTGTGCCTCTCTTCCTGCTTGTGTGCTCGTCCGTGCTCTCTCTCCAATGAATAAATAAAATGTTTTTAAAAAAGGATAGAAAATTGGCTAAGAACATGAAGAGACAACTCACCAAGGAGGACATACAGATCGCAAATAAGCACATGAAAGGATGTTTACTATCGCAAATCATTAGGGAAATGAAAATTAAGACCACACCTATTAGAGCAGTGGAAAGAAAAACTAGTGACAATCCAAATGGTGGTGAAGGCGTGGAAAACTAGATCTCTCATACATTGTTGGTGGGAATGTAAAATGCGCAGCCATTCTGGAAAATGGTTCGACGATTTCTTAAAAAACCTAAGTATGTAACTAAAATATGACCCAGTAATTGTACTCCTGGGCATGCATCCCAGAGGAACAAAAACTTTTATCTACACAAAACGTGTGCAGGAATGTTTACAGCAGCTTTCATTGTAATAGCAAAATTCTGGAAACCACCAAAATGTCCTCCAACAAGTAAATGGTTAAAGGAACTAGGTAAATCTAAATCATGGACTCTACTGAGATATAAAAAGTATGAAATTTTGATATACAGAAATATTTAAATGGGGGCACCTGAGTGGGTTCAATCATTTCTGCATCTGCCTTTGGCTCAGTCATGATCTTGGGGTCCTGGGATTGAGCCCAGCTTCGGGCCCTTGCTCAATGGGGAGTGTGCTTCTCCCTCTCCCTCTGCCTCTCCCTCCACTCAGGTTCACACTCTCTTAAATAAATAAAACATTTCCAAAAACCCCCCAAAACCAGAAAACTTATATGGATTTTTTTTCTCACATATTTTATTAATTTGTTTGACAGAGAGAGGAGAGAGACAGCAAGAGTGGGAGCACAAGCAGGGGGAGTGGGAAAAGGAGAAGGAGGTTTTCTGCTGAGCATGGAAGTACCCAGGACCGTGCGAGGCTCAATCCAGGACTATGGGATCATGACCTGAGCCAAAGGCAGACGCTTAAGGACTGAGCCACTCAGGCGCCCCTTAAATGGATTTTAAAAGCATTAAGATGAATGGAAATAGCCCTTCTGCAAAGGTTATATGCTGTATGATTCCATATATATAATGAAATGAAATGACAAAATTTGAAATGACAAAATTATAGGGACAG
Source organism: Mustela nivalis (assembly GCF_964662115.1). Lineage (NCBI taxonomy): Eukaryota > Metazoa > Chordata > Mammalia > Carnivora > Mustelidae > Mustela > Mustela nivalis. The sequence continues at coordinate 41,833,577 of NC_139032.1, read as the reverse complement.
AGAAATGATTGGCGATAGCCAACAGTTAGGGATGGCAAGGAACAAGAGGTTGGGATGCCTCTAAAGTAGGTGGTAGCTGTAGGGAAATATTCGTGGTCATGCAGGAAAAAAAAGAAAGCAGGGGCACCTGAGTGGCTCAGTTGCTAAGCATCTGCCTTTGGCTCTGGTCATGATCCCAGGGTCCTGGAATCAAGTCCCACATCGGGCTCCCAGCTCAGCAGGGAGTCTGCTTCTCCCTCTGCTTGCCTCTCCCCTTGCCTGTGCTTGTGTGCTCTCTCTTTCTCTCTCTCTGACAAATAAATAAAAATAAAACAAATAAGCACAAATAAAATAAAAATACACAAATAAACACACGCACACACATACACACAAAAAGAAAGCATTGTAGGAGACAAGGGTCACACCCACATGAGAAGACACTACAAATATTGTCTGTCTTTCCTTCTCCTAGCCATATTCTTAACAAATTCCAAATGCTCATTGAAGCTAAGGAAAGCCAGGGGAAGGTAGGCCTAGACCAGATTTATGACATCTCTGACTGAACTAGGTCTTTTTTTTTTTTTTTTTTTTAAGATTTTACTTATTTATTTGACAGAGAGACATACAGTGAGAGAGGAAACACAAGCAGTGGGGTGGGAGAGGGAGAAGCAGGCTTCCCACTGAGTAGGGATCCCTGTGAGGTGCAGGGCTTGATCCCAGGATGCTGGGATTGTGACCTGAGCCAAAGGCAGCTGCTTAATGGCCGAGCCACCCAGGTGCCCCCTAACTAGGTCTTTGATTAATGCCTTTTATCTTCCCCTTATTCTTGCTAACTTCCCCATCACGAGGCTTGAAGGATCACACAAAAGAAAAGTTCAGGATTATGGTTCATACTCATGAGTTTAACATCTGTTATAAACACTGCATATTTATGGTAGGAAGTTATGCATATTCTACATAAAAGATATGAAGAAAAGGATTATCATTACTTAATTTGGGGGATATGTATCAAATCTCATTTAGAAAGATTTCCATCAAAACTATTAAATGAATGTATTTTAGTCCATGAAAACATGTCAGTGCTTTTAAACGGTTAACCTTTAAGTACATGAAAAAGTCATAAAGTCAAAACAAAAGCAAAAGTCTTTTAAAGTGTTTTTTTTTATCTGTTTTCTTAGACTAAAACACTACGGAGTTTTTCACTTGCCCCTTCCTTTTATTCAACAAATATTTGTTGAGAAAAAATTTTATTTAGTGCCCGGTAAATGCCAGGTACTGGTGACTAGAAGTTGCCTTTCTTTCTTTCTTTCTTTCTTTCTTTCTTTCTTTCTTTCTTTCTTTCTTTCTTTCTTTTAATTTTACTTACTCATTTGAGAAAGAGAGAGAACACCAGCAGGGGGAGAGGCACAGAGAGGGAGAAGCAGACTCCCTGCTGAGCCAGCCAGGGAGCTGGATGTGGGGCTCGATTCCAGGACATGGAGATCATGACCTGAGCTGAAGGCAGATGCTCAACCATTGGAGCCACCCCGGCAGCGATGGTGCCTATTTCAAAACGGTTTAAATATTAGTTTGAAGGATTGTAAATAAGAAATTACGCCACAGTGAGATGGGGTCTGAAACCTTTCCAGAGATGATTTTGGGGTTGAGTCTCTTAAAACCGGGAGTTAAATAAAATGAGCTGATGTAGGGACAAGTTGGGGAATGGGGTGGGGTAGAGGAAGGTCGTTAGGAAATTTGATGCTGAAAATACTTTCAAGTCAGAAGATAGAAGGTGGAAGAGTGCGCGCTGGCTGCTTTTCCTTCTAGCATCTTTTTCTAATTATAAGCTCCTTGGCTTTTGGGCACTGCTGGCCCCCTGCTCCACCTAGAGGTGGTGTGGGACCACACCAAGGCGTGGACTGGAGAATTGACCCGGTTGCAGCATTGTCCTGGCCGCTTGACAAGATGTGTGATTTGGGGCAGTTTGCTGAACTTTTGTGAGCCTGTTTTCTCACCTGTAAAATGGGGATAGGAGCACCCTGATAAAATGAAAGACTGTAGATCAAGTTCCTTCCTGAATTCATTTAGATCTCCTCCCCCACCTCACCTCCCCTGTCCCTTGTCTCAGTTGTTTCGGAAATTGTATTCTTTCTCCTTACTACTTTCTCATTGCCCTTCACTTTCTATCTTGCTGTACTTTTCCTGGCATCCCCTCCCTAAGAAGATGGAGTATGGGGGCAGCTGGAGAGGGACACAGGCTCCCAGTAGTTCAGAAAGCTCTCCAAGTAGCTCTGCCGAGGGCAACCCTCCCTCCTCCCTCTCCACTCCCCCTTTCCCTCTCATTCCAAACTGCTGCTCCCAGGGATCCTGGGCTTTTGTTCTCCGGAGGCTTAAACTACCACCTGTTTTGCCCTGACTTACTGTTTTCCAGGGCTTCCCCTGTTGACTACAGACTATCACAAATTGAAATTGCCAAGTTTAAAGACACCAAGAGCTAAGATTGTACTCTATTTTTAACATTCACACTGACACATCAATGTTTTTCCACTTTCCCTCTATTTTCATGTCTTTTCTGAGGACCACCCCCCACTCACAGTTACCACTCCTTTTTTTGGTTTGTTTTATCACTTAGCACTAGTAAAAAGTTATCTTTTAATATGCATTATAAATTATCTATTATACCTGTTTTCCTTACTTGGTTTACAGCAATAATCTCTCAAAGTTGAATATGCATAAGAATCACCTGGGGTTCTGGTTAAAATGCAGAATATGGTTTAGCAAGTCTAGGGAAATAAAGCCCATGCTGCTGGGCCCGGGACCATACTTGGAATTGCAAAGCCTTAAAAGGCTTAGAACAAAGGAGGTGTGCAAGAAATGGTAGCTGAATGATGGCTTGGTCTCTCCTACTCAGTATCTTGGAATTTTCTTCAATACATCTTTGTCCACTTTTCCTGTGCATGATTTATGGCTAACGCCTGGCAATCATTCTTTTGTGTACTTAGTTATTCACTTTCTTGCCTTTTTCAGTCACCAGTCTCATCTAGAAATGGGCCCCTTTGGGAGTACAACAGTAACCTCCAACCTCTTTCTACTGTCATCTACTTTGTAGCAAGCAAGAATAACTTTTTAAAGAATCATCTTTACTTTCTTGCTCAGCAAACTGTAGTAGCTCCCTAGCATACATCATATCAAACTCATTCAGGATGAGAGGCTTCCAGACCTTTCTCTAACCTTTCCCTCTTGGTTGCCAGTCAGTTTCTCTTTTTGCAACACTTGGAACCCTCTGCCTGTTGCTAGTTTCTTCAGATTCTAGGCAGGACAGTTTGCATTAGGGATCCCTTCATTCTTTTTAAGGGAGTATCTCTTTCAAAGTATTCTTCTCAAATTTACCTACTTTAATAAGGTTTTCCCTGATTTATTCCCAGTTGTGAGTTCTTCATTTAAAGGAGTATGCGCTACATACCATTATTGATGTATTTTAATATTCTTAAACTTTTTCATATTTTATTTTAGATGGGAAGTATTTGTGCCTTTTGTTCGTGGTTGTATGCGCAGCACCTAAAAATACTTGACACACAGTAGGTACTTTTGGGGGGAATTCAGTGAAGCATGAAACAAAACTCAAGATTAATTTTTATTAATTTTCTAAAGGCCTTTTTAATTTACTACATGTATTGGGTGAATGTTAATTGTTAGGTAAAATTAGGCAATTCTAGTGACAGCGTTCTGATACAGTAAAAATATTAAAATATCAATTCATATTAGAGAGTTGGGCATGTTGCTGCCAACGTCTTAAAAAGTGTATTAGCTGAAGGATCAAAAAATAAAATAATTTTAGAAATCTTTTGAAGAGTATTTTAAGAGACAAAACATGTGAGGTTTAACAACACGTCTACACTTGACCACCACCCAACTACCATTCTACTAAACAAATACAATTTAGATGCAGCTAAAATTTAGCAGCCCAAACCCACATCCTATCCGAAAGACTTATGCTTTCCTGTCATTGTTTTTCTTCCCTTCATATTTTGCATTCGTTAGGATTGTAGTTTTAACAGTTCTTGGTGCTTTAAATTTAAAAAGAAAAGAAATAGGGCTTTCTCATATTACAACTTCAAGGAAAAGGCCCATTCAACGAGGTATAAGAGGCCTACAAGCTGCACACCCTGCAACAGCCTCACGCTCCGATTTCATCTATGGGGTTTTGTACAGTTCTTTTTTGGATGGATGGTGCAAACCGCGCAAGTGCAGCATTAAAGCCTCCCCGCCCTGGGAAACGATGCAAGAACATGCAGCTTAGGCTGCCAGGTTCTCCCTAACACACAGCCAAAGGCTGGAGGCCCGGATACCCGCCCCCAAACCCCGTCCACAACAATCGTTTCCTCCCTCCCCGCCTTTTACATACAGTACACATACAAATACACACACGCAGAGCAGCCAGCAGGGGCGGGCCGGGCCAGACCACTCTGCAAACCGCGGGGGGAGCTGCCGACGACGGAGCTTTTTTCTCCCGTGTATTTGTTCCTTTGCCTCAGTAGCTCTCTCAGTTTGGCTGTAAATGTCGGGCAGAAGCCAAGCTGGGGATCCAGCGGCTTCCGAAGTTCCGCTTCCGAGCCCTACACCTCAGGCGGGTGCTGCGTTGTCCCCCCGCCCTCGGCCCGCCGTTGGTCCCGCCCCAGTGCTAGCGGGCGCCGAGCGGGAGCCGCGCGGGAGCAGCGCAGCGACGGCGGCGGCAGCGGCGGCGGCGGTTGCGATTCGGAGCCGTTGAGACGCCTCTGCGGCAGCTGGTGGCGCAGGTGGCTTGCGTGGACGCGGGCAGAGGCGGCCGGCCCGCCACCGCAGCCTCACCGCCCGCGGCCCCGGCAGGTGAGCGGGCGGCGGGGACTCGCCCCGCCCCCCCCCCTCAGTGGCCTCGCTCCTGGCTGTAGCGGGGAAGTGGCCGCGGCCCGCCCGGGAGCAGAGGGGCGGCCCGGGGCTGCGACCGTCGGGAAGCAGGTTGGGGGAGATGTCCGATGTGGATGGGAGGGGGACGTTCCCCCTTCCTTTGCCATCTTTTTTCCCTCTCCTCAGACCCCCTCCCTCTTGGGGCTTAAGCCCGGAGAAAAAAGCCAGGGGAAAGATGGGGCGGGAGAAAGGGGAACGGGGGCTGAGAAGCATCTCAGCCTCAGGTGGTGGCGTCTTTTCCGTCGTCGAGCGGTGGACCTGCAGAAGCCTGGAGGGGTAGCTCCCGGGCTGCGGAGGCCGCGCACTCGCGGGGGAGGAGCGGGAGGCGGCTCTCCCCTCACTCTCCCACCCCCACCTCTCGTCGGCCCTCCCCTCCCCCTCCCCTGGGCCTCCCCGTGCGGCCCCTCCCTTCGGGTTTCTGAGCATTAACCGCCCTCGGTGCTCTCCCTCGCAGGCGCGTCGGGACGCCTGGAGGCATCTTCCCCCTCCCGCCGCCCCGGGAGCCTGGGCGCCCGTCCGCCCTCCGCCGGCATCCCCCGACCGTCCGCACCGCCGCGCCTCCTCCCCGGGCTTCAGACCCCCCGGCATCGCCCCCGAAACATGACTCGCGATTTCAAACCTGGAGACCTCATCTTCGCCAAGATGAAAGGTTATCCTCATTGGCCAGCTCGAGTAAGTGATTTTAGCCTTCGCATTTAGCGGTGCTACCTTCCCCAGGGGCCTACTTTCTACCCTTTCTCGTAATTTTGTTCTCGGGTGCTTTCTCCCTCTTGCTTTCCTTTGGATTCTTTTGTAACCTTTCGTTTTAGCTTTTTGCCCAGGAATCTCCCGTGGAATTGTAAAAATCCAGGTGTTTCTGCTTAAGACTTTCCCTGTGGGTTTGTTTTTGACAGACTTGGGCAGGTTTTCTTAATAGGAAATACTTAAACGTGATGCCAGTTAAATGTTCCATTGTAGGTGAAAATAATCAAGGTTGGACTTTGTTTACCGTTTAATGAAGCATTGACATTTTAAAAATTTTGAGTAAAAGGCAGAGTATCAGTGGAGTTTATGCAGACTCTTGGATGTCAAAGATGTGATTAAATTGGTTTCATAGGGATTTTTTTATGTTTTGTAGTTGATGAGACCTGGGTTTGCTTGTTTAATATAGAGATTTAGGACTAGATATTCTTGAAAATTTTACGATAAGTTTTTTGTAAATTTATTTTCATGTTTGTATTCGTTAAGTTTGCCTTATGACCTTGAAGAAGTTGTTTTACCTCTTTGTTTCCCATAGGCGAAAGAGTAGATTCCCACTCTAGTGGTACAGAGAGGTAATTAAGGCCCAGGATTTTTGTGACATTTAAAGAGTTGAGACTAATACCTAAATGCCATTTTCGGAAAAAGAGGTCTTTTTGTTAGCTTATGGGAGGACTCCGGTTCTAAGATCATGATAGAACCAAAAAACTGTTGAGATCCATTAGATTAGAATGCTCAAGATTTTTTTTAAAAAATATAAACTTGATATTATTAAGTTGTAATTTCCGCCAATTTACTCTTCTTTGAGGGGTGTTATTTCTTAAAAGACAATTAAATCCTGTATTTTTAATTATGTCAGCTGGGAGAAAGCATACCCATTGGTTACAGAGAATCATGTAGTATGTTTGTTGATTGCTGTCCAGGTATAAAATGTTTACTGTTCTCTTGGTTTTTCCCATCCAGATCTTGTTTGCAGGTTTCCTTCCTAAACCTGGAAGGATCCTCCCCTCCCCACAGTCTATCAAGTCTGCCTTTTCGCTGGAGTCTTATCTTGAACAATCCTTATTCATAATTCTTATCTGTATATTTGACATTCTAATCTGTTTCCTTTGTGATGACATTTTAAACTCTTAGGTGTGTGCTTTGATTTCTAAATAGATTATAAGATTTTTTTTTCTTAAATTGTAAGCTTCTTGAGGGCAGTAGACATAAACTGAATTTCTTCATGTGCTCCACACTCCTTAGTTTGCAATCATGTACTTATAAAACACTCTTTCTTGTCTGAATAGAGGAGAGAGATGTTGGGCAGGTTTAAGGCCCCTCCAGGATACTTTTTTTTTTCCCAGTGGTTTTAACATCCTTATTTATTTTGACATGTTATAAAATCTGAGGTTATAGGGTATATCTATATTCACATTTCGATGCTACATTACATTTATGAGCCAAATGAAAATGTTTGAAAAGTTATCTACTTTTCTTTCAAATTGTCTTCTCCACATGCTTCATTGTGTTAGGTGATTAAGAGGTGGTACTCCTAAAAGCAGAATAAGTAGCCTTAGGAGGGCCAGAATTTTCCTTCATTAATAAGTTCTATATTCATTCAACAAGGTCACTTGATTGGAATGGGAAATTTTTGTTTCTTTTCTCCTTTTTTTCTTTATAGGCAGCTGATTTTGGTTTGATACTGTCTGTGTCCAAGAATTATGTTCCTTTTTCTGTCGTCTCCAGTCTTAACAAATTATGTCTTTGCTTTAGAGAGATTACGGTATTTATTATCTTCTGTGAAGATGATAGTTGTCCATATTTTGATTTTAATGTTTTGTGTCTCTATATTTCAAACTACTTTAAGTTTTCTTTTAAGTTTTGCATGTTCTTATAATCCTGTATCAGTAGTAACTTTCTACAGTCAACTTTTTAAAAATTGCCTAATGCTTATTAAACTCCATAGGTACTGCACATTTAAAACTGTTTGCTAGCAGAAGGAAGCGTATGAACTGGGTTTACAGAAAGTATCCCTTAAGGGCTCTAAGGACTTTGTATATAAGTATAATGATGGTATAGGTGAGGAAATTAAAGTCCCTTAGAATGTTAGTTGATAATGATAATGTTGGTGTCTGAAACCTTCAGACTGCATAACAATCAGATCACTTTCACCATCTTTTTTTCAACATGGTTATGCATATAGAGCATAGTAGATGCATAGTAGATGGTCTGTTTCCTTCTTAACAAAGCTAATTGATTTTTTAAAATGTCTTTGAAATTAGGAAGGTTGTGACACAGAAATGTTATTAGGAAGTTAAGTAATGAAAAAATTGAAATGGTAAATTCTGACTTGATATTACTGCCCGATGGCTTTGCCTTTGAGGTCTGCTTCTCCTTTATTATTAAGAGAAATTAACAGGTATAACAGATATGTTAGACATGATAGTGCCCGATACTTTCTTCGTTACTTGATTAGAATGATTGACAGAGAAATGAAAAAGGAACAGAACTTCATCTGATTTAGCCATATTAGGTGCAAGATCTTTCTAGAACATGTATTTCAAACTTAGAGAGATACTGCTTGTAACTTTCATTTGTGTCTGCTTTTACATTACTCGGGTACTCCCTGCAGAAATACCATTTAGGATTTTTGAATGGGCTTGGGCTCCCTTATCTGAAATACTCTGGGTCAGATATATTTAAAAATTCAGAATTTGAGGTATCTGTGGTACATATGGTATATATTTTGCTCCTGGTAGGCTTCTAGAATGGCACATGGTAATCTAACAGTATTTTTGCAGAGAAGCATCAGTAGAAACACTGGTGGATAAAAGAAATGACGAAATACCTTCATTGTCAGTCCAGGTTTTGCCATGAAATGAGTTTTTGAGAAGTATTTTGGGTTTCAGAACTAAGATAGGGATTATGACCTACAGAACTGGTCTACTTTTATCAGATCCTTTTTGGATGTCTTGTTCTCACTTTATTCTGGTGTGTTGAGGTGTGTGTGATTTAAAAGATGTTAATTTTTCTGATCTTTCTTTTAGGTAGATGAAGTTCCTGATGGAGCTGTAAAACCACCCACAAACAAACTACCCATTTTCTTTTTTGGAACTCATGAGACGTAAGTCCTTTTAGCTCTAAAGGCAAATCAGAGTTAATTTAGTAGGGTCATTTAGCATACAATGAAAAACAAGTAGAGATTATGTCATAGAGAAAATAAGAGTAGTAATAGGAAACTTTAAGATCATCTTTGTATTTTGGAAAAAGTCTTCAAGTGTCCCTTTTAAAATATATTTTTAGGCCAGAAAAATTAGATGCTGCCGGTTTAACTTTTCATTGGAATAGATGTTTCCTTAATTATAAAAGGAGGATGTATATGGATCCTCTCAGCAACCAGAAGAATGACCGATAGATGAAAATATATAAACAAAGTTCTTAACAGGGCATTTGGTAATGATATTTAGTATACTAAATGCTTTTCATGAGAATGGCCTAGCTCCTTGTTCTAGACTTTTGTGATATTAACCACACAAATGGTGTATTATGGTAAAAGTGAGAAGAAGTCTGGATAGTTCTCTCGTGTATTTCTGCGGTCCTGAGAGCCATAGCAACTGCTCTGCTGCCCCTGGTGGATATGGGGGCAGAGGACCAATTTGGTAGAGCAAATTAATTTTTCAAAAATTGCAACCAAATGTTGAGCTGATAACTTCTAGGTGCATAGGACTACTCCAAGGCTTGTTTCATTGATTTTGGTGTGTGATAATCCTATATACCTATAATTTAACAGGCTTATAAGTACTGTTTATGTAATTCTGCTGACTCTGGACTTGAAGTTTAAAATCTGCAATAATTTTGCTAAAGTAGGCTTGTTTACTTTGGACCAGGAGAAACAAAGTTGTTGATATAGTTAATTAGAATTATGTGATCCTAACAGTGTCTACAATGGCAACATTTGGTTTAGTGTTGCTTAGCTACCTTATGAACTTTCACATAATTTCTGTCAACAACTTTATTGAGGTGAAGTTTACATAGTGAAGTTTCACTTGTTTAAAGTATGTAATTCAGTGGGTTTTAGTACATTTCTTTTCTTTTTTCTTTTTTTTTTTCTTTTTTTTTTTTACGGTTTTATTTATCTGTTTGACAGAGAAAGTGAGATCACAAGTAGGCAGAGCAGAGAGCCTGAGGCGGGGCTCGATCCCAGGACCCCAAGATCATGACCAGAGCTGAAGGCAGAGGCTTAACCCACTGAGCCACCCAGGCGCCCAAGAACTTTTTTTTTTTAAGATTTTATTTATTTATTTGAGAGAGAGACAGTGAGAGAGAACATGAGCGAGGAGAAGGTCAGAGGGAGAAGCAGACTCCCCGCGGAGCTGGGAGCCCGATGTGGGACTTGATCCCGGGACTCCAGGATCATGACCTGAGCCGAAGGCAGTCGTCCAACCAACTGAGCCACCCAGGCACCCAAGAACTTTTTTTTTAAACATAAAAAGTTTTATAAGAAATGATTAATTTCTTACTCAATAGGGTAATCTACCATTTAAAATATTCACATAAATTTAATAAGAAAAGGTATCTTTTTTTTTTTTTAAGATTTTATTTATTTGACAGACAGAGATCACAAGTAGGCAGAGAGGCAGGCAGATAGAGAGTGAGAGAAGGAAGCAGGCTCCCTGCTGAGCAGAGAGCCTGATGTGGGACTCGATCCCAGGACCCTGAGATCATGACCTGAGCCGAAGGCAGCAGCTTAACACACTGAGCCACCCAGGCGCCCGAAAAGGTATCTTTTGATGAAAAATTTGTATACTTGGTATTGGAGTAGTAACTTAAGTGTGGTAATAGGTCAAGCTGCACCAGCATCACATGGGAATTTTAAACATGCAAATTCTTGGATCCCCTCCCCCACAACTACTGAATCAGAAACTGGGGTGTGGGGCCCAGTAATCTGTTTAACAAGCCTTCTGGATGATTCCGATGCATGTGAAGTTTGGAAACACTGTAGTAATGTGAATAGACAGTCCTTCGAATTTTTCAGTTTTGTAAGTTTAGAATTCTTTAAATGTGATTTTTCTGAAATGGGGCAGATTTTATATACTTTCATATGTGGCCTTATATATAGCTTCACAGAACACATAGTTTATTTTTATATTATGTTTAGGGGAATGACTATGCCTTTTCCCCCAGCATTCAAAAATGAAGATTTTTACATTGTAAATACCTGTAAATTTTGAAACAACACCAAATAACCAAATTTTCATTTAAGCATTGTTTGGTTACTAACAAAAAGTGGTACTGAATGATTAATGAAGACAATTATTAATATTCAAGTAATTGGAATATGTTCAAGGATTTAGAATATAACTTTAGAAGTAAACTAATATTAAATTTTCTTTTCAATATGTGACATTTTGTGCTTTAGTGTTAACATAAGTATACCATTTATCTTTGGAAAGGCAGGGCTGATATACCTGTTAGGTCTGGTGACTTAACTTTTTTTGTATATAAGGTTAATTTTTAGAGACTAGGTCTCTGATGATTTGACTTGCTGCATCCCACCCCCCTAAATTGGGATGGTGGTTATTGGGAACCTTTCAGTGTGGATTTTGCATAATAAATGAGAGAATATTCTATAAGCTCTCTATAGCCTATAGTTAGGGATATGGGAAGGGAAGAACATGGGAGAAGAAATGGCAATTTGGAGAACTATACTTATTTGTAACTGATTTATAGATTAAGATTTTTTTAAGGTATTTTTAAAATGTGAATTTAGTGCAAAACCATTTTAGAGCTTCATTCATTCTTGCTCTAATGTAAAAACTTTGGTTTTTCTTAGCATTTTATGACATTCACAGTAAATTCATCTAGCAGTCGAGTTTTTAATATTAGACAATAATGAGCCCTTAGTATACCAACTGTGACCATCTGCTAAGTATCTTAAAACTAACATTTAAGACAGGTTCTTAGTAAATGAGACGAACAAGGACCCAGCGCTTTGCTGGAGCCAAGTCGTAGTGTTATCTTTGATTATATGTTATAGTCTCTTCCCTTCCTCCCCAGGAGCAGTCAGCTAGCAAGTTTTATTCTTTTCTTTTACAGTGCATTATGATCTGTCCGCTCTTCCCTGTCTCCTTTTGTATATAAGGTTAATACAGCATCAGCTCATGCCACAATTACTCTTACAGTGTCCTAACCTGGGCGCCTGGGTGGCTCAGTTGGTTAAGCATCTGCCTTCCCCTTAGGTCATGATCCCAGTGTCCTGGGATGAGTCCACATTGGGCTCCCTGCCCAGAGGGGATTCTGCTTCTCTCTCTCCTCTGCCCCTCCCTCCTGTTCATGCCGTGTCTGTCTGTCTGTCTCTCTTTCTCTTTTTCTCAAATAAAGTCTTTAAAAAGATAGTCATATCATGTCATTTCCGTGTCCAGAAATCTTCAGTGACTTCCTAATTAACATTATCGACAAACACTCCCACAATTTATCTATAGATGCTGTGTATTAAGAACTGTATGAATCAGCCTATGCTTACCTCTCCAACCTCATCATATTTTGTTCACTGTTACATAAATCTTTCTCTTATCTCAGGTCCATCCTTATTTTTTTCTTTTTTGGGAAATGCCTTCTGATTTTTCAAAGACATTTAGATCTTAGCTCATGTCCTCTTTTTCATACTTATTTTCTTCATTGCTATGATGAAAAAAATTTTTTTTTCTTTACCCACAAGTGAGGAGCTTGGAGAGCAGGGACATTTGTCTATCTTGTCATCATTTACTTAAGTGGCTGGTGCGTAGTAGCTGTTAAGTAAATATTTGGTGATTGCAAGTGTATGCCCTATGCATTTAATAATAAATGCCAGCTACTAAAGATAACGTTAGCCTACTATTTTTCAAAGACTAATACTTGTGTTAAATTGTTTGAAATGCAGTTTGAGTTTTGCTAATGGCTATTGCTTACTGAGGAAATACTCTCACAGGTCTATCTCTAAAGTCTAGAAAGTTTAAATGAAGATGTTACTTTGTTGAATTTATCTCCTTAACTGATTTTATCATTATACAAGAATTTGGATCCTCAGTCTAGGAATATAAAAAATACTTACCACAGGCTGTTTTAAAACCAACCTGATACATAATTTGAGGAGTGAAGATGAATTGGGAGGTGGCGGTTTTTGCAACCTGTCCATGACAAAGGAGTAAAGAAATGAAATCGTAGGGTGGGATTTTATTTTCTTTGCTTGTTCTTCTATACAGCTTCTGGACTCTAGCCATACCTAACTGCGCGTGTTGGTGTGGGATCTTAAAGTTTCTCATAAGCCCTATACTGTTTATTTATCTCTATGCCAGCAGGCTTATGGCACACAGATACAGATTTAGTTGTCTCTTGAATTGTTGGCTGTTAAAAAGAATGCATGCTGGGACGCCTGGGTTGCTCAATCAGTTGAGCAGCTGCCTTCAGCTCAGGTCATGATCCCACAGTGCTGGGATCGAGACCTGCATTGGGTTCCCTGCTAGGTGGGGAGCCTGTTCTCCCTCTGCCTGCTCTGCTTGTTCTGTCTACCGCTCCCCTGGCATGTGCTTATTTTCTCTCTTTCTCTGACAAATAAAACCTTTAAAAATCAAATAAGAGGGGCGCCTGGGTGGCTCAGTTGTTAAGTATCTGCCTTTGGCTCAGATTATGATCCCAGGGTCCTGGGATCAAGCCCCACATTGGGCTCCCTGCTCAGTGAAGAGTCTGCTTCTCCCCTCCCCCGCCCCGCTTGTGTTCCCTCTCTCGCCATCTCTTTCTCTCAATTAAATAAAATCTTAAAAAAAAAAAAAAACAAATAAGAAATGCATGCTATTATAAAAACTAGCTATAGGGGCACCTGGGTGACTCAGTCGGTTAAGCATTAGCCTTTGGCTCAGATGATGATCCCAGCTCCGTGGGAGCAAGCCCTACGTCAGGCTCTGCTTGTGGGGACCCTGCTTCTACCTGCCACTCTGCCTGCTTATGCTCATGCATACATGCTCTCTCTGTGAGATAAACAGATCTTAAAAAAAAATAGAAGCCTAGTTATAAAACAGTATTTCATTATTTTGTGATTTAATAATAATGGAGGAATGAAGCAGCAAGTTAGAATCGGTGTTTCCAGAAGTCGGGCTGTTTAGTAGTACTGCTTGGCAACAGTTAAATGAGTTTTGAGCTTTTTATCTTCAGCTCTGGTAAGCTTTCCGATTTTTTACATATGACCTCTGGTTTACCTTAAAGGTAGAGAGCCCCAGGTGTGTGATAACTGAGCTTTGGTGAGGGATCCATCTCTTCAGACCCTTGAACAATGTGGGTTTGAACTGCACAAATCTGTTATGTGGACTTTTTATAGTATTTGTGAATGTGTTTAATGTGTTTTTTCTTTATGACTTTTAAAATAATGTTTCATTTTTCCTAACTTTATTGTAAGAATATAGTATATAATACATGTAACATATAAAATATGTATTGATTGACTTATCAGTAAGGCTTCTGGTCAACAGTAGGCTATTAGTAATTATGTTTAGTGGGAGACGAAGTTATTTGAGGATTTTTAACTGAATGGAGGGGATCAGCACCCCAAATCCCCATGTTGTTCAAGGGCCAGCTGTTAATGATTTGCTATTTTCTTTTTTTAAAGATTTTATTTCTTTGTTTTACAGAGAGACCCTGAGAGAGGGAGCATAAGCAGAGGAAGTGGGAGAGGGAGAAGCAAGCTTTCTGCTGAGCTGGAAGCCCAACATGGGGCTCCATCCCAGAACTCTGGCATCATGACCTGTGCCAAAGGCAGACACTTAATGACTGAGTCACCCAGGCCCCCCAATTTGCTGTTTTATTTTATTTTATTTTACTTTATTTTATTTTATTTTATTTTATTTGTTAGAGCGCATGAAAGGAGAGAGGTCAGAGGGAAAAGCAGACTCCCTGCCAAGCAGGGGACTCAATCCCAGGACCCCAGAATCATGACCTGAACCAAAGGCAGTTCCTAAACCAACTGAGCCACCCAGGCACCCCAATTTGCTATTTTCTTTCTTTCTTTTCTTTCTTTTTCAAGGATTTTATTTATTTGACAGAAATCACAAGTAGGCAGAGAGAGAGAGGGAGGAGGAAGCAGGCTCCCCGCGGAGCAGAGAGCCTGACGTGGGGCTCGATCCCAGGACCCTGGGATCATGACCTGAGCCGAAGGCAGAAGCTTTAACCCACTTGAGCCACCCATGTGCGCCCCCACCCCCAATTTGCTATTTTCTTAGGACATTTTACATTAGCCTTGATTCTTTTTTTTTTTTTTTAAGATTTTATTTTATTTATTTGACAGACGGAGATCACAAGTAGGCAGAGAGAAAGAGAGGAAGAAGCAGGCTCTCCGCTGACCGGAGATTCCGACGCGGGGCTCGATCCCAGGACCCTGGGATCATGACCTGAGCTGAAGGCAGAGGCTTTAACCCACTGAGCCACCCAGGCGCCCCTAGCCTTGATTCTTAAGGGCAATGACTTTGGTATTTAAAGTCAGAGTTCATTTATATAGGAATATGGTATCAGTATTTTAGTAGGTGTTTCAGAGACTTATAAAGGAAACCCTGAAACCCTCTTAAGGGTTAAGTACAAAGTTGAGGCTCTGCTGTTTAATAGCTAGATGATCTTCAGTTTTCTCATTATCAGAGCTGAAGATACAAAGCTCAAAACTCATCTTTAAAATGAGGATTTTAGGGGCGCCTGGGTGGCTCAGTGCGTTAAGCCGCTGCCTTCAGCTCAGATCATGATCTCAGGGTCCTGGGATTGAGCCCTGCATCGGGCTCTCTGCTCAGCGGGGAGCCTGCTTCAAAGTTTCCTATAAAGGAAAGAAGTCACTTTTATTCCTATTTTTTAGAAATGGCCACCAAACCTGTTAATGTTTTGATGTATTTTCTTTGAGATCTGTAGGTCATTTATTTTTTTTTTTTAATCTCAATTTTAAAACCTTTTGTTTATTTATTTTTGGTGTGCCATTTTAAAATGGGCTGCTTTGAAGAATGAATCAGCCATAGCCACATCAGGTTGTGCCCCTGGGGACTCGTGATGGCTGTCTGATAATCTCAGCCCTCTTCATCAGACCTGTAGGATTGCAGCCCCAGGGAGAATCCTGTGTATGTGTGTGTGGGTGCATGGACATGTACTTTTATTTATTTTTTTATTAAAATATAGTAGACATATATACTGTTCTGTAAGTTTGCAGTGCCTGGGTGGCTCAGTTGGTTGAGTGTCTGACTCTTGATTTTGGCTCAGATTATCAGGGCCCTGAGTTAGATCCTCATGTTAGGCTGTGGAGCTCAGCACGGAGTTTGCTTGTCCCTCTCCCTCTGCTGCTCCCCCTAGGAGAGCCTGCTCACTCCCTCTCTGTCTTTCTCAATAAATAAAATCATTAAAAAATGTATAAATTTAAGATGTACATACTGATTCGATACATTTCCATATTGCAGTATGATAACCACCATGATTTGATACATTTCTGTATTGCAGTAGGATTACCACTAGAGCAATAGCTAACACCTCCATTGTGTTCCATAATTATCTTTTCTTTTATTACAGTGAGAATGTGGGAGGATTCTTCTTTTTTCCTCCATGGTTTTTTGAGTCTGATTAAGGGGTTCCTTAGTCTTGAGCACATTCCTTGACCCAGCAATTCTACTGAGAATATGTTATGAAGATCGGTGCAAAGATTGAGCAATATTTTTTATGGCTGCATTATTTTTATAATAGAAAATATGTTACAGAAAGTATTCCAACAATAGGCAGTCTATTTTGAGATAGCCATTTGGTGAAATAATATGTAGCTGTTGGTAGTTATTACCATGAAGACATGTTCATTTTAGTTTGAAACAGTATGGATGAGTATGTAGTACATACATCTAATTTATGTATGTATACATACAACTAAAAAGCAGACTGAAACAGTGGCTGTCTATAGTTGGTAAAATTATGAATCATTTTTCTTTGGTAGGAGAGGCACTCACTAAAGAATATTTTCAACAGCTTTATTGAGATAAAATGCATATATCATACAATTCATCCATTTAAAGTGTACAGTTCATAGATACATAGTATATCCAAGAGAGTGGTGCAGCCATTGGCACAATTTTAAAACATTTCCATCATGCCAAAAAGAAACCCTCTGCCCCTTAGCAGATACTTCATTTTTCTGAAGTTCTGTCTCCTGCCTTACCACAGCTGTCACTAATCGGTTTGCTTGTTCTGAGCATTTCATATAAATGGAACTGTATAACATGTGGTGTTTAAAGACTGGCTTTTTTCATTTATGATGTTTTCAAGGCTAATCTATATTGTATTATGTGATAGTTCTTTGTTAACTTTTTATTGCCAAATACTCCATTGTATTAATCTACCGTATTTTATTTATCCATTGTATAGACATTTGGATTGTTTCTACTTTTGGCTGTTATGAATACAAGTTTTGTGTGTACCAGTTTTTGCATGGACATATTTTTACTTTTATAGGAGTGGAATTCCTGGGTCAAATGATAATTTATGTTTAATCCTTTCAGGAATTGCCAGACTGTTGTCAAATCAGCCATGCATCATTTTAATATTCCTACCAGCAATGTATGAGGATTTTAATTTATCAGTATCTTTACCAAGACGTGTTATCTTTTTTTTTTTTTTTAAGATTTTATTTATTTATTTGACAGAGAGATCACAAGTAGGCAGAGAGACAGGCAGAGAGAGAGGAGGAAGCAGGCTCCCAGCTGAGCAGAGAGCCCGATGTGGGGCTGGATCCTAGGACCCTGGGATCATGACCTGAGTCGAAAGCAGAGGCTTTAACCCACTCAGCCACCCAGGTGCCCCTATCTGTCTTTTCTGTTATAGCTATCCTAGTGGGTGTGAAGGTAGTATCTTGTGGTCTTGATTTACACTTTACTGATGACTAATGATACTGAGCATCTCCTTAAATTTTAGTATATTGATAGAGATGCAAATTAAGTATGACTTATGCAGTTGACCCTTGAATTGCATGGGCGTTAGAGGCACTGACCCTCCATGCAGTGGAAAATCTGCAAGTGACTTTTGACTCCCCAAAAATATAACTACTAATAGCCTACTGTCGACTGGAAACCTTACTGATAATATAGTTAATTAGCACATATCTTGTATGTTATATGTATTATATGCTGTGTTCTTACAATAAAGTAAGCTGGAGAAAATGAAATTAAAATTATAAGAAAGAGAAAATACATTTACAGTGCTATTAAATAATCCCCTTCATAAGTGGACCTGCACTGTTCAAACTGTTTTGTTCAAGAGTCTGCTATACTGTGAACATAATGAATAGTAAAAATAAAGTGGAGCATGAAATCTGAATTTAGAGAAGGATGGAGGGGCGGAATTTTTTAAAAACCTATTCAGCAGGGGCGCCTGGGTGGCTCAGTCGTTAGACTTTCTGCCCTTGGGTCAGGTCATGTTCCTGGTATCCTAGGATCGAGCCCCACATTGGGCTCCCTAAGCAGGGAGCCTGCTTCTTCCTCTCCAGCTTCCCCATGCTTGTGTTCCCTCTCGGCTGTCTCTGTCAAATAAATAAATAAAATCTTTAAGAAAAAAAAAGTCCTATTCAGCAAAAGAATAATAGGTATCCAAGTATAATCAAAAGTTATATGTAAAACAAGATGTGAATAAGACCAAATATAAATGATTACATTATATGACTAGAATTCTGTTAAGACTTTCAGATTGGAAAAAATCTTTTTCAGATTGGATTAATAATCTAGCTGTGTCTGGGGTTCTTGTGTGGCTCAGTCAGTTAAGCTGCTGCCTTTGGCTCAGGTCATGATTCCAGAGTCCTGGGATTGAGCCCCGCTTCCGGCTCCTTGCTCGGCAGGGAGCCTGCTTCTCTCTCTGCCTCTGCCTGCCTGCCATTCTGCCAGCTTATACGTGCGCTGTCTCACTCTCTCTGACAAATAAATAAATAAAATCTTGAAAAAAAAAATCTAGCTGTGTCTTACTTTGTGAGACAAAGCTCAAATTAGACATAACCAAGTAACAATATAGTAATAAAGCAAGAGTAGCAGTATTGGTTTCTAATAAAAATAGAATTTTAAGGTCAAAGCATGAAGAGGAGAGAAGGGTACAGGCCCAGTATGCATGAAGTTTGGTTACCATTTTTTAAATTTTAACACCAGTCCCCCAATAACATGGTTCAAATTTCACATACCCTAGAATATTAACTGTAATTGCATAAACCACAAAATTTGCTGCTAGCTCTTCAGTCCACGAGTCAAAATGTAAGTAACAGATGCATAGCATGTCACGTTTTTCAAAGGCTCTTGGTGATTGGTCAGTGTGCATCTTGTTTTTCAAATCCTACATAGATGAGAGTGTATTAGTGGTGTTGAATGGTTATCTCAGTGATATACCCACTCAGGTTACATTAAAAAAAAACAATGTAGGGAATTGGCCAAAAAGAATGAAAGTGCAGCAAAGAAAGAATAACACTAGAAGTCAAATTTGAACCAAATGTAAGTGGAGTTATAGAACAAAAAACTAACCTTCAAATGTAGACATGCTGCATTTGGAGGGACTGTGTGCAGCCAGAGGAACTTGGTGAAGGCAAGCTTAGCAACATAAATGAGGAAAGTGCTTGTAATAAAAAGGATGAAGATGTCTCAGAGGAAGTGATGCCAACAAAAAACACTAGACATATTTCACAACATTGGAAGTGCAAAGGATAAAATGTTGGAAGTTGATCAGACTTAGAAAGGAATATGACAATTCGCCAAGGCATAGAAAATATGCTCACTCCATATATAAGTTATATGATCAGAAGAAGGTAAGCACTGTTCAAACTATTCTTCCTGAGTTATTTGTTTTTTACAAAGAAAAACACTTCAATCTCGAAGTTTATAATGTTTTAAAATACAATGTACTAAATAAGTATTTTATTATTTTTTCATGCCTTATTGCTGTCAAAAATAATAATTTAATGTTTTGACAATTTTAAATTATGGAATGATCATAATTTTTCCCCTGTTAATTAAGATTGCCTTGTTTTGTCTATTTTTAAGTTTTATTTAAGTGTGTGAGTGTGGGAAGGGGCAGAGAGAGAGAACCTTCAAGCAGACTCCCTGCTGAGTGTGGAGCCTGACAAGAGGGCTCAATCTCAGGACCCTAAGATCATGACCTATCATGACCTGAACTGAAACCGAGAGTTAGACACCTGACTGAGCCACCCAGGTGCCCCTTTACAGGGTCATTGTTTTTTGTTTTTTGTTTTTGCAGGGTCATTTTTATAGTCTCATGCTGCCATGCAAAGTAAGGACTATCTGTTTTAAGGAGAAATAATAACCCACATTAAGTGAACTGTTAAACCTTTATACACCAAATAACATTGTGGTAGAATCAGTCTTCTCTTGTTTTTTGTTTGTTTGGTTTGGTTTTTTAATATTTTATTTATCTGTCAGAGCGAGCCCAGCACAGTGGGGAAGCCGCAGGCAGAGGGAGAAGCAGGCTCCCCACTGAACCAGGAGCCTGACATGGGACCAATCCCAAGACTCTGGGATCATGACCCTCACCAAAGGCAGATGCTTAACCAACAGAGCCACCTAGGCACCCCCAGTCTTCTCTTTTGAATAGCTTTTAGGTTTAAAGTCATATCTCAAAATGCCCCATGTTTGAAGTTTTAAAACAGTCTTATATAATTTTGTTAAGTATTTAAGATCCCTTCCACTTTTGGAAGTTCTTGATGGCACCAGTTTTGAGCCCATCGGGCATTTTGAACTGCAAGGGATGGTGCTGTGTTTGTATGTTGCTGCTTAGAATCCAGCCTTTTATCAGTTTTCTTTCCAGCTTCTAGGTCTCTGATGGTATTGTGTTTCTTGTCATCTTCGGCCTTATAAGTTCTTTTTGTGAGGTTTTGTAAGAAACTTTGTGTTGAGTAGCTTTGTTCTAACTAGAAGTATATTTGTTTTTGATGGATATTTAACTCAAATTATTTACTTGGAATTTGAGACATTATGTAGGAAGAATTGTTTTACTGTTTCAATTAAATGTGTTAATTTTTCTAATTAGAGATGATGGGTAGGAATGAATGATTCCTAGTAAAAGGCTGAATTTCTCAATCAAATGAGATAATGATGATTTAAATTTGCTTTAATCAATGTGCATTTAAAAATATACATATACAGTGAGAATTCCTAAATTACAGAATTTAAATTATAAAGCTGGCTTTTATATGCACTGGTTATATTTAAGTAGAGCTCTAAGTCTCTATTTTATTTTTGTTATTTTTAAAGATTTTATTTATTTATTTGACAGAGTCAGAGAGGGAACACAAGCAAGGGGAGTGGGGGAGGGAGAGGAGGGAGCCGGATGAGGGCCTTGATCCCAGGACCCTGCTGAAGGCAGACACTTAACTGAGCCACCCAGGCACCCTCTAAGTCTCTTTTTAATTAAAATTTTATCCTAAAGCCTTCTGAAATACTCTTTTTTTTTTTTTTTAAAGAATTTATTTATTTATTTGACAGAGAGAGATCACAAGTAGGCAGAGAGGCAGTCAGAGAGAGAGAGGAGGAAGCAGGCTCCCCGCTGAGCGGAGAGCCCAATGCAGGACTCGATCCCAGGACCCTGGGATCATGACCTGAGCCGAAGGCAGTGGCTTAACCCACTGAGCCACCCAGGTGCCCTTCTGAAATACTCTTAACTGGAGTGTTAACTGTAATCATTAGGTCCCTAATTTTTTTTTTTTTAAGGTTTTATTTGACAGAGATCACAAGTAGACAGAAAGGCAGGCAGAGAGAGAGAGGAGGAAGCAGGCTCTCGGCTCAGCAGAGAGCCCAATGCCAATGCGGGGCTCGATCCCAGGAGCCTGGGGTCATGACCCGAGCCAAAGGCTGAGGCTTTAACCCACTGAGCCACCCAGGCGCCCCATAGGTCCCTAATTCTTAAAAGAATTTTACCAGATAAGGAATTTGTGATATATACCTAACTAATAATCCATAATTTAAATCGTAGCACAGTTTAGAGGAGAGGAATAGTAATCTGCTTTTCCTTTTCCTTTGACGAATACATGTATGTCAAGCAGCATCACTCACAGGCACAGTGCGTCTTCCTTTATAGAACTGACTGATGTCTGCAGGACCAGCTGATGTAGGGTCTGTTCTGGAGAATATCTCCCATTACACACAGTTTAGTCTCATCATTCAGAGTCCATATTTGTGAATTTTTCTGCTCACTAAAAATATACCCAAATCAGTACTCAACAGTGCTATCATGTGCAAGCAAAACAGCAAAAATTGTGAGTAATTTGATGCACACGTTCCTAGCAGAGGTTGACCCGGGCAGTATTTTGCCTTCTTATTTTTGGTTTTATACTATAAACTGTCCTTTTTGCAGTCCTAGGTAGTGCTATAGTTTTTGCATCTTTGTGGGTTTTTTGTTGTTGTTGTTGTTATTTTGCAGTTTGTTATGGCCCCCAAATATAGTGCTGAAGTGCTGTTTAGCATTCCTAAGTGCAAGAAGGCAATTTTGTGCTATATGGAGAAAGAATGTGTTGTATAACTTGCTCACTGTGAGTTCAGTGTGAATGAGTCCCTAACGTATGTTAATGTGTCTTTAAGAAGAAACACACACAAAAAACAAGATGATATATTGATTGGTTGGTGAAAATGTGACCGGAGTCTCTCAAGAACCCTACCCTGTATTTTTCTGGGTGCAGTAGTGTGTTATTTGCTAATTCAGTGTTTGTGGAAACTTTATAGAACATAACTACCACAAATACAAGACTGACTTTAATGAATGTATGAATGAACAAATGAACCAGTTATAACCTCTCATTCCTTCATTGAATAAAGTAAAATTCTTAACACATTTTATTCCAAAAACCTATATATATGTGTGTATACACACAGACATATACATATAGTAATATACTTTATTGATAGTGTTTAATGAGTTGTGTTTTATAGCAAATTGCTTTGAAATAAAATTCTTTTTGGAGTGCATTTTAAATGGATTAATGCAGTTGTGTCACAGTTCTTTTCATTTTGGGGCATTTTTTAAGATTATATACATAAAATTTAACATTTTAACCTTTTTCAAGTGTACAGTTCAGTGGCATTGCAGTCACATTGTGCAACCTGTGTTTTTTTAATACAGGACTGGATTCTAGGGGCATGTGATTGAATTTTTAATAAAAGCATTTGAACTTAAATCTAATGAGTTATTTATGTCTACCTTTCATGTAAGATTTTTTAAATCAATTTTGGGTTAAGAATTGTTTATAATTGCATCATAGCATAGTGCTGTTTAAGGAGATATATTTGAGATTGCTTTGCACTCACATTTCTCTCCCTTTCTTTTTTTAGTGCTTTTTTAGGCCCAAAGGATATATTTCCTTACTCAGAAAATAAGGAAAAGTACGGCAAACCAAATAAACGAAAAGGCTTTAATGAAGGTTTATGGGAGATAGATAATAATCCAAAAGTGAAATTTTCAAGTCAACAGGTGCGTTATATTACATAAAATTTACTTTAGTATTGTCAGTCTTGAGGAATGATCACTATGCTAGCTGTAGGAAAATAAATACTAGTACTTATTTGTGAAGTTGAAACTTGATCTTTCATATCTGAAGGAAATGATGAAAGTAATACCTACCTAGTTAAACAGATCTCAGAAAACTGGGAAATACTCAGTTATTTAAATTGTGATTGATAGTTTGATGTATCATTGAATTTAAAGCCATATGTACTATTCTCTTAAATTTGGGTATTATAACTCAAAGGATGTATGTTTTTTTCTTATTCATTTTAATTTCTAAATCCATAAAATTGTATTAAAATACAAACCTCACATGGGTTAAATTAAGTATGTGACAGAAGTCGTTATAGCACAATGCAATTTATACTTAATGTTTTTGGTATCTAGAAGAGGCAGCCTTAACCTTCCTTACTGTTTTTCACGTATTCAGAGGTTTTGTTCATTTCAGTTAGATTGAGGTGTAGGGGTACCTGACTAGTAGTCAGTAGAGCATGCAACTTTTGATCTTGGGGTCGTGAGTTCAAGCCCCACATGGGGTGTACTTAAAAAAATAAGACTGAGGTAGTAAAAACTAAAGAAAATTTTAGAAACTGTAGAAAATTCTACAACTTAACTACTTTGAAGTCCGAATTATTTATTTATTTGTTTGTTTGTTTATTTGTACGTACGTACATACATACATACATACATACATGTGCCATGCTTTTTCTCACCTTGAAGAACTTTTCAGGTGCTTTTCTCCCTGGAAGATTTAAATCTTATATTGATGCTCCATGGCTGCATTAGATGATCCTAAGTACCTTCATTACCACCCAAAACTTACTTATTAATCATACCATATCATATATGCTTCTGTACTTAACTGCCACAGTTTATTAGCGCCATGAACAAAGAAGTTGTGTGTCGTATATGCCAGTTACATGTGTGGCAAGAATAGGTATTCACTAAATATTGTTGCATGAATGTAAGGGTAGATGGTTTCCCATCATTGTTGCCTCAGTTGTATGGTGGGAGTCCAAAGAGACTGAATTCATTATTTCCTGAAGCCAGCAATTTGTAATTTCACTTGGATCATGTGTCCTGTGATTAGACTTTTTCATCCTCCGTATAGCCCAGCAAATCACCCTATCCTGTTCCTTTGTATCTACTTAATCTTCAGGTAGTTTTTTACCATACATGCTTGGAATTTGCCATTCCACAATGAAATTTTTGGTAGATAGTGTGTATAAAACCTAGTAATTTTCTGTCCTTAAAAAAGTATGAATGATTGTGCTGATGTGATATACTTTGTATTCAAGCCCAAACATGTCCCCAGTGGCACATTCCTAGGATTTGGAGAAAACCATGAATTCTAAACATACAAAACAGAAAAATTGGCCATCATCATTTACAAAAATTTATATAAGCAATTTTGGGGGCATTTTAATATTTTTCTCTTGTGACTTATAATTTTATGGGTTTTTACCAAAGAAGAAATGGGTTTACAGTTTAGACTTGGAAAGGAAATCATTAGGGGCACAGTTTGGACTGCAGTGCTGTCATCTTGTAGACCTGTGCTTACCTTCTAATATGTACTGTGTTACCTCTGTTACTCATCTTTTTGGGCCCTTAGTAGATCATCTGTGAATCTTATCATCTGGGGGTACTTTTAAAATTTAATGATGATTGGTTTTCACCCACACCCCAAACCCAGAGGAATGAATCACTGCTTGATTAAATTACCATCCACGAATTAAAAAAAAAAAATTGATAATTACTGGACTCCCACTCCGTGCCTTTTAAATAAACTAAGTATGAGATAGAGATCAAAGTCTTTAAATGAAGTTGTTAATATGCCTTTTCCTAAGGGTCTGTGTCTTGGAGTAAGTTTCTTTTTGGAATATGTCAGTAGTTGAATAAGCAGTGCTATTCTAAATCAATTTACATTGTATCTTATTGGATATTTATTGGTAAGAACATCAGAATGGTATTCTTTGTAATTATACTCCCATTTCTGCCTTAACAGTTTTATTTTTTACACTTTTTATATCTTCAATTAAAGGAATACAATCCCTTTAAGACTAAAAAAAAAAAGTTTAAAACTTCTTAAAAAATTGTGTATTTGAAAACATCTTATGGAACAGAAATGAGGGTACTTTTCTAACTTTCTTGCAAATAGGCTTTTGAATTTTTTCATGGGTAGAAAACTTTTAAATTGGGGTAAAGTGTTATTTGGTGATTAATAGACCTGGTTGTTTATAGGCATCAACTAAACAATCAAATGCATCATCTGATGTTGAAGTTGAAGAAAAAGAAACAAGTGTTTCAAAGGAAGATACTGACCATGAAGAAAAAGCTAGCAATGAGGTGTGTTTAATTTCTCTTGCATTTTAAACCCATTTTGTTGCAAGGAAGAAATTGTAAGATGGGTTCATTATTTGACCACGAAGTAGAAAGTAATCTTTAAAGTAATGAATGAAATAATATTTAAGGCTTATTTCCTTATGTGAATATTAAATACTGTATTGTGAAATAATTTTTGCATTTTTAAGATCCATGATATTGGGGCACCTGACTGGCTCAATTGGTAGAGCATGTGACTCTTGATTCTTGAGGTTGTGAGTTTGAGCCCCATATTGGGAATAGAGATTACTTAAAAAAACTTAAAAAAAAAAAAGATGCCATGGATGTTTTTATTTGAAGTTATTTTGCTTTGCAATATCTGAGGTCTGCATGCAGGAGAGTGGGTTACTGTTTGTTAGGAATCTTTTTAAAGCATGGTATTGTGGGATGGAGGTATTGGAGAGGGCATTGAAGTGAATTTTTAAAAATCTAGATTTACTTTCATCTCTCTATTTGATTATAGGTGGGGATACTCACTGAGCCTTTTCCGGCCTCATGGAGTAGTTGTTAGATGATCTCCAAAGTCTCAGCCACTTCTTAAAATTTACAACCCTAAAACTCAGGATTCTGCTGTAGAAAAAAGTGGTTTTATAAATTTAAAAAGATTGTCTTGTGTCCTAGCAAGCGTGAATTTTCTATTTTATCTGACAGAGGAAATAATTTTTTTTTTTTTTTTTTTTTTTGTAGACAAAGATCCTAGCTATTCCTTTCATTTTATAATGATAATGTTAAGACTTTAATGTTGATAATCTCAAATTTCAGAGAAGTAAAACAAGTATCCCTAGTACCATTAGTGAAATATGCTGTTATTTTTCAGGAAATTTTCTTTAAGTCTTGACATAATTTATTCAGGGGTGTGTGTGTGTGTGCGCACACACGTTTTTTTTTTCTTTTCAATTTCAGGATGTGACTAAAGCAATTGACATAACCACTCCAAAAGCTGCCAGAAGAGGGAGAAAGAGAAAGGTAATGTTGCTGCTTAACGACAGGGATCTTAAAATAATTTTTATTTTATTCAAATTGAGAAAGAGTAGAGATAATGAAACCCTATTATTAAACTTAAAGTTGGCCTTTACTCCCAAGTCCTTAACTTTTTTAAAGGATAGGGTATTTTATTTAGGAAAATTATTTCTTTTCTAGTGATACAGCATCCTTACAATAGATCTAATGGTAAAGGAAATGCATCAGCTTTCTTTCCTTTTAATGACACGTCATCAAGTTTTGTTTGTAAAATGGATAACATATACTCATAAGGTTTTTGAGAAAATTAAATGAGCTACCACATTAAATATTCATAATAAATCCTGGTACACAGTAATTGCTGTCAGTATTGTCCATTCTGTTAATATTAGCAACATTGTTAAATGAGAATATGTGACATTTTAGGAGGAGGTACACTCTCTGCTTTTAATTAATGTTTCTTCTTTCTTATGTGAAGTTTTGTTCATCACCTTTTTCTGACCTATTTATTTCATAGATTATTATGTGCCAAAGATCCAAGGAAAACTAAGGGTTCGGTTTCTCATGAGGAAGTACAATATGAAAACAAATAATTATAGTGGATTTTTTTTTTCTTGTGAGATGTGTGTGGAAGGGGGTATGATATTTTTAACAAGACTTTAACATAGGCAGTCTTGTCAGGCAGATGAAGGTGGGGGAGAACATGTGAGGCAATTTGAATAGTATATCCACAGATATAGAGAAAATTTTATTTCAAGCATTGTATCTCAGTATTAATAAAGTTTGAGGGAAAATGGTACACCTTAAACTTAACCTTGAACTTAGAGAAGTGATGGGAAGCCATTGAATCTTTTTAAATTTCACATGCATCCTTTTTTAAAGCATTGTGAATGATGGAGACTGGATTTGGGGTAGTAAGACAAGTTCACTGATTAATTTGTTCAGAATTTTAGTACTAACATCACTGGTGCAGGCAGAGCATGAAGCAGTGAATAAAAAAGATAAGGTCTTTGTTTTTGTTGAACTTAAATTTTTGTGGGACAGACAATAAATACATAAAATAAGAGTTAAAATAGGGCATTATGATAGTGACTTGGTAACTGAGTCATGAAAGGCTTTTCTAAGCAGTTAGCATGAGATTGGAAGGAAAGGACCTTCTAGCAGGTTTTTTTTAGTAGTGTAGAATCAGAGATAGGTTTTAAGAGCACTTTGGGGTGGGGGGAGGGCGGTGGTAAAGCTAATGGTTTATTGGAAGTAGGTGTGAAGGGAAGGAGGAATCTAGAGTGACTCCAAGGTTGGTTTGATTTGGGAGCAAAGACATGGGGAGGAGGAAGTAAAACATCTAGGGGAATTAGACTGCAGATACATTGTTTTTAACACCAAAAGGGGAAAAGGTAAAAGTTAAAGATGTAAAGATAGGATGATAGGTGAGGTAGTCAAGGGAGAAAGATGGGAAGAACACAGAAACCAGAATCCCAAAGGAACTTAATGGAGATGAGAGGTTGCTTTGTAAAGTTAAGGCTGAGAAAGAACTATCAGGAGAAAAGAGAGGATATCAAGCTAAACAAGGGAGGAGAGAATTTTTTTTTAAATGGCCAATAGTGCCCTGATATGGAGAAGATCCCAGAAGGTATCTGACAGTTGGACTCCCCCAGGATATTTTAAAGTCAGTAAGGGCTGATGAAGGGGATTGCAGAATAAAACACGTAATGTTAAAGTTACAGTTTCTGAAATCTTTGAAGGGAAGGAGAGAAAATGCAGCAACAGGGATTTGTATGGTTAAAGGAGAGAGTTTAAAGTGAAAAAATAATGGCTTTAACAATTTCTTTGCAAAACTAGGAAAGATTGAAGATGTGGAAAATATGAGTAATTGTAGAGGAAGATGCTGGATGAGAGAAAGGAGGCAGGCATATTTGAAGGAAGAGCCTTAATAGGAAGAAGGAAATGGACATTTCTTCCTCTTTAACAGTAAAGAGAAGGATGGAGGAGGTTATTTAAAAGTTGTAGGGAGAGTAGGCGCGTGGGTGGCTCAGTGGGTTAAGCCTTACACCTTCAGTTCAGGCCATGATCTCAGTGTCCTGGGATCGAGTTCCTATTCGGGCTCTCTGCTCGTCGGGGAGCCTGCTTCCTCCCTCTCTGCCTACTTGTATCTCTCTCTCTCTCTGTCAAATAAATAAAAATCTTAAAAAAAAAAAAAAAACGTTCTAGGGAGAATTGGAAATTAGGGAATTCCTTCCTGCTGGCCTCAGTCTCTCTTTACTCCACCACCCAGTTCAAAGGAGGAATGTGTATATGGTATAAAGCAGGAAGAAAGGATTGAAAGTTATGCTGGTGAGGGGAGAAGAGGGCCTGCTCAACAGGGTAAAGATATTAATGGATGGCTTTGAGATCTCAACTGAGATTACATAAAATGAATGTAGTAGTATCATTTTTTCCCCCCTCAGGTCTCAGCAGCCAGGAATAATAGAGCAGAGAAGGTAGAGTTTTATAGTAATTCTTTGCTGGAGATTTGTGGGAAAGGTGCAGCAAAACAAGAATGCAGAGGGTTTGAGGATATGAATATGAGTCCCATGATTGGTAGGTGGGAGGGGTGCTTTAGGTAAGATCACGAAGGGAGTAGTGCTAGAAAGTGGGGTAATGGGAGTAAAGGTGTGAAAGAGTTAAAGGTCTCAGGGAGATCAAGTAAAACAAAAAATTTGTACTCTATTTGCGTTTAAGATTTAAATATATGTATATTCAGAATAATAATAGTCTCTGTCTTTTCTCTGGATGAAATACATATTTTCACAAGGAATGCTTTTGACTTGCCTGATTTTTCCAGCAGTCAAGAATACATATCCATGGTAGCACTGGTTTTTTGATGCAGTATTAGTGTTAATATATTTTTATTTATGATACTTATTATTGATCAATTTGTTGCCTCTTATTTGTACCTCCTCCAAAAGATCCATTCTACCTTTAATTCTTATGTAATGTTTTGGTTTACTTTCAAAAGTAGAAAGTGTAAATGAAGAGATGTGTGTGTTTGTTTTGTTTTTGTATTTGCACTAAAGAGCTCATCATTTGAACTGAATCTTAGAGAACTTTACCCTCTGAAACATCTCAGTCTGAAAAGAGCGGTCATACAGTGTTGGGTTCTCAACCTTGGGTACCGGGGGGACCTGATAAAACCACATGTTCCTGGCTCCCCACCAGAGGAGTTGCTGAATCAAGATTGGGGCAGGAGTGGGGGTAGTAGGCAAGTTCTTAAAATTCTAGAAATACAAACTTAGTCAATGTTTAACAGAGCAATTTTTATAATGTTCCTTGAGAACAGTTCAGGGGGGATCTTAGTTTATTGACTTTTAATAATACTTTGAACAGGCATTATTATTTTCCAGCTATAAAAGTAAAAATCATGTTTAAAAATTTAAAATGGAGGGGCACCTGGGTGGCTCAGTGGGTTAAGCCTCTGCCTTCAGTTCAGATTATGATCCCAGGATCGTGGGATCAAGCCCCACATCCGGCTCTCTGCTCAGTGGGAAGTCTTGTTCTCCCTCTCCCACTCCCCCTGCTTGTGTTCCCTCTCTCACTGTCTCTCTGTCAAATAGATAAAATCTTAAAGAGTGGGATTGCTAAATCAAAAATTTGCATTTTTAATTGCTGGTATTCATAAAGATCATCTTTCAGAAGGGTGTTGCCAGTCTGTTGATCATTGGTAATAATATGATTCTTCCATTTCCTTACCAGTACTGGGTGTTATCTCTTAAATGTTTGCAAATCAGATTGTTGATTGAAAGATTTTCAAGTTTTGGAGGCACCTGGGTGTTTCAGTTAAGTGTCTGCCTTGGACTCAGGTCATGGTCTCCAGGTTCTAGGATTGAGCCCCATATCTGGCTCCTTGCTCAGCGGGGAGTCTGCTTTTCCCACTGCCTCTCCCCTTGCTCATGCTCTTTCTCTCTCTCTCTGATAAAATCTTTTAAAAAATATTTTTAAGTTTTTCATCAGTCCTATTGGATTGTACATGTTTTTACATGGTTTATTGCCTTTATTTTTGTTTAGTTAGTGCTGAGTTGAAATAATTGGTCATAGGGAAGCAGCTCATTGTGGTCCTGCCATCCTCCTTTTTTGTTTCTTCTTCACTGTTTCTTTCCTTCCATTTCAATTATGATCAGTTGTTTACATTTCCTTTCTAATTGGTGGTTTTAACCTTTGTTCTACTCTACTGCTTTAATCAGTTAAACTGACTCTCATTTGGGGCTCTTGACTCTTCAGGGGTCATTTTAGTTTCCAAAGGGTCACTGGAATTTATTACTTTACTATAGTAACTCACTCTTTATGGAAAATATATTGCCTTATATATCCTCTTCCTAGAGAAGAGGAACAGATGTCATTTTAGTTCAGTAGTAAAGCATGTATATATTAACAAAGTAAAAGAATAAAATATCGGCAACTTAATGTCTTGCCTTTACTAATATTAGGATATTAATTTAGGTTCTGTCTCATAATTACAGAGTGTAACATTTTGAGATACTTGGTGAAAGTACATTTATAAGCAGCATGTGGGTTAAGTGTAATTATACTTGGGTCACCATTTTGCATCAAGCATGTTAGCTCTGTTTTTACAAATGATTTTCTTAAGCCAAGGATATTAAGAAGTGATTTTTTTGTTTGTTAGAATTATTTGCTGGAGGGGTGCCTGGGTGGCTTAGTTAGTTAAATGGCTGCTCTTGAGTTCAGCTCAGGTCATGATCTTAGGGTGGTGGGCTGGAGCCCCACTGCACAGGCTCCGAGCTCAGTGGGGAGTCTGCTTAGGATTCTCTCTTCCCTTTCCCTCTGCCCTTCACCTGTGCACTCTTTCTCAAATTAAAAAAAAAAAAATTGTTCACTCTTATAAATTGTTATAAGCTGTGTTTGGAGATGTCATTCTGACAAGTTAACTGTTGAAAAGAATAACAATTTACAAGTTATGCTTACATGTAAATTCTTTAGGGTGGCATATCTTTGTTGAATTAAATTTGGAATGCCTACTATTTATTTGCTAAGCAAGTTAATTAAATCTTTGTGATTCAGGCAGAAAAACAAATAGAAACGGAGGAGGCAGGAGTAGTGACAACAGCAACAGCATCTGTTAATCTAAAAGTGAGTCCTAAAAGAGGACGGCCTGCAGGTAGGATTATTCATGTTTAAACCTCTGATTTGTGATTAATACTCCTGTTACAGTGTTGTGCCTCAGATACTTTGGAATAAGTGGATAGACAATTGGCTATGTGTAATATATATACAAATTTCAGAGGAGATAAACCTGCTGGTTTCTGCTTTGTGTGATTATTTTAAAGTAATTATTTGGGATATTTTTTCATTTTCTGTGTTTTTATCTCTCTCATATTTTCCCCTAATAGCGGCACATGAGGCTGTGGTGAGGTTAAATTCCATGAATGATGGATTTACTTTCCCTCTCACTGTAGAAAGTGAAAATTATTGCATTCATTGTTTAGGACCTTTACAGTATGCAGCTATCTTCAGCATTGCCTTATAGAAAGAAAGTATTGTCCTAATTTGGGAAATTGAAGATAGTGTGGAAGGATATGCCTCTCATACAAAGTAAAACAAAGAAAATTAACCAAAACAGAGCGAGTGTTTCTCTACCTAATAGAATTCTTTGAAAAGGGGGGGAAGATCAGTAAAACCCAGAAAAGAAAAATCCTGAGATTTGTTTTCATAATTATTTGGAATTTAATTTTTAATGGGTCAGTTAATGGTGTTAGAAAATTTAGTGAATTCTGATACAGATTTTCAGAGATGTTAATGTACAGTATACACTTAGTACTATAATATGTATATAAATATTGAATATAAGTGGTACTATGCATTATAAAGTTGAATTTTGTGGTCCTTATGTTAAAACGAGGAACATTCTTTTAAGCCCTCTCAGCCATACTAAGGAGGGAATGAAGATTACTTTGCTAATCTACCACTTGTAAATATTCTGTTGTTGCTCATTTGAATCATTGGAGGATATTATCTTTAAAACTTAAAATAATAAGATAATGTCTGTAATAAACCACCAATATTCTTAGTATATATCATTTATAATCTTTATGTCTGAGAATTGCATCTTGAAAAATGATAGTTACTAATTTTGTTTTTCCCTCTGAATGTTAGCTACAGAAGTAAAGATTCCAAAACCGAGAGGCAGACCCAAAATGGTAAAACAGCCCTGTCCTTCAGAGAGTGACATGTGAGTTTATTTTTAATGTATAGTTAATTATACACTGAATGAGGTATTTGACTTTAAATAAGTATAAATCTCTTTGTATTATACCAGTTTTATTTTATATGATATTTGCTTTTACTATTTTATATTTCTAAAAATTATGGGGAAGAACTATTGAAAAGATTTTTGTTGTATAGAAAGTAAAAATTAATGGGGAATCAAGAAAGATAGGATGAAAGGCACCTGGATGGTTCAGTCAATTAATATCTGACTCCTGAATTCAGCTCCAGATCTTGATCTTAAGAGTCCTGAGTTCAGGCTCTCCATTGAGCTCCACACTGCTCCTGGTACCTACTTTACAAAAAATCTGCTGTGATCATCATTTCATTAATCTATGACGTCTTCTTGGTATATCAGGATGTAAAGATACTTAGATAAAACAGGGTAAAACCTATAATAGAGAAAATTGGGCAAGATACATGTTTAAGGAAGGTTTAGACAAAGAAAGGCAGTTTCCACAAATCCTTTCTAGCTCCTCCAAAATAACTTTTAAAAATACTACTAAGGGGGAGGGGGCCCTGGGTGGTGCAGTCCCTTAAGCATCTGACTCTTGGTTTCTGCTTAGGTCGTGATCTTGGCGTTATGAGATCAGATCAAGCCTACCGTCTGGCTCTGCTCTCAGGAGTTGGCTTAAACTCACTTCCCTTCATCCCCCCCCCCCCCTCAAATATGCTCTTTCAAATAAATGAATAAATCTTTAAAAAGAAAAAATACTAAGGGGCGCCTGGCTGGCTCAGTCAGTAGAGCATGTGATTCTTGGTATCAGGGTTTGAGTTAAGCTCCACGTTGGGCATAGAGATTACTTTACAAACGTTATTAGGATTATTTTTATACTGTGAATTTAAAGTTTTAAAGTATTTTGGTGTAACTACTTAACAAAATAATGGTTTTTTTTTTCTTGCCACCTTTCTTTTCCACAGATGAATATTGTTTATGTGGCTTTTCTGTGTAGAAACTTCACCAGAAAGGAAAGAATGTATATTTAGACAAAGAGCAAAACTCTTTTTAGCTATTGTGGTTAAAGATTTTATAGAGAAGGCTCAAGCAAGTAGGACATTTAAGAGGAGATTTATAGTGTTTTGAATGAAACATTTTTATAGGAAATTTTAGTTATAGAACACTGAAGCACTGGTACTTTTCAACTAACATATGTTTCCAGAGTTTTATTTTACTGCCAAGCTAGCTTTTAAAGTATTCTCAAATATAGTGGCACAAAATTACAATATGGTTTTAACTCCTGTAGTGAAATTAAGAAATTAGGTACATGTAGGTGAGTTTTTCTTTTTAAGCATACCAAATAGGGGTGCCTGGGTGGCTCAGTTGTTTAAGCAGCTGCCTTTGGCTCAGGTCATCCCAGGATCCTAGTCCCTATTCAGCAGGGAGTCTACTGCTACCTCTCCCGCTGCTCTCTCATGTTCTCTCTCTCTCCCATCTCAAAAAAAAATCTTCTCAAAAAAATCTTTTTAATTAAAAAAAAATAGATCTCACTCATTCCCTGCCTAATCTAATCATGGAATCAGGCATAAAGTCTAGGATTTTGTGATTGCTGTAAGGCCTCGATCTGGAGACTTAGGAACTGAGAATATAAGTTATCTGCTCCCCTCTTCCCTTTATCATGTACTTAGATCTGGGATAAGGAGCCATTATAAATAAATGCTCCTATTTGGAAAGGGGAATATTAAGAGCCATACAGCAGTCATTGTTCCCTAAGAAATCTAGAATCCTGGAAAATATTGTGTGATCTCCATATTTTATGTATAAGGAAAGTTCCCTTGATTAGGCCCCAGTTTTCCTTTTTTTTTTTTTTTTTTTTTTTTAAGATTTTATTTATTTGACAGAGATCACAAGTAGGCAGAGAGGCAGGCAGATAGAGAGT
This sequence comes from Mustela nivalis, assembly GCF_964662115.1. Classification (NCBI taxonomy): domain Eukaryota; kingdom Metazoa; phylum Chordata; class Mammalia; order Carnivora; family Mustelidae; genus Mustela; species Mustela nivalis. The sequence continues at coordinate 41,798,964 of NC_139032.1, read as the reverse complement.
GAGAGAAGGAAGCAGGCTCCCCACTGAGCAGAGAGCCCGATGTGGGACTCGATCCCAGGACCCTGAGATCATGACCTGAGCCGAAGGCAGCGGCTTAACCCACTGAGCCACCCAGGCACCTGGCCCCAGTTTTCCTGATTCTGTCTTGCTAAAAACTATTTCTCTGCATGGCTTTTAGCTAATGCTGTGACAGTTGTCTACTTCTCCATATCTTCCTTAGTTGTATCTGAAAGGTCATTGGAGGTTATTATCCTCATCACCTAAGTGGTATTGTGTCTGCTTTTAGGCTATAGGGTGTTAGAGACCCAAGATTACTTTTTTGATCTCCATTAATTTCTCTTGGAGGCGGTTGCTTTTGGTAATAATACTTTATAGCATGTGGGTGTGTTTTAGTTAGCTTCATGCCCAGTGGTCTTTCCCTAGGATTTTCTCAGACTTGTTTTTAATTCATTTTTCCCCCACTGCCCCTCTCCCAGACATGCTTATTATATACCTAATTTACACTCTGAGTTTATAGGTTTTCCTGAGAATCCCTTGGTCTCTTCCCTAGAAGTTGTTCATCTGAAGGACCAAGGCAGCCCAATTTGAATTCCTAAGGAAAGGTGTAAACTACCTTTGGTGGATATTTGATCCCTTTTTCTGAATTTGAAAATTTTTTATAAGGTGGAGGGGACTTTCAACACTGAAATGCATGGAATTTTTATGTTTTCCTTTTGTCATTTTGCTATTTTTAAAACTCGTTTCTTTTTGAGGTGCCCTATTAAATTTATCCTGATAACAACCCACTCAAGATGCTACCATTCTATCTTGAAGTCTTTTTACCCAAAGCCACTGAATTTTTTTTCACATTATCACAGGAACAGTTTTACCCATTATATAAAAATGTACTAGGATTTTCAATTTCTCAGCCCTAAAGTCAGTGCCACATTTTAAATTTTTACATAAATTTCTGTATCCATGAGCTTTTTGTGATGGCAGTGTATGGACAGCCTCAGAACAGTGGTAGCTTATGAGATTTCTCATTCATGTTCCATTTAGGTTGGGCATTGGCTGTGTCTGTTCTCAGCTGTGTACCTGAGCACAAACACTGGGGGCGAAGGGCTATACTATATAAGCCCTTCTTGAAGTTTTTGCTCTCCACCATGAGCACAGGATGTATGTGTTAGTGATAGCTTTTTTGTAGTGAGTTCTGAAATAACAGGATAGTGGAATAGAGCCCGAAAAGCTGAAGCCATCTCATAATCCTCATGTAAAGTAAGAAATATTTGGTATAAGCCACTGAGATATTTGGAGTTATATTTGCATTAGTTGTTACTTATGTTAACATATTTTTAACTCTTTACTAATAGTTTTGTACTGTGCTTTCACATTGAAAAGGGAAATTGTCACTGTGGGAGAAGTCTGTTTTTCTTGAAAGGTGGTGTGGGAGGACCACTGGGAAAGTACTTGTTTGTAGCAAGCTAGGATAGTTAAGTCTGTGGCAGTCTTTTTGGTATTGTTCAAAAACCCTTGAACCACTATTCCCATCTCTTACAGTCTAAGAAGTATTGTACACTTCTTAATCTGTGTTTAATAATTAAAAAAAAAAAAGGCCACATGGTAGTCCATTGTATGTACAATTCTTAACATCCATCTCAAGTATGGATACATCCTTTTAAAAGCTTTGTCATCTATTCTGTACACGTGCAAATATGTTGGTTAGAATACATTGCTGGAAGCAGATTTGCTAGTTCAGAGGGTATTTGGATTTTTAATATCTGCTTCCTTCCATTGAAGGGATATTTTGGGCAAGGAATTGGTATGTCTTAAGAGCCATGGGAATGTTTTCTGTATTTGACTAGGTATTCCCATCTCCATGAAATTATCAAAATACTCACATCTGTGAAAATATTGGACAAAGTTTAAATGATTGTATATGCATGCTTTTTCTCTGTTGATTAATTAGTGAGGAAACCCATGTGACATTTGAAAATAAGCATAGCCAATGATGGTTATGTGACAAATTTCTGAAGAGATTAAAGAGTGGATTTTTTTCCTTCCAATTTAATAATCTCTTAAGGGTTCAAGAAGCAGTTGTCTGGTAGGCTGTCACTGGATTTGGAACTGAGATAGTAGGTGGGCTAATTATTTGACCTTCACACCATCATTTTCTCCTTCATCAAATTGAATGGGTTGGACTAATGATCTGACATCTCTTACACCTCTCAGGTCCATTGATATAATTGCATAGTTTTTGAAAATCTCAATGAAATTCCTAGACTGATAAAAAGATGAATTTTTAAACGGCTTGTCCAAGCCTCAAGTTGTGTTTTAATGGGATGGCTTTAGTTGGGTGTATATACCATAAAAGTCATTATTATGGTTAATATTGGCATCATTTGGGCACCTGGGTGGCTCAGTGGGTTAAGCCGCTGCCCTCGGCTCAGGACATGATCTCAGGGTCCTGGGATCGAATCCCACATCGGGCTCCCTGCTCAGCAGGGAGCCTGCTTCCCTTCCTCTTTGCCTGCCTGCCTCTCTAACTACTTGTGATCTTTCTCTGTCAAATAAATAAACAAAATCTTTAAAAAAAAAATATTGGCATCATTTGCTTCTCCTAGAGCCTATCATCGGACCAAAAATAACTTGTATTTATTTCTGCTATATTAGTTAGCATAAAGGTCATCCAGTAGTAACATTAGGCTTACTGAGCAATTTTGTTAATTTTGACTTAGTGATGTCTGTAAATCCACTGGTAATGGGAATGCTTAGTACTAGTGAATTCAGTTATATATTATGTTTAATTACATATATGTTATATATTATGCTTATTTATGTTATATATTCTGCATAATTGCCATATATTTTAGCACTGTATGCATAATTTGGGAGCCTTTTACCTTACAAAGTATTTCTTTGAATTCTAAAGTGATCATATTTGATCATAAGCAGTTCACTTCTGCAATTGTATTTTTCCCAATGCGTGTCCTTTTTAAACATGTTATTCTTACAGTTACGTAGAATATAAGATCCAGGTGTCACACCCATCTTAACTTATTGCTGTATCTCCACAGTGAAGAATTATCTTGGCACATATGAGCATATTAGGTAATTTTTTCATTAAATAAAGAACATTACAAAAAACTTGGAAAACAAAGGAAAAAATTACTCTTCTATTACCCTAATTGCACTGTAATTTTTGTATTTTCTAATTTATAAGAAAAGGATGTTCTTTTCCTTTTATGATGGGATGGTAAAGACATTATATTTAACTGGAAGATATGTTAAATTTTCTTCTCCAAAATACTTATTTAGTTGGGAGAGTATGGTTAAAAGACAGCCCATAATGATACCTTAAAAAAAAATGGTTTGTGTGGTTTTTTTTTTTTTTTTTTTTTTTTTTTTTTGCTATATTCTCCAAAATAGGGTAACTGAAGAAGACAAAAGTAAGAAAAAGGGGCAAGAAGAAAAACAACCTAAAAAGCAGCTTAAAAAGGATGAAGATGGCCAGAAGGAAGAGGATAAGCCAAGAAAAGAGCCAGACAAAAAGGAAGGGAAGAAAGAAGTTGAATCCAAAAGAAAAAATTTAGCTAAAACAGGGGTTACATCAACCTCTGATTCTGAAGAGGAAGGAGATGATCAAGAAAGTGAGAAGGTACAGTGTTTATCAAATAAAATATTTGTTCTCTTTTTAGTTGCCTATGTAGTTCTTTTTTACCTAGTAAGTATTCAGTATCTCAAAGTATGAGTGTGATTAAAACTGAATTTGTCTTTCTTTGTAAGCTTGAACTAGCTGTGCTAAAAAGCATATTTGAAACTTTAGTTTATTGAACATTCTAAATTTGTGTCACCTTTTCAGTTATAATGTAGAAATCAAATGTGATATAACAATCTTCCAATAACCCACCTATTTAGAAAAGTACAAATTAAACCAAATGGACTGTGACCAGTGAAGATAGATGTAATAGAGATGCATTTATACAGTTTTATTATTTACTACATTGGAATTCTTAGCACTCTTCGGGCCTATTTAGTGTATCAGTTATATTTTATTTGAATGCCACTGTTGTTCAGGGATTTGATTAAAGCTATACATCTTTTTGCATAGGAAGACACAGTATTGTGTATAGCCTTGGAGATCTACAGACTCAGGTCCTGTATCTTTGGGGTTTTTTTCCTGTTTCTTAATACTTTCTTTAGAGGCCAAAAATTATTAGTTGGATAGCATAAGCAACGTACTTGTCAGTAAACAGGTACTTGTCAGTGAACAAACAGGTCAGAACCATAGTATAGAGAACCATTGTATAGCAGCAAATAGCCTGATATACTTTTATTCCTATAGTCATCAAGGCCAAGTTCAGTTTAGATAGCAACATGTGTAATTCTGAGATTTTTTTTTAATTATAGAAGTATTTGTCCCTTCAGAAAATGAGATGCCTTTTTTCCTCCCAAGATTGTAATCCCAGAAGCACTAGTCACTGACTTGATAGTTAACTAAATTCATCCTAATTCTCAAAACAGAAGAGAAAAGGTGGAAGGAACTTTCAGAATCCTCATAGAAGGAATATGCTGAAAGGCCAGCATGAGAAAGAAGCAGCAGATAGAAAACGCAAGCAAGAAGAACAGATGGAAACTGAGCAGTAAGTATTTTTTTATTCTAAATTTTGATTTCCTTTTTAAGCTAGCATGAAATTCTTAAATGATAGAATCTCATTTTCCAGACTGTATGAAGCCTTTTAGAGAAGTGACTTTCCCCAGGTGTTAGAAAAAATCTTCCAGTATATGATGATAATCATGTTTTTTAGGCTTCATTCTTTGCTGAGTAAGAGGATGAAATTCACTGAGGTAGTCACTCTGTGAATTATTTTTAATTTAAACTGAGAGTGCAGATAGGATTTAAACTGTGTAGCTTTGCTGAAACTGTCCTCATCCTCTACTATTCACTTGTTGAGTATTAAATATAGAAAGAGTGGTGATAATATGTTGGTGGAGAAAGAATTAAATACCCTTAACCACCAGCAGGCGACTCCCAAAAGACCAGCAAAAATAGTAGCAACAGTTGAAAACCCGAGAAGGCCAGTAAATCTAAAGGCTGACAGGGTTTGCATTAAGTGTGTGTGATATAAATGAAGTTCAAAGCTGATTTAAGTTTTGATAACTTGGAGACCGTATATACAGATCATGGGGAATTTCTTTCCCTTTCAATTTTATTCTATAAAGTAATTTTATTAAAAGCAAAATAGCACTGGTGATGATTACACTTCATGTGCTTATTACATTTGTTTTCCTAGTTATCTTGAGATTGTCACTTCTGAATTCTTTCTTTGAAAAGCATTTTGTGAAGCATCTTTCGTTATTCTAACTAAACTTGGTTTTTTTGTTAATGGAGGTGATTTTAAAAACATGCTGTAGGTTATGAAGACATACTTAATGACAAGTAGTGAATTCATTAAGTAATTATGTACTTTTTCTTTATAAGATACATTTGTAAGCCAAAGTCTCTACAAGTATAGTGTTTGACTATCTGCTTTCTTAGTTGTTTGGAGGATGATTAATAAGCAGTTTCATCTGCTTGAGGGGAGTAATTTAAAAATTATCTAAAGTTCAAAAATGTTACTCCCTCCATTCTGTTAGACTTTTGACCATTTCTGTAAATTAAATTATTTTTTGTTACCTATCCTTCTCTATCCTTTCACTGAAAAGTTGTTGGACTGTTTGTTGCTTTTAACTTTATTGTGCTCCCCAAATTAAGATATAAAATTAGTCGTTGCTTAGTAAATCTAGCCCAACCCTTCTTATCTCAAAGTTATCTTTATGTGTTTCAGTTTCTTTTTGAATGTCCTCCGAATGTAACTTTCTCAAATTCTAATATTTGTGTTTTCTTTCCTTCTCCTGTTATTACAAAACTTTGTACTTGGACAGTTTTGCTCTGTAAAGCATTTCAGATGCAGCTTGTGTGAGATGCATTATGCAAAATAAAGTTTATTGTATTGTATTCCCAGCCAAACAACATGTAATCTACAGTAATAAAAAATATATCTCATTTTGGGCTCAAAGCATTAATCCAGTTACTGAAAAGAGAATACAAGTGGAGCAAACAAGAGATGAAGATCTTGAGACAGACTCATTGGACTGAATTTCCCCCTCCCCCCCCTTGATGGAAGAATGTTGCAGATTCTAAATTGAGGACTTCATTAATGGCATTATTACTGTGTTATGATTGTTAAAAAAAAAAAAAAAAATTCCTGTAAGGTACACACTACATACTAAGGTCGGCCATCATTCCTGTTAAGTTTTTTTTACCAAGCTTAAGATGAAGCTTTGTGTTTGGAAGTTAGAAGATGGTGGTTGTACATTATTTCATTTAGAAAATATAAAAACTCATTTTGTTTTGAAGCTAGGTGTTAAACTGGAATAGCTCTGATACCCCAGAGAATGGGGCAGTTGTGCCCTTCCCTTGACATTCCTTTGTTGTTTAATTCTTTAGAATCTTAATAATTGTTTTTTTTAATCCTGAGAGATTAAACAGTAGACTTGTTAAGAAAACAAAAATGAAACTGTAACCAAAATTTTAAAATAAAGTTTTTTTAAAAAAAAAAACCTGATTTTTAGATATTGTTTTGTTCTTGTCTATTTCAATTGGTTTATAATAGGGCCCGAACTCAAAGCCAAGGTACTAGAAATTAAGAATTCATTTTAAAATGGTTATTTTTGTGATCTGCAGTAAAATGGTACCTTTTCTTTTGTGAAATGGTATGTGTCAGTGAATGTCCTTTTAAGTTTGAAATATTGGCCAAAAAGAACCCATTTTAATACCATAGTATCATCTTTGAACAGTCTATTTAACCTAGAAACTTAACCCCTCAATTATCTACCCTTTTGGAGATGTGGGAAAAATTAGTCTGTTTTTGACATGCTACTTTTTTAAAAAATTGTGATATAGAACTCATGAAATGTTTATAGGCATTCTTTTCCCACAATGGTCTGTTTGTCCACTGACCCTGAAATTGGGTCTTTAAACAACACTATTTATTGTTGGAAAAAAATTTCACCATGACAAGTCTGAAAATTATTTGTAATGCCACTGAAACATTCGATTTTAGCATGTTAATTTTTGCATGTGTTTTCAGTAATTAATACTAATGCTGTGGCATTCCAGAGTCCCATTAATTACAGTCAATTCCTTATGATCTAGGTTATTGACTATTTTTAAAAAATTTCTTAGCTTTTACATAAGGGATGTGGGCATTTGATAATGAGTCACAAGTTCCAATGTTTTGAAATATTTGTGTTAACATTTGATAGGCAGAATAAAGATGAAGGAAAGAAGCCAGAAGTTAAGAAAGTGGAGAAGAAGCGAGGTTAGTTGTTTCACTTTCTAAGATGTATAAAATAATACGCAGAAAGGAAATTATACACTTAATTTTTCATGTATAGGTTTTAAAATCAGGCATTTTATGTTCTTAAATCCTACCAAAGTGCTTTTTCAAATCCCTAACAGATTCTGTATACATTATATTTTAACTCTAATCAGGCGCACTTGCTAAGGACGCAGGCTTACGGTTTTATTGCTTATTACCTAGGGGTCACATTTTTGTAACATTGCCAAAAGCTAGATGTTATCCCATTTTTTTACAGATCTCATGGTTTCAGATAGAGTTTCTATTTTTAGTTACATGTGTAAGGTAAAACAGCTGTGTAAGGATTGGAATAGAGGGATTTATTAACTGGATACAGACTGCTTATCTTACAAACCTATGTAGCTAGATGGTGATTTTTTTTCTTCAAAATGATGAATGTTGCTTTCCTAAATACTTAAAATGGCAAATAACTTCTTAGTGAACTAGGCTGATTATGAAGAACATTTTTAAAAATTCAATCTTACTGTGCTTTGCTTATTAGATTTATACAGAAATACTGGTGTTGGAAAAACTACTTACTGTGTTTCAAATTTTAATTTATAGAAACATCAATGGATTCTCGACTTCAAAGGATACATGCTGAAATTAAAAATTCACTCAAAATTGATAATCTTGTAAGTCTTTAATATCTCATTAAAAATAGTATTCTTTTTTTAGCTTCATATTTTATTTTCTTGTGTTTTACATGTGTAAATTTAAGAGAAATGGGACTATTACTGGTTCTTTTATATTGCCCTGTTTGAGATTTTAAAAGTGATCTTTAGGAATAGATCATATAGGTTGTGGTAATTAACAGTTATGAAATTACTGTTTTGTCGTGAAGGATGTGAACAGATGTATTGAGGCCTTGGATGAACTTGCTTCACTTCAGGTCACAATGCAACAAGCTCAGAAACACACAGAGATGATTACAACACTGAAAAAAGTAAGTGATCTCAGTCATGCAGATTTTTCAGACTTCCTCATCACCACTTCATTAAGAAGTAACATTTTTAAAAATCAGTGAAGAAAACAACTGTGAGTGTATATTTTGTTTTCTCAGATACGGCGATTCAAAGTTAGTCAGGTTATCATGGAAAAGTCTACAATGTTGTATAACAAGTTTAAGAATATGTTTCTGGTTGGTGAAGGAGATTCTGTGATCACACAAGTGCTGAATAAATCTCTTGCCGAACAAAGACAGCATGAGGAAGCAAATAAAACCAAAGATCAAGGGAAGAAAGGGCCAAACAAGAAGCTAGAAAAGGAACAAACAGGTAAGTGATTTAAGTTGTTTGCTGGGATTGCTTTTAAAAAAATGGCTTTGATATGTAATTTCATTAATACCTTATCTAAGGTTTCATAAGGCACTTAGAAAAACAGAAGCTAAGGTTAAGGATTTCTGTTTAAATCATATAGTCAAGCTTAAATTAGCAGTTGCTGTTTTTTCTCACACAATAGTAGTCAAGAAAGCAACTTCCCGTGTCCCCATCGCCCAACTCCTGCAGTGCTCAGTACACGGTCATTCCTGTTTTACCTCCTCTGGTTTCTCTATGAAGCAAATTACAGATACGCTGTTTCAACCACAAATACGTTAGGATGTATCTGTGATGGATTCTTAAATAGAACCATAGTACCATTCATGATCAGTTCCCCCAGTTCCATGTTATGTCTTAGGAGTTGGATATTTTTATTTGTCAGGGAATGATGATGTAGGTCTCCTTAGAGATTTCTTAGAAATAAGATATACTTCTCATTTACTTCAGTAGGACACAAAATCATGTTAATTATGAATAGCTCATTTGACACATTGTTGTGAAGTAACAAGGAAAAATATAAAATTTTACTTTGATGCACATTTTTATAAAAAATGGAATGACCAGATGAAACCCCCCCTCCCCACCCCGCACACCTGTGTAGCTCCATGGATTAAGCCTCTGCCTTCGGCTCAGGTCATGATCTCAGGGTCTTGGGATCCAGCCCTGAATCAGGCTCTCTGCTCAGCAGGGATTCTGCTTCTCCCTCTCCCTATGTGCACAAGCGCTTGGGCTCTCTCTCAAATAAATCTTCTGTTTATTTATTTGATAGAGAAAGAGAGCACAAGCAGGGGGAGCTGTAGGCAGAAGGAGAGGGACAAACAGGCTCCCCAAGCAGGGAGCCTGATGGTAGGACTTGATCCCAGAACCCTGGGATCATGACCTGAGCCAGCAAGGCAGACTCTTAACCAACTAAGCCACCCAGGGGCCTAAATAAATAAAATCTTTAAAAATAATAAATAATCCACCACCACCACCACCACCCCCCCCGTCCCACCCCGACTGTTGATTTCGGCTCAGGTCACAATCTCAGGGTTGTGAGATAGAGCACGGTGTCTGATTAAGATCCTGTCTTCTCCTCTGTCTCTCGTGCCCTCCCCCACCAGCTTGTGCACACATACTCTCTAAAAACTAAATAAAATCTTTAAAATCCCCCCTTTCTTGTACCCATAGATCTGTATATAGTAACCCTACAATTTATCAGTGTGCCTCAGCTATCCAAAAGATTACAGTGTCATTTCAAATGAGGTGTACTAAGTATTAGAAACTTTAGGGACATGTTTTTACTTTTTATTTTGGCTCTTTAGAGGACATCTTAAAGTATTAGAAGCTCTAACAGTTTTTCCATTGGAACCTTTTTAAAGGTTCAAAGACTCTAAATGGAGGATCTGATGCTCAAGACAGTAATCAACCACAACATAATGGAGATAGCAGTGAAGAAAGCAAAGACAACCACGAGGCCAGCAGTAAGAAAAAGTGAGGACATGTTTTAATGGATCATTTATATTTTTAATTTTTAAATCGTATTGCTGTTCCAAGGTTATTTATATAGGATTATATTTTGATCACTCAATTCCTGAACTCAGGAAGCAAGATATAAATCAAAAAGGAAACAAAAACTTTGTAATTTACGATTGGCTTTTCTGTATTCAAAGGGAATACAGCTAGATAAATAGGAATCCAGTTTAAAATAACTGTTCTTCTTTGGACCTTTTCACTGATACAGCTTTAAGAGTGACTTACATTCATACTTTCTTGCATTGTGACAGGTTAATACAAAAATGAGATCTAGAATTACAGGCTATTTTCTACTATAGCCTCTAAATAACTAGTTATAGGACTATGGTTATCCCAGTCTTGGTTTTTTTCTGCTATACATTTGAAGGACTTAGAATCAAGCATCCCTTCTAATCCTGAAATTCAGGGAAGTCGTGTCTGTATCACCCCTCTCTTTATTAAAGTTTGTAATATATTGGCAATTCATATATAATTTTCATGAGAATTCATTTTAAAGTTGGAATTGAACAAAAATATTATTTTAAAAAATAATTTGGTGATAATCAAGTATTTTTAAAAGTAAAAACACAAAGCATGGATTTAATATGTTTTCTGAAGAATTCAAGTCCCTAATCCCAGTTAACACACCTTTCTTTCCTTCCTTTAGGTCATCCAGTGAAGAGAGAGAGACTGAAAGAGAGACTCTGAAGGATTCCACACTGGATAACTAGGTTGATACACCTGGAATATAAAGAACATTTGAGAAGTTTGTAATGGTTTTCATTTGAAATATTTAGACTGTTGAAAGTTTTAAATTTTTATAAGCATAGGTTTTGATGTTGAAAACTTGTTTTGAGGGAGAAAATCCCTTTATATTTGTTTGAAAGTAATTAAACATTATTGCTAATTGTACTTGTGCAGTATTAACAGCTACATTATTCAGTAAATGGGAGGGAAAATCCATTTAGGAAATGTTAAACTGCTTTTCCAGACATTTGGTTGTAGCATAATTTCAATTAGTGTGTGTATGTTAATGTGTAATTGATAGTAGAAAAAAGTTACATTTTTAAAACTGCTACTTGTATAAACCTTTCCTTTTTTCCCAAATACCGTGGGTTTTGTGCATAGTTTTTACAAACCTTGGATTTACCAGACTGTCTTTTCACTGTTTGTGGGTTTTGTAGAAGTTATGCATTTTTATGGTAGATAAAATGTTACTTCTATACAAGTACTCACTCTTTTTATCAAAAGTTAATTTTAATCTCCCAGTCTACGTTGTGCTACATTATCCTGCTGCTTTGTAACAGTTTGTGGTCTGTATGCCTTTTTGTATGACAACTAGATATCCAACTGACAATTCTACAAGGTACAAAACTCATGTTAACTTTTGAAGGTTATTTAGTATTATGGCTGGGAATTGAGTGAAGTCACAGGACTTTCCTACAGAAAGCAGAAAGAGGTATGGTTAGGAATGAATCTGGCTTTAGGGTTCAACAATCTAAGATCCTTACAGGCACTAGTAGCTGAAACTAAAAACAAAATGATAAAAGTTTATTTTTGAGAACTGTCTCGTGTTTCTGAATTTTTAAAAAAAAGTCACACTCATTAAGGAAGTCACTAAGTATTTTTTTAATTGGGAAAAAAAACTCCATGATTCTTATGCAGTAAATAGTAGAAGTAAATGCTATATAAGAAAACTAACCTATTTGAAAAACATGGTTATATCAGAAGGGGATTATTATTTAGAGATCCTCCATGTGACAGACTTGTAAGGAGTAGAAATATGTTGCTCCGAGGCAGTTAGATAAAGTAAAGGAGTACTTTGATAGTTCGTATATTCATGGATACGGACTAAATCAGGGTAAACCAAGGTTAAAATTTAAGGGTAACTTAACAGATAGCATTTCTAAGATATTTTGATTAGGTCAGTTGGTGGTTTTCAGTAGCTAAAGGACACTTTTCATGTTTTGAAACTATGAATACAGAGAGAAGGCTTAATTGGTATCAGTGTTTGCATGTGACATGCATTGTATGTTTTGACCTCTCAGATAATGGTTTTCATCTATAAATGAGAAGTTTGAATTATTTCAATAATTGGAGTTCTGCTTTTTTTGAGCGGTCTTACAATGGAACTAGGACCTACTGTGTTAAGGGAACTATTGATATTACATTATAGCTGGTCCTTAATATAATTTAAATTTGGACAGATTTATTCTAGTTAAGCCATAAGTGTCAACATTGTAAACTTGTTTTGATTAAAGGATTTTTCTATCAAAACTCTACTAGTAAATTAATTCTTTGCTATTTGTCAAAGTGTTTTTGGAATTCTGGATTTGCTTCCAAGGGAGTAATTTCTTAGTTAACTTGGTATAGAGATTGTGTTGGCTGGGGAAATAGGTAACTAAAAATGTCATTTTTTGTTCACTCTCTTTTATTCTGTGACCCAACAGATCAATGTAGTTTACTGAGAAACTACAGAATATTCAGCTTCAGGAGATACATATACCAGCATTGTGATAATTTGTGTATGATTTGTTTGGGCTGGCCATGCAGAACAGTTGATTACTGTAGTGTGAAAATATAACTGGCCTTCCATTTTCTATTGGTCATAAGCTTATTCACAGGTAACTACTACTCTCCGAACTCTTATAAAGTCCTAAATACTAAGAACTTTCAGAAGCAGTTGGTCAAAACTTCACTGCTGAACAATTCTCTAAGAATTTAAATGAAATAAGAGGAAAAAATGTCTTCCTCTTTTTGCGGGGGCACATATAAACCACCTATTTTGTGCTATTGAAACCATCCACTAACATTCAAAAGAGGAGGTTAGCAGGGCCCTTCAGAATGAGTTGTTGGAAGCTTGCTTAGCTGCGCTGGAGACATTTCAGAGGTGTCATCTTAACTGGAGAAAATGAATGTATGAACAACTTGATGATCTTAATTAAACCTTCTGCTAATACATCCTGTGCTTTCAACTAGGATGATCTTTTTTACCCGGTTTTTGCTGATACGTTGATTGTAGTGTACCGGCACACACTTACCTGATTGAAGATGTCAGGTCAAGATGACGTCAGCCAACTAATCCTATATAAGAGCAAAGGCTTTTATAAGGTTCTGTGAGGGCTTTACTAACACCTTATTTTGTCCCATTGGTCAGAGAAAGGATGATCTATCAGAAATAACAAACCCATAATTACAAACCTTAAGAAATGAAGCTGCTATATAGGGAGAAATGTTTTCAAATGTGTGCTATGAAACTCTCTAACCTTAAAGATAATAAAGACATTATGACTTGATTAGGAGAAGGTAAAATTATCCTTAAGGATAACAAAGGCTGAAAAATATTTAAAGATAAACAGTGCTTTTCTAAATAGTGCTTTTGTGCATGTTCAGCTGTCATACCAAAATCTTATTTCTAGGGCCACCTGGGTGGCTCAGTGGGTTAAAGCCTCTGCCTTTGGTTCAGGTCATGATCCCAGGGTCCTGGGATCGAGCCCCCCATCGGGCTCTCTGCTCAGCGGGGAGCCCACTTCTCCCTCTCCCTCTGCCTCTGCCTGCTTCTCTGCCTACTTGTGATCTCTATCAAATAAATAAAATCTTTTTTTAAAAAATCTCATTTCTAACTACGGAGGATGCTGATTAATAAGTTCATTACCATATTTTCATATTTGCTTTTCTTCATTAGATAAAATGACATATAATTTAGGTCCTGTTTAATACTGAAATTTACAGCTATAGAGTCCCTAATTCAAATAGTCTTTTAGGCTTGTTTCAAACTTGGAAGGCCTTTCGACTTGTAACTGATAAACTTAATACACGGGCAAATTCTGGGAGTGACTAGGTTAGTCTTTCTAACCCTAGATTTCACAAGGGGAAATGATAACAAAGATATTTGAGCCTTTCTAACTTTGGAAAAGTACCCTCAAGAACCAGCAAGGTAAGATTCTTAGTAAATGATAAAATAAGGTGCACCTGGGTGGCTCAGTTGGTTAAGCATCTGCCTTCAGCTCAGATCACAATCCCAGGGTCCTGGAATCACGTCCCACTTCGGGCTCCCTGCTCAGTGGGGAGCCTGATTCTCTCTTTCCCTGCCACTCCCCTTGCTTGTGTGTGCTGACAAAAATCTTTAAATTTAAAAAAATCAATTTCACTAGCAGTAGCATTTTAGCGGTCTTTCTTCGTTGTCCACTAAAAGGAATTGACCACACACGGACTAATGCTTCTGTTAGGACAATACAGTGCATATTTTGGAATTTGCGGTTTTGAGAATACGAAATGGAAATGAATAAAAGTAAACACCTGAAACATATTACACTATATATTAACTAACTAGAGTTTAATTTGGAGAGAAAGAAGGATAAACAGACCCTTGCATACTAATTCCTTCATACAAGGAATACAGTTTAAAAAAAAGGAAGCAGGGGTGCCTGGATGGTTCTGTTAGTTGACCGTCCAACTCTTGATTTTGGCTCAGGTCATGATCTCGGTGTCCTGGGATTGCACTGTGTTGGGATCAGAGTCTGCTTGGGATTCTCTCTCACTGCCCTTCTACCTTCATACTCACTGGCTCTCTAAATTAAGAAAAAACTTTCAAAAATTCTTTTTTAGCTGTGGAACTTATAGGAATTGGGTAAACATGGTTTTCTAATAGCATTTTCAATCTGTTCGATTTAGCATCATCGGAAACATGAAAGTAAAAATCTAGACAGTAATGTAAGCCAGCCATGGGAGGCACCTCTTCTCTTTACTGATCCTCTAGTCTGTTTACTGAATCAGTGAATGAGACCATCACTACACATACCAGAAACGGGTGCCTGTCCTCTGCACACCAACTTAATTGGATATGTAGTACTTAAGGCCATAAAACATCTCACTGCCAGTCTTTTAACATACAGGCTTAAAGGCTTCATCAGTTTTTTATTTATATGGTAAATGTCTGTTCTTAGCCATCCAGGGAATGTGGAACTCAGCTGAATTTAAATAAATAACCTAGGAGAGAGAAAGTGGAGTTTAAATAATAACACATTTAAAAGGAACTATTTTACAGCATTCTTAAACATCTTAAAACTAAATTTTCCACCAAAAACTAAAGATTTTGGGAAAACATAATTTTCTGTGATGATCTAGATCTTGGAATTCATCTCAGGTGTCCTATTGCCCACAATTAGAGACGTGAATACACAGTGTTGTCAGGGTGAGGGGACTGAAGGAATTTGGAAGAATTGGGCCAGAAAAACTTCTTTGTTTTTGCATATAGAATCCTGGGTATTTTTATTGCGCAAGAATGAGTGAACCAGAGCTGGCAATCCACAGGATCCTGACTTCCCATGTCCCAATGATCATATTACAGAAAATCTATTTTTTTTTCTTAAGGTTTTATTTCTAAGTGATCTCAACACCCAGTGTGAGGCTCAAACTTTTAAAATCCCAAGATCAAGACTTACATGCTCTACCGACTGAGCCAGCCGGGTGCCCCAAAATCTATTTTCTTAAGCATAATATTAAACTGAAGAAGTTCTCAAGAAATGAATCAATTGAAATGTGACTTTTGTGAAGGTCTGAGTATATACCGAAGTATTTTTATATTCATAATTCATGCAGTGAGTCTCATTAAAATGATTAGTATGCCTACTAGTTTCTACCAACAAAAAGTTAGTATTACAAAAGAGCCCACTGTGAGATCTGATTACAGAATTGCTACTCTTAATACTGTATTTGTTAAATATACTTTTATTCTTCCCCCTCATTTTTATCACAGGTATTTAAAGGATCTTTACCTTGGAAGCCTCATGGTACAAGATACAACTCTCACATTCTTCAAAGAATTTTTTTTTTCTTTCCAAAGAATTTTCAAAATACCTCCACCACTTGATGTATGATTTGATTAACTGAATTTTTCTAACTACAGATTAGCAATAAGTACTCTGGACACAGAATGAATAGGCATATCACAGAATGGCCAAAAAAAATATAAAGCAGTCCTACAACTAAGTAAAATAAACACACTTAAAAAATGGGCAAACACATCAAATAAAAACCTTATTTTGAAATGAACACTAAAAAAATATTTCTAAACAGAAGTTACTTTATAAGAAAAACTGTGATTTAAAAAAAAAAAACCAAAAAACCTGTGATGTGAACTTTTGCTGGCATGTGGGTAACTAGCTGAGTATTTCAGGTGGGTCCTGTTCTTCAGTGGCACCTTCTGGAAATAAAGTAACCATCCAAGAGGACAGTTACTTCACAGGTACATTTTTTGTTGTTATTAATTAAAGGTTCCAGGATCAACGTAAGGATAAGCAAGGAATTCTCCTAGTTTGTTGCCTTCTGAATCATAGTGGAGCATCCGAAAGCAAACATCACAAAAGAAACATGGGTCCTCTGGTGCAAAACTGTCATTGTTCGTTACCCATCTGTAATTTAAAAAAAAAAAAAAGATTACACCATCACAATCAACTTTCTCAAACTTTAATGCGTTATGACCTGTAGTGATGTGGAAACGTAACATTCCCACTATTGCCTTGTCATCCTATCTTAATACACTGTAATCCTTTCTACAATTTTGTATACATATAGATACAGAAATATCACTACCAATACTCTGCAAGGCAAAAGGGCAACTAACAGAAACCCTGCAGAAGGCTGTTTCTCTTAAAGACTTCTTAAAAGTAAGTACAGCAAAATAAAAATCCATACATGAAAGCACCCTATGTACACTTCTGGTATGACTTAACCTATCCTCCAAGTAACTGTTAAAATGTAATTGGCCATCTTGAAAAAACGGAATATATTAGATGCTACAGACCTGATGAACTTTTCTGTAACTTATCTTTTTAACTGGTAAATTAGTCCTGGCAAATTTGGAAACTCCCATGTGTTTTACCTAGAAGTCCGGATAAAATGTTACAGAGTGTATGCAAATGGGAATATGGGCAACATTGAATTGATGCGATGTTTTCTTGCCTGAGACATTACTACTGGTCATGGGAAGATGAAAGACTTTTTCAGCAATCTATTTGAATCTGCATCTCATGGTCTATTTTACACTCCCCGATTTCCAGTTTGATAACTGATTTATCATGTTTTCCTACTGATCATTTAGAAAAGCTCATGGGAGGGGCGGGATGGGAAGAACCCACACCCCCAAATCTGATACACAAATATTCTTTTTTCCTCAGAATTTTTTGACCCTGATCCACAGTTAAAAACCAAACTAAACGGGAAGTATCACATAAAGTAAAAATTTTATGAACCCATATTTTGACTTCATTCTATATACTGAATGCTGTATTGTTTTTTCATGGAGGAGCAGCCGTGGATGAAGCTGATTTTGTAGACTGCAGAGAGAAAGACAACATGGCTCCCTAAAGATCCAAAGTCTGAGCCAGCTCTGGACTTTCACTACACAGAATGCATTTCCTTACTGTTTAAATGTAACCTGCTAATTTGCAGCACTTATGTACTAGATAAAACCATTTGTTTTATTCATACCCCCACAGTGTAAGTTCTCAGATTCAAATTTAAAATAGGAAACACCGAAATACCAAAAATGGAAAGTATTGACTTACTGAAAACCAGTAAATTTGAAGAAAGAAATAGATACCACTTACCTGGCTGTGTATGTTTTACAAACAAAACATTTTCTAGTCCACAGCCAATGCTTCTTGATAAGAAGGGGATAAAGTGTCCTGTCCAAGCAGTCATCACAATGTGCGAGCCTTTTGTACATGAGAAGTAAATGAATATATTAAAATGCAAATTGTTTAAAAAATGCAAATTGTTATCAGTGAAGAAACAGATCTGTTCCTCAACATTAAGAACCTAGTAGATATATTTTTCAATTTTTTTCCTTAGGAAAGACGCAGGTATAAAATTATTTGTTACACTAGGTCTGACTAAACTTTGTTCTAAGAAAACATCTCCTGAAGATCATTTGGGATTAAACAATGTTTTCTTTCAGGTGAAATTTCCCGAACAGGTCATGTGCTTTATGACCCTCCAAGAGGGCAGTCTGTGTGCAGATCTTGAACACATTCCATCAGAGAGCCCCTGCTTTACTCAACACTCACCACCTTCCTGGAAGACAGTCTGAGCAACTATTTTATCTATTTGGTCATGTGTTACGTGGCTCTTGTTTACTATCCTCTTTATTAAAATCTAAATCAGACTCCTGGTATAATGTGAACTGACAGAAGACTTTAGCTTTAGGTGTCAGAATTTGTGAATTATTAATGAAATCAGTCTCTACTGTGCCACTTATCAGCTGACTGGGTGTGAATAAATTCCTTAACCATACTGGACCTTACATTCGTCATCCAGAAATTGAAAGGGACTGTGCCAGAGTATTCTAAAGGTCCTGACCTTAATTTTAAAATGATTCTTAGTTTTTGTCTTTTAGTAAGAAAGGATAGCAATATATCAACTTCGTATCAGAAGATGATTGGTAGGGGTGCCTGGGTGGCACAGTGAGTTGAGCCTCTGCCTTCGGCTCAGGTCATGATCTCAGGGTCCTGGGATCGAGCCCCGCATCAGGCTCCCTGCTTCCCCCTCTTTGTCTCTGCCTGCTTCTCTGCCTACTTGTGACCTCTCTCTCTGTGTCAAATAAATAAATAAAATCTTTAAAAAAAATATTAGTAAACTTGTAAGAGTTTACCAACGATCAGACTATGGAATGGCACTGAATGATTAAATCCACCTAGAAGACAAAAATGACTTGTAGTGCAGGGGCGCCTCCGTGGCTCAGGGAGTTAAACTTCTGCCTCCATCTCGGGTCATGATCCGAGGGTCCTGGGATCAAGCCCTGTGTCAGGCTCGAGCAGGGAGCCTGCTTCTCCCTCTGCCTCTACTCCTCCTCCTTGCTCATGTGCCCTCTCTTTCAAATAAAATCTTTTTGAAAAATGACTTGTAGTCCAAATTACATCTAAAAATTCTTTAAAGGGCGCCTGCCTGATTCAGTTGATAGAGCATGTAACTCTTGGTCTCGGGGGTTGTGGCTTCAACCCCCACACTGAGAGTAGAGACTGCTTAAAAATAAAATCTTTTAAAAAGTGAAATTAAAAAAATTTTTTTAAAAACTAAAAATTTCCGGGGCGCCTGGGTGTCTCAGTGGGTTAAGCCACTGCCTTCGGCTCAGGTCATGATCTCAGGGTCCTGGGATCGAGTCCAGCATCGGACTCTCTGCTCAGCGGGGAGCCTGCTTCCCTCTCTCTCTCTCTCTCTCTGGCTGCCTCTCTGTCTACTTGTGATTTCTTTCTGTCAAATAAATAAATAAAATCTTTAAAAAAAAAAAACAAACTAAAAATTTCCTTAGAAACATCCCACACTGCAGATGTTTAATGAGCGTGAATTGTGGGGCACCTGGGTGGCTCAGTCGTTAAGCATCTGCTTTCGGCTTGGGTCATGATCCTAGGGTCCTGGGATCAAGTCCCTCATCAGGCTCACTGCTCTGCAGGGAGCCTGCTTCTCCCTCTCCCACTCCCCCTGCTTGTGTTCCCTCTCTTGCTGTGTCTGTCAAATAAATAAATAAAATCTTAAAAAAAATTAATAAGCATGAATTCTTTTCCCATATTGCCTTGAGTTTAAGGATGACACTGCTGTACAGTAAGAAATGATAAACTAAAATAACAGAAAAGTGGGTTGTCTTCCATCTTAGGCTAATTCTCAGGCACATTCCGCTTCAGTGAAAGAGCAGGCAGAAAAGCTTATATAAAAGCTTATATAAAATGTAACACATTATCAAATGTATATAATTTTCAGTCCTACAAAACTGGAGTTTATGAGCTCTCCTGGCCCCCTGGCCCTTTGCTTCAGCAAATCTCCTTCCCCTAAGGGCTATTGAAACATTTAACTGTTTCTTTAGAATTTATCCCCTCAACATCCCTCTACAGAACCAAAATAACTTTGGTTAAATATTCAACGTTTACATGTTGCCAAATTAATATTACTACTTGCACCTAAAACTCCCTAACTTTCCCTTTATCGTGTAATACACGGTTCTCTAGCTGCAAGCCAGAAGCTGCCAGCTAGCTACTTCTCTCAGGTTCACATCTGCTTAGGTTGCACAT
The DNA here is from genome assembly GCF_964662115.1 of Mustela nivalis. NCBI lineage: Eukaryota > Metazoa > Chordata > Mammalia > Carnivora > Mustelidae > Mustela > Mustela nivalis. The sequence continues at coordinate 41,778,708 of NC_139032.1, read as the reverse complement.
ACCTGTCGCCAATTTAGTTCTGTACTTCCCGACAGAATGAGAACCGCACTGTCGAGTGTGTTAATGCACAAGCGGGAGACATGGCAGTCCTAGACACCCTTCCTTCCTGAGTTCTCCACTGTGCTCTAGTCTTCGGACGAATTGGCTAGATGGCCATCGTGCTGGGATTCTCCTTTCCCTGCATTATCTGTTCTGCTTTGCCTTCATGGTTTTTTTGTTTGTTTAAGATTTTACTTGTCAGAGAAAGAGAGCATAAGCAGGGGCAGCAGCAGACTGAGAAGCAGGCAGCCCAACATGGGACTCGATGCCAGGACCCTGAGATCATGAGCTGAGCCAAAGGCAGATGCTTAACTAACTGAGCCACCCAGGCACCCCTGCACTCCTGTTTTTCTATTTCAAGGTTTACTAAAGGTAAGTCTGGAGTACTTCCTCGGGGACCTTCCCAAGAATGAGTGCATGCCAGGTAAATTTTGGAAACTGGTCACTAAATTTCAAGAAATGTGGAGGCAGGGACTTTGTAAAGGCATCATTTCCTATTACTGGTATAATAAAAAGTATGGGTGTATCACTGCTCCACAAACAAAAAACCTAAAAATGGTCTCTCAGAATTAAGGCAGGGATGGAGCAGGGCTTATTTCTATATACTGATCCTTTACAGATTTCCTAAATAAGGAAACGAATGGCCTTATTCATGAGAAAGACACAACCCAAGCTATATAAAATTATAATAAAATCTTATTTTAAACTAGTCCTCTCGGACGCCTGGGCGACTCAGTTGGTTGAGCAACTGCCTTTGGCTCAGGTGTCGATCCCAGAGTCCCCGGATGGAATCCCGCTTTGGGCTCCCAGCTCCACAGGGAGTCTGCTTCTCCCTCTGACCTTCTCCCCTCTCATACTCTCTCACTATCTCTCAAATAAATAAATAAAATCTTTAATTATAAAAAACTAGTCCTGGGCACCTGGTGGCTCAGTAGGTTAACCTTTTGCCTTAGCTCAGGTCATGATCTCAGGGTCCTGGGATGGAGCCCTGCATCAGGCTCTGCTCAGAGGGGAGCCTGCTTCTCCCTCCTCTCTCTCTGCCTGCCTCTCTGCCTACCTGTGATCTCTGTCTGTCAAATAAAATATTTAAAAAAAAAAAAAAAACAACTAGTCCTCACTTTATACTTGATGAAAACATTAAGACTTCACATTTGTCAAATATTAGAATTACTCTTCTCTTCCCCCCAGTTCCCTTTGATCTCCTTAAAATTCTGGAAAGAGACAAGAAACCTAGATACACAGTTGCAAGTTTGCTAAGCAAAAGGCGCAACAGGAGAAGTGGATGGCTACTGCCTGCTGGATATACAAATGGAGACACTTATTTATGGATTTCTGACAACTCTAATCAAGTATTTCTATTATAGATATTCCCAAAATAAAGACAGGATACAAATGGATGGAGAGTTGGTCAGTCCATGGAAAGCAGACATGATTTTGCTGGTCCCAAGCCAAGCTGGTGACTAGCTTGACTATTTCTCTTATTAAAAACAGGGGTGCCTGGGTGGGTCAGTGGGTGCAGCCTCTGCCTTCAGCTCAGGTCATGATCTCAGGGTCCTGGGATCAAACCCTACATCGGGCTCTCTGCTTGGCAGGAAGCCTGCTTCCCCACCTTTCTCTGCCTGTCTCTCTGCCTACTTGTGATCTCTCTCTGTCAAATAAATAAAATCTTAACAAAAACAAAAGCAAAACCAGGGGAGCCTGAGCAGCTAAGTCGTTCAGCGTCTGCCTTCGGCACAGTTCATGATCCCAGGGTTCTGGGATCAAGCCCCACATAGGGCTCCCTGCTCAAAAGGAAGGCTGCTTCTACCTCTCCCACTCCCTCTCTCGCTAAAGTCAAATTAAGTAAAATCTTAAAAACAAAAACAAACCAACTCCAACTGCCTGTGCTTTTACACTGTGAAATCAAGAAAAGGAAAACAGAGCAAATGACACCATGTTCTGAGTGCTGCTACTTACCTTATGTCAGTGATGACAATGACATGTTCACAGTCCCCCTGGTGACAATATAAGTAAGGAAAACCCAGTTTAATAAACAGGTCATTGAAGGTGAAATCTTCCATTTTGGCAGTCTGAAATTTTCCATAGCCTCTGTCATGGGACTCTGACCATTCAATGATAGTTCTGAAGCGGGGGGAAAAGATGATATTTCATTATACCACAAAAATCTAAAAATGACAGAAAATGGTTTGTGACTACAAGTATTTCAAAAGCCTGGCGCACCCAATAAACTGGACAATTGCACCTTGAGGTGAAAATCTCAGTGGTTGACACATGTAGAAATCAAGAACTCTGAATGTGTCTTTATCCATTAGAGCAACAGTTCTCAAAGTGTGGTTCCTGAAGTCAAAGGGATCTTTGTGATAAAATGTCATTTGCCCTTTTCAACTCCTATTCTCTCCAGTATTCTAACGGCTACATGATGTGTTTTATTACTTCAGACTGAATGGAAAATTCAGAACATTGCCATTTGTCTCATTCAGTTCTGAAAAACAGTTATTTCCTCCCCCAAATTATTAATGTTAACATGTGATGGGAGTAGTTAATATTTGAAATATTTCTTAGTTTCAACTTCTAATATGGTAAACACTGACAGCTATAGCCCACATAATCAAAAGCAATATACATGTATGTTCTAGTTGCTAGGACACTGATAGCAAAAGTATGAGCTAATTAACATGACTATAAGCTATACATTTTTCATGTTATACACTTAACCATGTATTTACACACTCATCTAGGGCAAACAACAGTATATACTGGACAAACAGAAAAAACAGTAAGACTAACTTATTGCTATCACCTAAATATGAAAAAGACTAATGAAGTGTTTCAGAGGGAGTTAGTTTCTCAGATTATCTATGGCTCAATACAAGATTTGCTAGACTTTTTTAAAAGTAGGCTCCACACCCAATATGGGGCTCAAACTCACAACCCCTGTGATCAAGAGTAGCTACTGGCTGAGACCAAGCATTCCAAGATTTGCTGTCGTTTCTAAGATAGTAGATAACACAAAGATTTTGAAATGGTCCGTGTCAGGTCTTTGCTAGGAAGTTTCTTCCTGAAGTAAGAATTGTGATTAACTTACTAATACCTAAGCCAACCAGATGAAATAACTGAATATATTTTAAACTGAGAGATACTTCTTTTTTTTTTTTTTTTTTAAAGATTTTATTTATTTATTTGACAGAGATCACAAGTAGGCAGAGAGGCGGGCAGAGAGAGAGAGGAGGAAGCAGGCTCTATGCTGAGCAGAGAGCCCGATGCGGGACTCGATCCCAGGACCCTGAGATCATGACCTGAGCCACCCAGGTGCCCCTGAGAGATACTTCTGACCCCCAAACAAACAACCAAACAGTCTAACAAAACAGTTCTTTGGCAAAGACCCTTAACAGACCAGTTAACAGGATGTGTGGAGATCTATTCCAAGAACTAGAGCCAGGAAAAACAGAGAAGATTTTTGAAAATTGTACCTGCTTAAATCTCTGCACTCCGGGTATCTTTTATCATTGTAAAATGTCCCCTCGAAATAAAAGAAGGCTGATTTGTACAGGTCCTATAAGGAAACAGACGGCATTGAAAGAGAGTCCTCTACTAATAATTAGGAAATTGCTACCAATTCAAAATCTACAGGTCATAAAACCACACTAATATGCTTTATAGTAACTGTATGCAACCTTACAGAACACGCTTAGCTCGGTAATTTCCTTACTATTTAACGGGAACTTCCTATGTGATAAGTATTATGCTATTTACCAGGGATGGAAATGTAAACATCTGATCCTTGCAGCTGTTTTCATTATCCTATTGCAGTTTGAATCACTAAGTCCGACTTAAATTTTGTATATTCTGAGATTTGTGAAAGGACCCTAATTAGAAGTGAAATAAACAATATTATTTTATTTTGCGAATACACAGCAGTGAATTATTTTGGATACTAGAAGTAAAAACCAAAAGTCACATCTTTTATATTTCCCCAGCAATAATTAGTGATCACAAACTTAGATTTTTCTGTTCTATTTTTTAATATTTTCAGGAAACTTTAAAAAAAAATTTAGTTATTTATTTGAGAAAGAAACAGAGATAGTGAGAGAGAGTGTGAGTGGGGAGGAGAGGGAGAAGCAGACTCTCTGCTGAGCAGGGACCCCGGTGTGGGGCTCGATCCCAGGACCCTGGGGTCAGGAACTGGGGTGAAGGCAGAAACCCAACCGACTGAGCCACCCAGGCACCCCTCAGTATACTTTTTTTTTTTTTTTAAGATTATTTCTTTGAAAGCGCAAGCAAGAGGAGCGGAAGGACAGAGACTCTCCAACAGGCTCCATACAGAGCATGGAGCCCAACAACAGGCTCCATCCCACAACCCTGAGATCACAACCTGAGCCAAAACCAAGATTCAGATCAACCAGCTGTGCCATCCAGGTGCCGCCTCTCAGTGTACTTTTATAAAAAATTCTCCCTTCAAATCTTCAGTAATTCTTAGGCAGAATTTGACTTAGGCAAAATTAACTCTTTTTACTCAAGCAGGCTTGCCCCAGAATACCAGAGTAGTCGCACAACTGGCTTAAACCGTCAGGTTTCTTAACTTTCAGCCTACCAGCCTTTCCAGAGGGGCGAGTGTCTCTTGATGCTCACTGGTAACAGAATGAATCATAGGAACACCAAAGACCATTACATGAGAAGCTCTCAGGATGTGGCCCAGGCACTGATGTTTTCCCAAGCTCCCCAGGACTCAGACGGGCAAGCAGTGCCAGAGGCACTCTGTTCGACTGCTCTTCACGATGTCCTAACAACCAGATCCCTGGGGGAGGGTCAGGAGACCTGTGTTCTTTCTCCTTGCGTATATGTACTCCTCAGACCTTGGGTTCCTCACCTGTGTGAGTCTCTCTGTCCCGCTATCTTACAAGACTGCGGTTCATCAACTATGAAAGATATGTAAGTTTTGGGTATTCAAATAAAAATCTTCCCCCAAAATAACTGCAATTCATCTCCTCCCACAAAGCTTCTATTTTTCTTTCTCCATGCCCTCGTTTACAGGTTATCCGGTAATGACATCAGCCACCCTTACGAGACAGGCACCCCGACCCTGTTTCTTCATGTAATGCATGAGTAAAGCCATTACTTCTTCCTAGGTGCTTGCAGAGATAAAAGGATAATCTGTACTAGAATGCTGAATCGAGCTACTGTTAAACACAAAAACTACCACTAAATATACTTCTGTACCCTCAACGAAGAAAGCTAGGGTCTAAAATCAAGATTCTTTTTTTTTTTTTTTTAATAAAGATTTTGTTTATTTATTTGACAGACAGAGATCACAAGTAGGCAGAGAGGCAGGCAGAGGGAGAGGGGGAAGCAGACTCCCTGACAAGCAGAGAGTCCAAATGTGGGGCTCGATCCCAGGATCCTGAGACCATGACCTGAGCCGAAGGCAGAGGCTTTAACCCACTGAGCCACCCAGGCGCCCCTAAAATAAAGGTTCTGAAAGAATATTGCCTTATTTTGGAAATAAAAACAAAAGTTTCATTTTTTATTCATTATAAAATGCTTCTACAAAAATGGAAGTGATTTAGGCAACTTAATGCTCTTGGCTGGCATCATTAGAAGGGGAACTGTTTTCCCTAAATCTGAAGTCCTCCTATAATAACTCTGGTACACAAACAGAACAGAAGATGTGAGCAATGTCAACACCAGGTAATTCTGATTTTCAGTGGCAGGCAGAGATCCTCACTAATAGTTTCCCTATTTTGTCAGCTAGTTTAGCTGACCAGCTTTGGAGAGGGGAGGATCGCCAACCAATATGGAAAACCTAGTGAAAGAAGTTACTTCTGTTATAAACCTAACATAGCCCCAGAGTCTACTATTTCCACTTCATAAACAAAGTAACTATCAAGAACTAACCAGATCATGTGAACAAAGTCACCTATATGTAATTTTAAGCATCAGTAGTTTGTTCTCTTGCTAACATTCAAATCAGCTGTATTAGAACTTCAGAAGCAGGGGCAGAAGGCTGGTTCAGTTGGTTAAGTGTCTGCCTCCGGGGGGCCTGGGTGGCTCGGTTGGTTGAGTGACTGCCTTCAGCTCAGATCATGATTAATTAATTAATTAATATATGTATAAAATCAGGCCACTATTTTCTACTCGAGTGTTGTTTTGCTTTTTTAGTGGTCCCTCACATTTTAATATCTGGTCTGTTTTTAACATTGCTCAGATTAGTTCATTTTTTTCTTTCTTTTTTGTTGTCAATCTCTTAAGCGTCTTGCTTAGAGGAACTTTAAGAAAATACCTGGCACCTGTTGCTGCTACTTATTATAAATAAAGACCTGGTGTTTTGGTTTTTTTTTTTTTTTTTTTAAGGTTTTGTTTATTTATTTATTTAACTGAGAGAGAGAGAGAGCAGGAGCTGTGGGGAGGTGCTGAGGGAGAGTTGCAGTTGGAGGCAAGCAAAAACAGCAAAGGAACCGGTTCAGGGGGAAAGACTACCAGTGGGACTCTTGTAGATAGTAGCCTTGTCACTTACGAACTACATTCCCGGCCTTTCTGCTCCCTTCTGAGCAGAAAGCCTGATTCGGGGCCCAATCCTACCACTCCAGTGGCCTGATCTTATACATATATTTTAAAAAATGCACTCCATTCTTTGACTACTATAGTCCAAAAAACAAATGTTGGCAAAACTTACTACACTTCAGATGTAAGATTTAAGAGATTAAAATATACTGGCTCAATGTTCCCAGTCTGCTCAGATACTAAAGTCATCTAGACTTTAAGAATTCTTGCTTATGGTTGAAATGAAGATACTCCTTTCCTCAGCTACAGGAACTGCAATTTACCGATGTTTTGCCCATGCTTACCAGCGGAGTACATGCTATTTAACTTAAGAAAAAGCACTATAACTTATGGAGCAGTTCTCCGTTTTGCTGGATGAACAGATAAAACAATCTGGCAAATGCTGAGATTTGGGGAAGGTGGGTAATGGGTACGGTACATAAAGACTCATACTATCTCTTGTGCGTATGGTCAAACTTTTCCAAGGGACCAGACTCACCAAGAAAGATGAGGACTCAGATAATCAGAGGAAAAAAAAAATTCCAAAGCAAAAATTTTTAAAAAACCAAACCATAAAATACAAATGCCAATCAGTGAAATGAAAATCTTTCCATAGGTCAGACAAATGTCAGTATCTGCAAAATGTCACTAATTCAGCCGTTCACTTCCTTAAACCACAGCTGCAGACCAAGGGAGCACGAAACAGCTCTCTGAACAGAGATTCCTGAGTCCTTGTAGAAGCTGCGGTGATGCACAGCACAGCTCGGGGTTTCACTCGCTGCCTAGTCAGCAAGTCAACCAAAGGGCAGGGAAAACCCTCGGGCCTGACATCACATGGGGCAAAGGAGGATGTGGGGCTTGGAAGGCAAGTCAACAGCAGTCTGAATCCTCCACCCTGCTCACCCAACTCCGGCAACACATGAGGGCCCGCTGACCCAACTTTTTCTTACCCCTCGACCGGTGCTAATTCTGTCCAAAGCATACTTCTGTCCAGCAGGTAGCAAGCACTCAATCATCAGAGGTTATTCGTTTAATAAAGAGCTGGAAGAGGCAGAAACAATACAACCACACATGCGTTCGGTATTTAAGCCAGGATAATGAAACCTACTAGCCCCCTGCTGAGAAAGCTGCTGAACGGGGACACCTGGGTGGCTCAGTTGGTTAAGCCACTGCCTTTGGCTTAGTTTATGATCCCAGGGTCCTCGGATCCAGTTTCGCATCGGGCTCCCTGCTCCGCGGGGAGCCTGCTCCTCTCTCTGCCTCTGCCTGCTTGTGCTCTCTCTCTCTCTGACAAATACATAAGTAAAATCTTTTTTAAAAAGGCTGTGAAACACATCAGCTCTGACACATAAAAACTACAAACTAGGCATACCTGGTTAGAAACCCTCTCTGGGCTTTCTGGCCCTCAGACTGACTCCCAGATCAGAATCCAGCTGCCTTGAACAAGGACAACATGAGACTGCCATGAGAGTGAACTCAGAGTCTGCTTATTAAAGTGGATTTATAAAAACTTTATAATTACACTTTTTTTTTTTTTTTTGGTAGGGTGGAGAAACTGCTGAAGGCTGCTGCTTCTCCTTTAAAAGAAGATAAATTTTTATTTCTTGGTCTGCATACAGCCTTGAAATTCCATTTGTTTCTCTCTAATCTAATGTTTATGTCCCACAGCACCGAGATGCCAAACCTGAAAAAACCAATGATCTTAAAACCATTTTTGGTAGAAAGAGAAAACTAAGTGAAATCTACATGTGAGTCATAGAATGCTGGTCTCCTTGCCCATCAGCAAAAGGACTGGAACACAGCCCACCTTGTGGGGCACAGAGACACAGCAGACAGCACCAGTCAATTATTACAGACACCATAATGGCCAAAGAAATGGTGCCAGAGTGGCGAAGAGAGGGCAGTCAGGAGAGATTTTATGTAATATGAGTTTTAAGCTGGGTTTGGAATATGAGCATGAGTCAGACGGACAGAGGGAGGGAGGGAGAGAAAGGGCTTCCGACCAAGTTCAGACATTTGGAGGCATGAAAAAGTGTCATGCTTGAGCAACACAAATTCTCTGTGGCTGGAACATAAGTTGCAGAAGTAGAGGCTGGATAGCATGGAAAGTTAACTTGGGAATCATCATGACAAAAGGCCTTGTATGTCAGCCTACAGAGATCCACTTAGATTTTTAGGTCGGAGAATGACAGGATTGATTTTTTTTTTCATTTTTATTTTCAAAGACTTTATCTTTTACTTTTTTTAAAGATTTATTTTTTTTATCTTTGAGAGAGAGAGAGGAGCAGGGCAAAGCCTAAATGTATTTTCAAAGTAGAGTCAAAGCTCTCGCTGATGCCTTCAATGTGGAAGGAAAAGGAGATGAGGACTCCAGGTTTCTAGCCCAAGTCACCAGATGCACGATGGGCATATTTACTGAGACAGGAACACTGGGGGGCGCACAGGCTTTCGTGAAGCAGTATAGCATTTGCTGGTGAACAGATTATATTTGAGATGGCTGTTGGACATCCAAGAAAAACTGTCAAGGATGGGGCACCTGGCTGGCTCAGTTGGAAGAGCACGCGAGTCTTGATCTCAGGGACCAAGATCATGAGACTCTTAGAGCCCCACATTGGGTTAGACACTACTTAAATAAATAAAAAAACTGTCAAGAAGACTGTTGGATATAGAAGTCTGGAGGTCAGAGAAGATGCTGAGATTGGAGAGAATTTTGGAATTCCCAGTACTGACAGCTCTGAATCTGGGTCAGATCACCTAGGGAGGATACATCAAAGGGAGTCTGAGGACCGACTCCCAGGGCTTTACAACAAAAGCCAGGAAAATGAGAAGCATTCAACAAAGGAATTAATTAAAAGTCAGTCAGAGAGAAGGCAAATCAGATGGGTGTAATGTCCTAAAAGTTGAGTAAAAAAAATCCTGCAAGGAAGAGGAATAGTCAATGGAGTCACACCTGATAAGTGGTCAGAAAAGGTCTGAGAACGACATATATGGTGGCAGCAAGAAAAGTGATTTTTGAAGAGTGGTGGGAACAAGAGTGAGTACAAGACAAGGTGATGGCAGAAAGAGACAAACAATGAATTTAGGAGCTATTATTAATAACGCATTATTGTTCCTACTTGCTGTTATTCTCTCTGGTTTGCTGAGGAGGAAGCAGAAAGATGAATGGTGGCTAGAGGAAGCCGCGCGTCGAGACAAGGTTCAGGAAGGGAGCCATCACGGCACACCTGTAATGAAGGGAGAGCTGGCAGAATGGAGTGGACCATGATGTGAGGCCAAGCACGGTGAGACATGGGACCGCATGGGCAGGCAGCCTGGCCTCAGGTGGCAGCAGCTTTAGTCCAGCTCTGTCCCGGGTGGGAAGGCAGGAGATGGCTCAGTGGAGGTAAAGAGGTGAGAGGTGATGGAAACTTCTTTTCTGGTAACTTTATGTTCTCCATGAAACAAACAGCCAGAGTTTCCACTGATGGTAAGTCATGAGGATATGTAGGCAGTTGCAGAATGAATCACAGCTGCCCCCCGCCGCACCTCCGGAAAAGGGGCAGAGTGAATCAACTATAGAGATGTGAAAAAAATGCCAGGCAGCACTGAGGCTCAATGACAATGTCCAGCAGGCACTCAAAATAATGGTTTGGAAATGAGGAGAGAAGGCAGCAGACAGAGAGTCACTAACAAAGATTAGCGTACACTTAAAACCATGAAAACTGAAGAAAGCCCAGAAGAATTTATAAGAACCACCAAAGTGAAGCCCACTTTTTTTTTTTTTTTTTAAATCTGACAGAGAGAGCGTGAGCAGGGGGAAGGAGGCAAGAGGTGAGGGAGAAGCAGACTCCCCACTAAGCAGGGAGCCCAATCCGGGACTTGATCCTAGGACCCTGAGATCGTGACCTGAGCGGAGTCAGACACAACTGACTGAGCCACCCAGGCACCCTGAAACCTATGTGCTAAGAACAGTTTTGTGGCTGGTGGCACAGGAACTGGCAAAAATAGTGACTGTGGTGGTTCTCATCCAAACTCTCTCCCCATTCTATCTGACCCAAATATTCTTTTCTGAGCTACAGGAGAGGCTGCCCCTTTTAAGTGGGCCAGTAAATCTGAGTCTTCCACCAGAGTTGCACCAAGTAACAGAATTAGCTCATTGGCCTTACCATGAACTACAGAGAGATCAAGGCCCTACTACTCTACAGGGCAAGCAATCCCTTCGGAAAACTTTGTGGGTGGCCAGTCTACCACTCTGCCCCTTTCTATCTTTAACCAATGGATATGTAAACTTCTGTCCTTTTGACAGCATCTCCATGGCAAATAGCAGCTAAGGACCAACATCAGATGCCATGTGTCTGGGCTTGGTTTTGCGCCTTGGACTGACAGGACCTTCTCTGGGCAGTGAGCCCTCAGGCGGACACCCACCCTTTGCTGGGGCCAGTTAGGACAGATGGAAACTCAGAGTTTGAAAGAGGAGAGAGTGAATGGCAAATTCAAATGCTAGTAAGGTCAAGTTGTATGAACATGAAGGAGACAATTAGGTGTCACTATGACCTTAAAAGGAAGAGTGTATACAAGAGAATGGGTGAGAACTGAATGGGAGATAGACAGAAAATCAAACCTGAGCCCAGCCTCATCTTTGAAAATGTCTTGATGATAAAAAGAAGAGAACAGATAAATCTGACAGAATGGCATAAAAGAAGAAAGGATTTACTGGAACATTTACGATTCTGCTACAGTAATCACTACTTATTTAGCTTATTATTATTGTTACTACTATTATTATTTCTTGTTTTATAGGGTTAAGGAAAAAAAAGAAAACACAACACCTTACTTTGCTTATGTGCTCAGGAGCTTGATCTGGAGTGTTGCTGAATTCCCCACCAATCTGGAGGTCACTGACACAGCAAATTGAATCCCTCAGTTCTGTGAGCTTCTGACTGCCCAATACCAGCATCGTCTGGTATGGCTTGTGTTCTTTGTGCTACAAATCAAATGGTAAATAAGTAAATGCCCACTTACAGACAAAGCAATTAAATTGTAAATCCTGTCCTGAACAGATCTAAATGAAGTTACTGGTCTTCTTAATTTGAAGTTATCCCCATAACTCAGTGTTCTGTGTTTTCTTAGATTCTGTATTTGTCAATTTGGCACCCGTTAATTACAGGTCCACATTAATGGCCAAAATTGTTTACATCCCCACCGTGATCCAGAGCCTGGTCTCTGCAGCCACTTCCTTGTTCTCACTCACACACCAAGTAGGTTATTTCCCTGTTCTAAATCAATTAAGGTTAGGTAGCAGACAACTAGGGAGACAGACCCTATACCCCCAAGCCCGCTGGAATTATTCAAACTAGCCAAGCCTGAACCGTTCGCTCTGCCCTGCCCTGCCCATGGAAACCTCAATAAAGGCTGTGGTCTATAGCTTCTCCTCACTCCTTCTCACTCCCAATTGTCTCTAGTGCTTCCCCCTGTGGCCCTGTGGCTGCAGCCGACTCGCTCTTCTCAATGGCACGAACCTCTCGTATGGTCAGTCGGCCACCTCTGTTAAGTTAGAATCCAACAGACAACTGAGATACTTGGTGCTATGGTCTGAATGTCTGTGTCTACCCCAAATTCAGATACTGGAATCCTAATGCCCAAGTGATAGTGTTCGGAGGCTGGGTCTTTGGGAGGTGGGGGTGATGAAGTCGTGAGAGTTGAGCCTCATGATTGGGGCTCATGGTCTTACAGAAGATCCCACAGAGCACCCTAGCTCCTTCTGCCACCTGAGAAGTCCATGACATGGAAGATGGCCTCACCCACCTGTGCTGGCCCCAAGCCTGGACCACCAGCATCCAGAACTGGGACAAACGGCTGGTTATAAGCCTCTCTATCAGTGATATTTTGTTATAGCAGCCACACAGACTAAGACACTTGGCAACAGAACTTTCTTAGTTTAAGCTAAAAAGTTTATCATCAAGATGCTACTAAAATGTAATTACCAAGAACCTTTGGAATACAACTTCACCTAGCAGCACTGTTTTATTTATTATGATTTTTAAGTAGGCTCCACACCCAAGGGTTTGAACTCATGACCCTGAGATCAAGAGCTGGGTGAGCTACACTGACTGAGCCATCCAGGTGCCCCAGCAACAGTGTTTTAAAATGTCTTGCAAGTTACCTCATGGAAGTCAAGCAATCCATACACTACTCTCATGTTACAGACCCAAAAGTTTGGTTTTATTGGTTTGGTTTGACTGGCAGGGTAATTAGTACCAACTACATCCCAGATGCTTCATTATTGACTACTATTCACAAGTCAAATCAGGTATACTATTATTTCAATTAAACCTTATCAAAGTTTGTGACATCTATTCAGAAAATCAAGAATACACACATCTGGGCTAGGACTGAATTCTTTTAATTAGAGACCTCTATGAAATTTCTGAATACTCCTTAAGCTATTGACTTTCTGCATTTTCATCAAAGAAGAACTGTCTTTAGTTAGACAACTTCCCAAGTATTCTGAATTCATGAAAAAAGGTTAACTTACTCCTTTACCAGTCATCTATTCTATTAAAACAAAAACAAAAGCAAAAGAAAACTAAGAAACAAACCCAAGAACTCATATAATTAGAGTCACTGTGGATTCACATATACTTTCAGTTGCTTCCAGTGAAGCAATCAGGAATAAAACATTCCAATAGTATAAGTGTTACATAAAACAGCATGTTTGCATTGATTTTGGACCCTAAGGACTGTGACTCTTCAAATAATTAAATCGTTTGACACAAGTCACCCATTTTATCTGTGAAATTAAAAAGGTTTTACTACTGACCTTATGAAATATAACAGGATATAAGATATTCACAGATAGGATAAGCTCCCCTTCTTCAATCATGTCTGCTGGATTTTCAGGCTTTTTTCCTATGGCATGTGACTCCTGAAGGAGAAAAAAACAAGTAAGAGACCTTAAAATCAGTGTGACTCAACTATGAGGCAGTGGGTAAGCAAGTCAGGCAGCCCTGGCTTTGACTCCCAATTTTACCTTAAGAAAACTGTTAAAACCTCTCTAAGCTTTATTTTCATCGTCTATAAACAACAACAACAAAAACCCCAACAAAACAGAAAATACTCGTTTTATAGGACTACTGCTAGGAATATGTATATAAAGCATCTAATAATGGTTGGCCCTAAATGCTTAGTAACCGATGATAAAACATGAGTATCAACTAATGTTGGTATAATGCTGGCATTTACAGCTGCTAATAGCACTTCCACATGCCTCCTCTCACACTATTGTGAAGCTATTTGACAGATGCACCAAGGTTCAGATTTACCCAAGATAAACCAGCAAGCCTGAATGTAAATACAGACTGGTTTGGCTCTAAAACCAACACTGTATTGCCTTTTACAACATTAGTGCATCTGTACTCCCTCACACTTCTATTATGTGTGCACGATAACTATAAAACAGGCCCCCTAGAGGAGACCAGTTAGGAAGTACAGATGCAAAAATAAGAGAGAGTGACACTACGCAAAATGGCACAGCAGGCAGCTCTAGGGATCAGTCCCTCCCCCATAGCAACCAAGAAGATGGAAAGAGAGACTGGAACCAACTGTTGTGGAATTCTGGAACCTGATTAGTCAGTTATATCAACTCAGAAAGTGACGATGAAAGGACAAGCTGCTTCTCTTTATTAATAAGCACAGAGTGCAAACCAGCCACCATCCCCGGTCCTCAGCCCCCCTGAAGATGTGGAAATAGGGGCCATTCCTAAATGATGGCTGATGCCATGACAAGCAATGGGAAACCAGTTCTCCCAAAACTGGGGGTTATTTCGTTTGCTCTGGTAATGCCCTGATTAGACACTGGCCTTGGTGTTGGGCCTCCTGCCAGCAGTGGCTTCCCACAGCAGCACCTACTGGGAAATTTAGAAAAAGGGCTTATTTTTGTTTTAACGATTTCTTTCATTTATTTATTTATTTATTATTAACATATAATGTATTATTTGTTTCAGGGTAGAGGTCTATGATTCATCAGTCTTACACAATTCACAGCACTCCCCATAGCAAATACCCTTCCCAGTGTCCATCACCCAGCCACCCCATCCCTGCCACCCCCCCCCCCACTCCAGCAAGCCTTAGTTTGTTTCCCGAGATTGAGTCTCTTATGGTTTGTCTCCCTCTCTGGTTTCACCATGCTTCATTTTTCCCTCCCCCACTTTTATTTTAAATTTGTGGAGGCAGACATTTAAGGAAATCTCAAAACAGGTCACTGGCTGTCCGCAGAGATGATGAAACAGAAACATCCATAACTATATACAACAAGGAATACATGCAGCTCCAACAATCAAAAAGTAAAAAAATATACTCAGGATGTCCAGTATAGATTTGTTGTTCTCAACAAAAACATAAAGCACACAAAGAAACAAAAAAAATATGTCGCATTCACAGAAAAAAAAAATCTGACAAAAACTACCCTTGAGGTGGCCCAGATATAGAAGTTACTAGTCAAAAATGTTAAATCAACTGTTTTAAATGCACTCAGTGAGCTGAGAGTAGGAAAACACATTCAAAAGTCATGAAAGAAAAAAACATTAACCAAGAATTCTATACCTGGCACAACTAACCTTCAGGAATTAAAAAAAGAAATTAAGGCATTTTCAGATTAAAAAAAAAAAATAAAAACTATGAGGGAATTCATTACCAGTAGGCTATATTTAAGAAATACTAAAGAGAGCTCTTCAGGATGAAATTAGAAGACAATACACAATAACTTGAATCCATAAGAAAAAAATAAAGGACACTAGGAACGGTTAACTACATAGGCAAATATAAAAGCCAGAGCTACTGTACTTTTAGCTTATTAACTTTTTTCCCAAAAGCAAATGGATAAAATATTTATAAATTTATTTATTTATTTTTAAAGATTTTATTTATTTGACAGAGAGAAATGCAGTGAGAGAAGGAACACAAGCAGGGGGAGTGGGAGAGGGAGAAGCAGGCTTCCCGTGGATCAGGGAGCTGGATGTGGGGCTTGATCCCAGGCCCCTGGGATGGTGACCTGAGCTAAAGGCAGACACTTAACAAATAAGCCACTCAGGCACCCCAATATTTATAAATTTATGTTAACAGACACATAAAAATGTGATCTGAGACAGTAACAACATCAAGGGGTAGGGGCAGAGATGTATAGGAATGGAGTATCTATCCTTCAAGGTATTATTGAAAAATGTTGGTATTTTTTTTTAAAGATTTTATTTATTTGACAGAGAGATCACAAGTAGGCAGAGAGAAGCAGAGAGAGGAAGGAAAGCAGGCTCCCTGCCTAACAGAGAGCCCGATGTGGGGCTCAATCCCAGGACCCCAGGATCATGACCTGAGCTGAAGGCAGAGGTTTTAATCCACTGAGCCACCCAGGTGCCCCCAAAGTTGGTATTATTAAGATTAGGTTGTTGGAACTTTAAAATGGTAATTGTAATCCACAAGGTAACCACTACAAAAATAAGTAAACACATACACATGGAAAGAAGGAAAACAAAATATACCTTAAAAATTTAACTAAATACCAAAAAAGACAGTAATAGAGGAAACAAGGAACAAAAGAGAGATATGACATACAGATACCTAAATAGTAGAAATAAATCCTCATCAGTAATTCCTTTAAATACAGATGGGCCAATCTTTCCCATTAATAAAGCAAACATTGGCAGAATGGATTAAAAATATTTGATCATCCATTCACTCTCTGTAAGAGACTCACTTTAGACATGAAGACACAAAGAGGTTGAAAGTAAAAAAAAAAATGGAAAAAAATATTCCACACAAATAGTAACCAAATGAAAGCTGTATTATTGTCAGACAAAACTTTAAGTCAGAAAAGGTTACAGGAGACAAAGGAGGACACTGAGTATTTTAAAATATGGAATCCCAAAAGAAGATACAATAATTATACACACATGTAGCTAACAACAGAAAGCCAAAATACATGAAGCAAAACTGACAGAAATGAAGGGAAAAACATACTGTTCAATGATAATAGGTGCAAATTTCAATACCCCACTTTCAATGAGTAGAATAACTAAACACAAAATTAATTAGGAAGTAACACTATAAACCAATGAGACCTAACTGACACATACAGAACACTCCATCCAACAAAACATTCTTCTCAAGTGCACATGGATGATTCTCTGAGCTAGACCACCAAGCCTTAATGAATATGAAAGTACTGAAATCATGAAAAGTTCATTTTCTGACTATAACTGAACAAAACTAGAAATCAGTAATAGAAAAAATACTAAAAAAATCAGTGGAAATTAAACAACACACTCTTAAATAACCAATGGGTCAAAAAAGAAATCACAAGAAAATACCTTGAGACAAATGAAAACAAAAACACAAGAGAAATTTATAGGAAGGCACCTGGGTGGCTCAGTTGGTTGTCTGACTCAGGTCATAATCCCAGGGTCCTGGGTTTGAGTCCCACATCAGGCTCCTCTTGCTCTGTGGAAGCCTGATTCTCCCTCTCCCTCTGCCTGCCACTCCCCTTGCTTGTGCGTGCACGCTCGCACGCGCTCTCTCATTCTCTCTCTCTCTCTCTCTGTGTCAAATAAATAATAAAATCTTAAAAAAAAAAAAAAGGAACAGGATGTTGCAAAAGCAATATAAAAAGGGAAACTTACAGCTAATAAACATCTGCATTAAAAAAGAACAATCTCAAGTAAATAACCTTACTGTATACAGTAAGGAACTGTAAGAAGGGGAAACTGACCCTAAAACTAGAAGGATGGCAACAATCAAAACTAATCCAAGAGGGGCGCCTGGGTGGCTCAGTGGGTTAAAGCCTCTGCCTTCAGCTCAGGTTACGATCCCAGGGTCGTGCCCCACGTCAGGCTCTCTGCTCAGTGGGGACCCTGCTTCCCTTCCTCTCTCTCTGCCTGCCTCTCTGCCTACTTTGATCTCTGTCAAATAAATGAATAAATAAAATCTTAAAAAAAAAAACCTAATCTAAGAAAAACAGAAAATCTGAATATTAACAGTATATTGGTGCAGTGACATAATGGTAAGGGGACTGAACAGTAATTAAAAACTTATAAACAAAGAAAAGCCCAGGACTAGATGGTTTCACCGGTGAACTGTACCAAAGAATTAGCATCCTTCTTCTCAATGTCTTCCAAGAAAGAAGTGTGAAGAAGAGAGAATACTTTTTTTTTTTTTTTGAAGTAAGCTCTATGCCCAATGTGGTACTTGAACTGATAACCTAAGGTCAAGAGTCACATGCTCTACTGACTGAGCCAGTCAAGTGCACCGAGGGAATACTTTTTTTTCTTAGGATTTTATTTATTTATGTATTTGAGAGAGAGAGAGAGAGAGAGAGAGAGAGGGTCTGGAGACCAATGTGGGGCTCAATCCTAGGACCCAGGGATCATGACGCCCAACCATCCAGGCACCCCTGGAAGGAATACTTCCTAATTCATTCTGAGATCAACATTTTCTGATACCAAAGCCAGACAAAGACACCACAGGAAAACTACAGGCCAATATCCTTTATAAATATAAATGCAAAACTCCCTAACAAAATACCAGCAAACTGGGGTGTCTGGGTGGCTCAGTCAGTTAAGCATCTGCCTTCAGCTCAGGTCATGATCTCAGGGTCCTGGGATTGAGCCCTCCATCGGGCTCCCTGCTTAGCAGGGAGCCTGCTTCCCCCGCTCTCTCTGCCTGCTGCTCTGCCTAATTGTGATCTTTCTCTATGTCAAATAAATAAATAAAATCTAAAAAAAAAATTAAAAGAAAACCACAAAATACAGCAAGCCAAATTCAGCAGCATATGAAAAGGATTATATACGACAACCAAGTGGGATTTATCCTCAGGATGCAAGAGTAGTTCAACACATGCAAGTCAATCAATGTCATACACCACACTAACAGAAGGATGGAAAAAACCCACATCATTATTTCACTGAAATGCAGAATAAGTATGAGGAAATCCAAAACCCTTCCAAAATAAAAGCACTGAATAAACTAGAAACAAAGGGGCACTTCCTCAACACGATCAAGGATATATACAAAAAATCCACAGCTAAAATCATACTCAGTGTTGGGACGCCTGGGTGGCTCAGTTGGTTAAAATCATACTCAGTGTTGAAAGACTATAAGGATATACACTTTTGTCACTTCTACTCAACATAGTACTAGAAATTCTAGCTACAATTAGATTTTTAAAACAGAAGGAAGGAAACAGTGAATGAGCAAGCAAAATAGAAAGTAAGAGATAAAGTTAATTCTGTTTACAGATAACAGGCATGATCTTCTATGTATCAAATCCTAAAGAATCCACACAAAAAGCCTATTAGAATAAATTTACCAAAGTTGCAGGCTACAAAATCAACACACAAAAACCAGCTGTATTTCTATATAACCAGTGTATAACTTGTAAAGAATATTAAGAAAACAATAGCGGGGCACCCAGATGGCTCAGTGGGTTAAAGCCTCTGCCTTCAGCTCAGGTCATGATCCCAGAGTCCTGGGATGGAGCCCTGCATGGGACTCTCAGACTCTCTGCTCAGCAGGGAGCCTGGTCCCCCCCCACCCCTCCACCACCTGCCTCTTCCTACTTGTGATCTCTGTCTGTCAAATAAATAGATACAATCTTAAAAAAAAAAAAGAAGAAGAAGAAGAAGAAAGAAAGAAAGAAAAAGAAAACAATAGCATCAAAAGGAATAAAATACTTAGGAATAAATTTCATAGAAATGAAAAGACTTTGGAAGCCTGCCTGGCTCAGTCTGTATAGCATGCAACTCTGATCTCAGGGTTGTAAGTTCAAGCCCATGGTGGGTATAGAAATTACTTTAGAAGAATAAAAAAAATAATAAAAAAAGAAAAAAAATCAAAGACTTGTACACTTAAAAACTATAAGACATTACTGAACAAAACTAATGACAACTTTAATAAACTGAAAGACATAGCTTGTTCATGGATTTGAAGATGTTCAGATGACAATACTACCCCAAGTCATATACAGAATCAATTCAATCCCTATCAAAATCTCTGATTTTTTTTTAAGATTTTATTTATTTATTTGACAGAGAGCACAAGCAGGCAGAGCAGGAGGCAGAGGGAGAGGGAGAAGTACCTGAAACAGTGAATGTACTTAATGCCACTTAAATCAAACATTTTAAAATGGTTAAATAGTAAATTTTATGTAATGCAAACTTTACCACACCAAAAAAAAAAAAAAAAAAAAAAAAAGGGTGCCTGGATGGCTCAGCTGCTAAGCGTCTGCCTTCGGCCCAGGGGCCTGGATCAAGTCCTGCATCAGGCTACCTGCTCATCCAGGAGCCTGCTTCTCCCTCTCCCTCCACCCCTCCTCCAGCCTCTTCTCTCTCACACATGCTCACTCTGTCTCTCAAACAAATAAATAAAAGCTTAAAAAAATTAATAAAAGGGAAAGAAAACAAATGTCTCTATGTATTATCAAGTGCCCAACACAGCATCTGACACTCAGTAGGTCCTTAAGAATATGTACTGAATGAACCCTCATTATTTATTATCTTAAATTTTTCTGAGGGTTTACATAAGAGATGGTGGATTAATAATGTGGCTAAACCAAAATCAGGAGCAGACTAAAGTACCAGCAACAGGGGGATGAAAAGGCATGAATTTAGCCTAAGATAAAGAGCAAAACCAAACTAAAAGCAGAAATAAAGGGATGCTTGGGTGGCTCAGTCAGTTAAGCGTCTGACCCCAGTTCAGGTCAGGATCCCAGGGTCCTGGGATCAAGTCCCACATTGGGTTCCATGCTCAGCGGGGAGCCTGCTTCTCCCTCTCCCTCTGCTGCTCCCCCTGCTTGTGCTCTCTCATTGTCAAATAAATAAATAAAATCTGAATGAATGAATGAATGAATGAATGCAAGAACAAAGGCAGAGATCTGAGAGTCAAACGTGCCATCACTTCAATCCCTTTTTTTCCCCCAAAGATTTTTATTTGAGACAAGAGGCAGAGTTAGTGAGAGAGAGCACTCGAGTGAGGAGGAGAGGGAGAAGCAGGCTCTCCAGTGAGCAGGGAACCCAAGACAGGGATCAATCCCAAGACCCTGGGATCATGACCTGAGCCAAAGGCAGACACTTAACTGACTGAAGGACCCAGGTGCTCCATCATTTGAATTCTGTGGGTCTTTTTCTCCTACTTTACCAGTCCCAATGAGGTTTCTCTAAGTTTGTTTTCAAATAAGCATATCCAATATAAAGACACCATCAGTCATCACTAACACCCAATGACAGCGTTCACAATTTCATGGGGGAAAAAAAAAAATGAGACTCTTACCATCTCATAAGCAAACGTTTCTTGTCTGCAAACCCGGTCTATTGTTATAGTTTCTTCCCGCTGTTCCAGAAGCTTTTTTCTAATCCTGTTAGAGGAACAAGAAAAATCAAACTTCAATACCTGTACTAGGTCTTCCGAGGTATCTTTAATACTTAACTTTCACTTGATTTTTTTTTTTTTGAGAGATAGAGTGGCGGGGCAGAGGGAGAGAAGAATTCCAAGCAGGCTCTGCGCCCAGTGATCTCATGACTCTGAGATCATGACCTGAGCTGACATCAAGTCCGACACTTAACTCACTGAGCCACCAAGGTGCCCTGAGAATGAATTTTGAGCTAATTTTAGACCTAAAGCTAAAAGAAGCTATAAAAATAGTAGAGTTCCCTTAAATCTCTCACCCAGTTTTCCCTATGTTAACACCTTACATGATCATAATTATCAGGATCAGAAAATTAACATTAACATAGTATCAGTAACTCTAAGTCTCTTTCAAATTTCACAAGTTTTTTTTTTGATGAAATGCCATTTTTCTTGCCCCAGGATCCTCTGCAGGACACTATACTGCATTCCCTCTATTTGTCTGCAATTCTGCAGTTTTCCTTGTCTTTTATTACCCTGACACTTCTGAAGAGCTCTACTTCGTTATTTTGTAGAATGTCCTTGAATTTGCATTGACTGCTGGTTCCCCACGACTGGAGTAATGCTGCCCATTTTTTGTAGGACTATCACAAGGATGATGTCCTCATGGTGTCACACCAAGAGGCTCACCATGTTCATATTTACATGTCCTACTACTGGTGATGTTTACTTTGGTTAAGCTCCTGAACACCAGATTCCTATAGTAGAGAGGTAACTTTCTTTTCCTCTGTACTTGTTAAGTATTTGGGAGAAGATACTTTGAAACCATGCAAATCTTGTTTCTCCTCAAAATTTCACCCAGGGATTTTTAGCATTCAAAGGCAGATTTGTCTGCAACATTTTCTACCGTGGAACGTGCCTAAGGGTGATTCTCTGTTTCCCTCCTTCTACATTTACTCACTGGTATTATGAGGAAGACCTATCTGTCTCCTCCCATATATTTGATCATTTATACTACTATGAGCTTGCATTTATTTCATTCTGTAAGTTAAAATCTAATAATGTGGGATGCCTGGGTGGCTGAGTGAGTTAAAGCCTCTGCCTTTGGCTCAGGTCATGATCTCAGGGTCCTGGGATCGAGCCCGGCATCGGGCTCTCTGCTCAGCAGGGAGCCTGCTTCCTCCTCTCTCTCTGCCTGCCTCTCTGCCTACTTGTGATCTCTGTCTGTCAAATAAATAAATAAATCTTTTTTAAAAATCTAAAATGTAATTATTCTATCAATCTAACTGTTCTACTGGTGGCTGTTAGGAGCTCCTTTGAGTTGGAGCCTGTCTTTCAACAAACCCTCATCCCTTTTTAGGAGCATTTCCTTATTTTCTAACACTGTAAGATGGTTGAGGTTCACCTTGCACTTCCTTGTCTCAGTCTTAAAATCTAAGAGCCTCAACAAGACGGGTTTTAGAGGCCATCAGCTGAATACTAGGTGTGGTCACTGTTGGAGCAGTCAGCACTTCCAGACCTCTTGGGGGAGAAAGGTAGAAAACATAACTGTGTATTATACCACACATGTACGAATATCTGCACTTCTGTATTTTTCTGTTAAATACTTAAAACCATGAGTTTATACTGATGCTCCTAATCCCAAACTAAAATCACTCATTTAGCCTTTAACCTTTTGTTGTCACATTTTTCCCCAAAAGTGAGAAACCCCACTCCTATTATCTATTATTTGTTTGAGTCTAGAAAACATAGTTTCAGAATTGCTCATCTATACCCCTGTGAGAAACACTAAAACATGAGCAGTACCTTTTGTTTCTAGCTTTGTAACACTAAATCAAGACATGCTTTTGTAGCACTTAGGTCAGTTCTTTCTTCCCCTTCTCTCCAGTGTTGTTATGTTGTGACACAGGCTCATGGGTTAGTGTTTGGTTTTATTTTTTTAAACTTTATTTACCTATTTATTTACTTATTTCAGATTTTACTTATTTATTTGAAGAGAGAGAGAACATGAGCAAGGTAAGGGGCAGAGGGAGAAGCAGACTCCCGGCTGAGCAGGGAGCCCGATGTGGGACTCGATCCTGGGACCCCAGGATCATGACCCGAGCCGAAGGCAAACGTTTAACCAACCGAGCCACCCAGGTGCCCTTCGTGTGTTAGTTTTTATACTCTATTTGTGGGTTCCCCCACCCACACCCTGGCTGGTTTTGATTGCTTTGGGGATGTGTAAAAGACAGGTGAAACATCACTATGGTTCTAAGAATCAGAGTTATAAATACATATATGACCACACTCCCAAGAAGTGTCATTCCCTCTTCATCCCTACTAACTTGTTCCCACTCCCTTCTTACTTTCTACTCCATGCCCACCCACCCCTTGCAGGCAACCAATCTCTACATTTCTAGTTTATCCCTTCCATTTCTTTTGTTCAAATAAGCACGTGTTTGTGTATTTTCCTAAAATTTTCTATCAGTCTGAGACCTAAACAGTATAGAACAAAGAAAGCTTAATCCAAAAATGAAAAGAGTATTAGAGTAATGAGAGATTAGCTCTTAAGAAGAAAACTCTACTATAAAGGAACAGCAGATCTAAGGAGTATCCTACCATTTGGACAGAGAAAGCGTACCCAAGAAGTCGAATCCAAGAAGTCATGTACCCCCCCCACCCCAGAAATGAGATCTGCACTTTGCTCGAAGGCCATGGCTGGGACTCATTGAAGGGCAGAGAAAGTGGCTATGGTTCTCCACCAATGCAACTGTAGAAATCCAGGGTACCAGGAAAAGCTGTATGGGAGACGCATCAGGAGAGGAGCAGCAAAGGAAGGGGCTGAGCAATGGGTGCTACTGACTGCCAGGTACTGACAAAGGATAAATATTTAAAGGGCCAAGGCCCATTTTTACAGAGCAGGCGAAAAAGGTCAATTTATAGATGAGAGCCAACAAACTGATGACTTGCAAACCTACTTTCCACATGAAAGGTAGGATACACTTTTTGGGGAGGCTTTGCTTTTTTTGTATAGCAGCATCTCCTAGAAATCACCCTATTGGTTCATCCTTCCTCAACCTTTAGTAGAGCTTAAACACTCAACTATATGGACGTCCTACCCTTTTTCAACACTCTCCTATGTATGTATATTTAGGACAGTTCAAATATTTTGAATTACAAACAATGCTGCAATGAATAACCTTGTTCATACTGTATTTTCATATTATTGGGAGTGTATTCTTAGTATAGATTGCCAGAAGTGGGCCTGCTTGGATGAAAAGATAAGCACCTATGTAGTTTGTGTCAGACTTTACCAAATAACCCTAGAGAAAGCTTATATCCATGCACCTGGGTGGCGCAATTGGTTAAGTGTCTGCCTCTGGCTCAGGTCATGATCCCAAAGCCCTGGGGATCAAACCCCAGGTAGGGCTCCCTGCTCAGCAGGAATCTAATTCTCCCTGTCCCTCTGTTCCCTCCCACTGCTTGTACTCTCTCTCTCTCTCTCTCAAATAAATCTTTTTTTAAAAAAGTAAAAATAGGGGCGCCTGGGTGGCTCAGTGGGTTAAGCCGCTGCCGTCGGCTCGGGTCATGATCTCAGGGTCCTGGGATCCGAGTCCTGCATTGGGCTCTCTGCTCAGCAGGGAGCCTGCTTCCTCCTCTCTCTCTCTCTCTCTCTCTCTCTCTCTCTGCCTGCCTCTCTGCCTACTTGTGATTTCTCTCTGTCAAATAAATAAATAAAATCTTAAAAAAAAATAAAAAGTGAAAATAAAAAATAAATATAAGTTTTATAGGCACTGAGAAATCAAAAAAATTCACCTGACTCGCTTTATTGTAATATTTGCTTTACTGCAGTGGCCTAGAACTGCCCCACAAGATCTCCAAGGTATGCCGGTATTTAACAACTTTTAAAAATTTCCAGGTAGAATGGGCTGATGTTTAAGATATGGGCACCTGGGTGGCTCAGTGGCTTAAGGCCTCTGCCTTCGGCTCAGGTCATGATCCCAGGGTCCTGGGATCGAGTCCCATGTCCCGCTCTCTGCTCAGCAGGGAGCCTGCTTCCCTTCCTCGCTCTCTGCCTGTCTCTCTGCCTACTTGTGATCTCTGTCAAATAAATAAATAAAATCTTTAAAAAAAAAAAATTATGTCTGTATTTATTTATTTATTTGAGAAAGAGAGAAAACAGAGGTGCATAAGCCAGCCAAGGGACAGAGGGAGAGGGAAAGAGAATCGCAAGCAGACTCCCAGCCAAATACAAGGCCCAACATAGAGCCTGATCTCCCAATCCAGAGCTCATGACCTGAGCAGAAACCGAGAGTCCAAGTGACGAGGCCACCCAGGCACCCCTAGAATGGCTCATTTTGTTTTTTTTAGTAAACTCTAGTTTTATTATGTTGTGACCACAGAGTACTGTTTATAGTAGTTTGTACTTTATGTGTGTTACTATGTTTTCTTTGTGATCTAATATACAATCAACTCGTGGGGGTATGCCAAGTGTTCCCTAATATTCCTCCCCCTCTGCTTCTCTGCCTACTTGTGATCTCTATCAAATAAATAAATAAAATCTTTGAAAAAAAAAAAAACGAAAAAATATAAAAGGGGTTTACATGTGGCTCACAAAACAAAAACCTTGTGCAGACAACAGGCATATATAAAATAAAGTGATTCCGAGGGAAAAAAAAGTACTGGACAAAAGTATGCCAGATAAATGGAAAGGAAAATCACGCAGCTACAGCTGTCCTGATAGGAAACAGATTTCAAGCCCTGAAACATAAAATGTGACAAAGTTCACTTTTTTTTTTTTAAAAGACTTTATTTGACATAGACCAAGAGCACAAGCAGGAGAAGTGGCAGGCAGAGAGAGAGGGAGAAGCAGACTCCCCACTGAGCAGGAAGCCCAATGTGAGGCTTGATCCCAGGATCCTGGGATCGTGCCTGAGCCAAAGGCAGATGCTTAACCAACTGAGCCACCCAGGGACCTCTATATTTTTTTTAAAAAGACTTTTATTTATTTGAGAGAGAGAGAGGGACAGCACAAGTAGGAGGGGCAGAGAGAGGGCGTGGTGGGGAGAGAATTCATGCTGAGTGTGGAGCCTACTGCAGGACTCTATCCCAGGACCCTGAGATCATGACCTGAGCTGAAACCAAGAGTAGGACACTTAATCCACTGAGCCACCCAAGTGCCCACAAAGGTCACATTTTAATGCCACAAATCCCAACTGAGACAGAATACTTAGGGATACACATACACACGTGCGTGCGCACACACACACACATTCACATACATGTATGTATACACACACATACCAAATAATAGTGATCAACTTTACAGAACAAAACTATAGCACATACAAGATGCACAGCTAGGAACTCCCTAACAGTAGGACACTAATTTAATGAGAGGCATTAAATTAAATCAAATTTTCATTTGCATCTATTCTGCCTTAGTTATATCATAACTCGTTTGAGAAATTTTTTTTCTTCCACTTCTGAGTTCCACCACTTTTTTTCTTCCATTCCTCCTTTTTCTCATCATTTCTGTTCTTAGTTTCAAAATTTCAGATCCAAAATGCTTTTCTATCCTCAAATGCTTGTTTTAGTATACTCAATTTTGTTTGGAATGCAAACCTGGTTTTCTTGTTTCCTAGTTATTACCTGGGAAAAAGAGAGAGATGATTTGTATAAACAGTTTTCTGATTTTCTGCAATAAACTCCCTATGAACTCTACTTACTCATTTTGTGATACTTGTGGTGGAAGAGGGTTTTTAAGATTCCTAGTTTAATGGTACTCTTTTCTGTCCTTCTAACAAAGCCCAGGTAAACTACAATGGGTTTGTTTGTTTGTTCTGGTGGCAGGGAGAGTTGAGTTGAGTCCTTCAGTTCCGTGGCTCTCTTTTTCTTGCAGGACTCTCAAGTTCCCCTTTCACATCCTTTAAATAGTGGACAGTGCTCTGCTGGCTAGTAAAGTCAGAGGATGGGAAAAACTAAATGAAATCGCTATTGTATTAAAACTAATGTTGCTGAAGCTTTGGGGATGACAGATAAGTTTCAGTAGTGCCCATGTAGTAGCTAGCAATCACTACAATGCTCCAGTTCCTAGGAATTAGTCTTCAAGCAGTTAAAAAAATGTTCAGAAATGCTGACAGCAAGTTACTTAGCTTGGTATGGAACAAAGACAGCAGCATGTATGAGAGGAGAATCAACCTCTTTCAAGTGCCTTTTGTTGAGGTTAAAAAGTGCTCGAAGTGTATTCATTTTTATGCCATAATAAAGGGGTCATGTATTCAGATTTTGTCTTTAAGTTACTGGTGGAGAGAAGAAAGGAAGGTTTAGAGAAAGCAAAGGGATACAGATTTAGCATTTGGTACAAGTCTAATTTACTTGCAGTACTGTTCAGATTACTGCTAGTCATGTTTAAAATCTAATCGTTTCAAAGTACATCTAAATAATTCCAGCAAAATAATGCCACACTGACTCCTTTTACATTAGATCATATATAATTCACATGTCCTGTGGAAGGGACCAGAAGACAAGCAAGGAGATTCAGTCGATCTGGAAAAACAGCCAGGTGAAACGTGTCAAGTGACCTGAAAATTATTATACAATGTGGCTTAATAAAATCATTACAAGTAAACAAAAAAAAGTTATTATAAGCCAATTGGTATTTTATTAACTATAGCAAAGAAGTTTGCTTTGTTTATAATTATTAATCTCAGGGGCATCTGGATGGCACAGTTGGTTAAGTGTCCAACTCTCGATTTTGGCTCAGGTCACGATCTCAGGGTTGTGGGATTGAGTCCCACAACAGGCTCCATGTGCTCCATTGGGAATCTATTTAAGATGGTCTCTCTGTCTCCTTCTGCCCCCCAAAATAAATAAAGAAATCTTTAAAAAAAAAAAAAAACAAAACAATTAGGGGCGCCTGGGTGGCTCAGTGAGTTAAAGCCTCTACCTTCAGCTCAGGTCATGATCCCAGGGTCCTGGGATCAAGCCAGGCACTGGGCTCTCTGCTCAGCGGGGGGCCTGCTTCCCCATCCCCCCCAACCCCCCACCCCCACCCCCTGTCTGCCTCTCTGCCTACTTGTGATCTCTCTCTCTCTGTCAAATAAATAAATAAAACCTTAAAAAAAAATCTTTTTTCAGGCAATTGCTAAAAACTGCTTTCTCAAGTTTATGAAAGTTTCATTTATTCTCCTCACTCTGCAAGTATCTACTGACTTCCTATTATGTGCCAAAGTTCCAGGAACTGGGGATACAACAGTGTGTATGACAGACATACTTAATGGAACTTTTAAGTCTAGCTAGGAAGACAAAAAATTAAACAAGTATATCATGGGTGTGATGAGTATTTCTTTTTTTAAAATATTTTATTTATTTATTTGACAGAGAGAGAGAGATCACAAGAAGGCAGAGCAGCAGGCAGAGAGTGGGGGGGAAGCAGTTTCCGGATGTGGCTCCAGAACCCTGAGATCATGACCTCAGCCAAAGGCAGAGGCTTAACCCACTAAGCCACCCAGGTGTGCCTGTGATGAGTATTTCAACAGGAAGGTACGGGGGCTACATGAGCATAAAAGGGGCCTCACTGGGAGTCCACACTCCTTAAGGATGAGTAGAAGTCAGCAAGACCAGAAGGATGCAGAGGTGTTAAGTGTTCAAAGCAAAGGCCTGGAGTGAGTGCACATTCCAGGCACTGAAAACTGCAGTGTGTCTGAAGCACTGCAGACAGAGAGCTGAAAAGATCTGCAAGACCCATTCTACAGAGGCCCTTGGGAGCCACTGAGTAACTTAGGATTTTTGCCTAAGAGCCAGTGAAAGATTTTAAGAGAGACACGATGTACATTTTAGAACTATCCAACTCCATCGATCAATGACAGTTAAAGAGCACCAATGGAAGCAAAACAGCACAGTAAGCTTAGGGGCAATACACAGATAGGGGAGTCTGGACTCTCAATGAGCTTTCAAAAACTTCAGAAATATTACAATTGGAGTTCTGGACATTACAAGGGAATCTATTTCCTAAGGGAGGAGATTGGCTATAGTAATGTGGAAAGGAATCTATGGCTTCAAATAATGGAGTTTTAGATGGGAAAGGGCCCTCCTGAGCCATTTGAAAGAGAAAGTGGTTGAAAAGAACTCTGGAAAGGCAGATTTGGACTCTAAGTGGAAAGTTTCACATGTCTACGTAAGGAATCTAAAATCTGCCATGGAGGAGAGGTACGCCATTGGGAACTTCTCAGCAAATGAGCATGCTCAAGTGGCAGCACAGATGAGTAAATCAGAAGAGGAAAAAACTAGACCTAGGAGAGATGGGAGGCATTCCTGGTGCTCCAAGTCACTAATGTACACATTAGCAGTGGGGATAAGGAAAAGAGATTTAGCAATTATAAAAGAAACCAAGGTGGAATTGAAACACCCAAATTTTCGAGGGGGAAAACAGAAAGGATAGGATCAAAGTTTAAAAATGATGAGGTGGTGTGAAGCGGACTCCAAACTGGAAATGATAAATGTCACCATTACACACACATTTTCTCTATAGTACTATCACAGCACAGCGTTTCTCAGTGTGACTGGCAGACCAACACTGATCTGAGAGCTATTTCTTCATTCAATCAGTAGAAACAATGAAAGTACGCATTTAGAAAGTCATAGTAATGAATTTTACTTTGAGTATGAATAAAAATTTTACTATTGAGTTTAATAATAAAATATAATTGGAAGTAACAGTTGAATTCAATAAAGTTGCACAATACAAAACTAATGAACCGAAATTGACTGTATTTCTGTACACTAATAATAAAGTAGCAGAAAGAAAAATTTTTTAAAAATTCCATTTACAATTTCACCAGAATAAAATACCAAGGAATAAACTCAACCAAGGAGGTGAAAGACCTGGATTTTGAAAACTATAGAACACTGATGAAAGAAACTGAAGCCAACACAAATAAATGGACAGAAGAATACTGATAAAATACCCATATTTCCCCAAATAACCAACAGCCTCAAGGCAATCCCTATCAAAATACTAATAGCACTTTTAACAGAATTAGAGCAAATAATATAAAAATTTGTATGAAATCACAGAAGACCCGGAACAGCCACAGCAATCTTGAGAAAGAACAAAGCTGTATGTATCACAATCCCAGATTTCAAGATATACTACAAAGCTGTAGTATACACAAAACACACACATAGACCCATACAACAGAACAGAGAACCCAGAAATAAACCCACACTTACACAGTCAATTATTCTACAAAGGAGGAAAGAATATACAATGGGAAAAAGCCAGTCTCTTCAACAAATAGTGCTGGGAAAACTGGACAGCTAACATGAAAAGGAATGAAACTGAACCACTGTCTCACACCACACACAAAGAATAGATTAAAGGATTAAAGACCTAAATGTGAGACCTGAAACGTAAAACTCCCAGAAGGAAAACACAGGCAAAAATCTCTTAGACATCAGTTTTAACGATATTTTTCAAGACATCTCAGGCAAGGGATGGGACAACTGTGTGGCTCCGTTGGTTTAAGTGTCCACCTCCAGCTCAGGTCACGATCCCAGGGTCCTGGGACTGAGACCTGCACGCGGCTCCCTGCTTAACCGGAAGTCTGCTTCTCCCTCTGCCTGTACTCTCCCTGCTTGTGTGCTCTCTGACAAATAAATAAAATAAAACCTTCAAATAAACAGAACAGAATAAACTCTTGGGCCTATACCAAAATAAAAAGCTTTCATATAGCAACAAAAATCATCAACAAAAAGGCAAACTACTGAAAGTGAGAAGATATTTATAAATGATATATCCAATAAAGTGTCAATATCCAAAATAAAGAACTTATACTAAAAAAGGAGAGGGCCTGAATAGACATTTCTCCAAAGAAGACATACACATGGCGAACAGACCTAGGAAAAGATGCTCAGTATCACTAATCATCAGGGAAATGCAAATCAAGTGGGGCTTAGTGGCTCAGTCATTCAGCATCTGCCTTCTGTTCAGGTCCTGATCCCAGGGTCCTGGGATTGAGCCCCACATCAGGCTCTCTGCTCAACGGGGAGCCTGCTTTTGCCTTTCCCACTCCCCATGCTTGTGTTCCTCTCCTGCTGTCTCTCTCTCTAATAAATAAATAAAATCTTTAAAAATCAAAACCACCAAGAGAGATCACTAATTAGTCAGAATGGCTAAAATCAAAAAGTCAAGAAATAATTATTGGCAAGGATGTAAAGAAAAAGGAACCCTTGCACACTGTTGGTAGGAATTAAATTGGTGCGGCCACTGTGGAAAACAGTATGAAAGTTCTTGAAAAATATTAAAATATAAATACCATATGATCGAATAATTTCACGACTAGGTACTCATCCAAAGAAAGCAAAAACACTAATTCCAAAAGATATATACATTCCTATACTAAGGCATTATTTACAATAGCCACGATATGGAAGCAACTCAGGTGTCCATTGATAGATAAATGGATTAAAAATTGGTGTGTGTAATGGAATACTACTCAGCCATTAAAAAGAATGAGATCTTGGAGTGCCTGGGTGGCTCAGTGGGTTAAGCCTCTGCCTTCAGCGCAAATTATGATCTCAGGATTCTGGGTTCGAGCCCTGCATCGGGCTTTCTGCTCTTCAGGGAGCCTGCTTCCCCCCCCCTCTCTCTGCCTGCCTCTCTATTTGTGATCTCTCTCTCTGTCAAATAAATAAATAAAATCTTAAAAAAAAAAAAAGAATGAGACCTTGCCATTTGCAATACCATGAATGGACCTAGAAGGTATTATGCTAAGTGAAATAAGGCAGACACAGGAAAACAAATACTATATAATTTCACTGATATGTGGAATTTAAAAAAGAAAACACACAAGCATAAAAAAGCTGTATTTAGGTCTAAATGACCATGACTGAAACTTACTGAATGGCTCAGCAATAGAGAAAGACTTGCTGCAGGTATCTCAAACACACACAGCTAAAGCAAATTCCGTCAAATGTTAATGGTTCGATTTAGCGGGTGCGGTGATAACAATTATGTACTCTTAACTCATCAATACTATAACGTTGAAAAAATATTTAAATAAGTATCACATAATAAAAGGAAAGTCTTCCGTACCCTAAAGTCACTAGGTCAGTATTCTCGGGGATGACTTCGGGATCCTCACCCTCCTCAAGGCACTTCAGTTTATCAAGGCTAAAACATAAACAAAAAAAAAAAGCAATCACCCTTCCAGACCACAACGAGTCAGGGTTGTGTCCTAAATACATCATTAAACAATTAAGAAGTCAGATAAAACCCAGCAGGCGGGGCTCAGAGGAGGCCGGAATTCAGGACAATGACATCTGTGCGGATTTTCGACAGAGAAAAGGATACATGGCCGATTGATGGCTGGTGGCCAAATACTGTTAAACGAAGAAAGAGATCGTTAAAAGTTTGTGTTTTTTTTTTCCACCCTATAAAAGCACTTTGGGGCCCTTTATGCCTCCAGCATACCTGGAGGTCCCCAAAAGTAACCACGATTAGTCAAAGGGTTTAACACTCCTCTGATTAAATCTCCTTCCAGCCTCATCATTACTAAGGCTCCTCCATTGTCAAAGTGTCTTGTCAATGGCAGCAACACATCGCCTTACTCTGATGTTTTTTCAACATTATCAAGCACTTAAAAAATTAACCAGTAGAAAAATTAAGCTTTTATGCAGCTCTCCCGTCCCCAACTCCCCGAACTTGCGCATTCGGATCACGGGACTTCTCCGGGGGTTCCAGGAAGGCTCGAGCAGCTGAGAGGTTTGGAAGGGCGGTCCTCTTACCCCTAAGGGTAAACCACAGGCCCTCCCAATCATGAGTCTCAGAGTACCGCAGGAGCAAGGCTGCACCCAGGTTTGCTCTAAGCAACAAGAGCCCTCGGCCCCGCACTCACCCGCACACAGTCCGCAGCTCGGCTGCTGCCTCCAGGCTGCAGCCCAGATCCCCGGCCACCGCAGCATCCTCCTGGCCCCAGTCGGTGACCCCTTGGCTCCCAGGCAACGCAGATGCCTGTGGCTCCTTCAGCGACAAATCCCTTTCCCCGCGCAACCGGCCACGCCACAGCTGCCCGAAAGCGCCCACGTGGAAAGCGCGCGTGTTCAGCTCTGGAAGCTCGTACTCTGGAAAGTTGCAGTTCTCACTGCTGGAGACCGTGTCCTGCCGGGGGTCCAGCCCGCGGCACGTTGGGCCGCCCCTGCTGCTTTCAGCCATGTTCGCCCCACTCCTTTCCCTGCAAAAGCCGGGAGAGCAAGACCTCGCGGAGCGTGATGGGACTTGTAGTTGCACTGGGCTCGGTCCGAAGAGCAGCAGGGCTGCGTAGGACAGCTTCAGACACTGCATTTCCCACAAGGCCCCGGGCCGGGCACGCCCCCGGGCGCGGCGCCGCGAGCTTCCGCGCGCAGGGCTGAGCGCATTGTTCTCCGCTCGCGGTTTTGCGGTGAGCGGTTGGTTGGGATCTCAGCCATGGGTAACCTGTGTTGTTGCGTTCCGGTTCCCCACGGTTACGTGGCATCGTTGTCTGCTAGGTAGAGCGGCCTCTGGACGCCCTTCGATCCCGTTCGTTGCCGTTGCTCGGCCCGGGATGCGGGACTTTCCCTTGGCCCCCGGGTCCGTGCGCTGCGCTGCTGCCTCAGTGTCCCAGAGCTGGAGAGACAAGGGCGGCCAGGGCTGAGACCACCGATCCGACCGGTCGTTAAAAAAATCTCCCCAGGAGTCCCCATGTTCTTGTGTATATATGTATGCATTGCTGTATACATTCACAGCAGTGTTTATTGAGCGTTAACTATGTATCAGATACTGTACATTATTAACCTGATGTATATTTTTAAAAATCATAACCTTCCCAAGCAGGGATTATCATACCATGGTACTACAGAGGAAAGAGTTAACTGTAGGGAAATAGAAGCGGGATTGGAATTGTTTAGCTTCAGATGGAGCTTTCCCCGTGGCTCAGAGACTCCAAAGAAGGGAGCAGGACATGAAGAAGGAACGCTGGTTGGTTATTTATTTATTGGTATATTACACACACATCATATACTTAACCCATTTAAAGTGCTCATTCAGCGGTTTTTAGTATATTTACAGAGTGGTGCAACATCACCATAATGGAACTGAGAATATCTTAACGACTCCAAAAAGAAACTCCATACCTTTGAGCTCCCAATCCTCTCAACTCCCCCAGCCCTACCCAACCACAAATCTTTGTCTCTAGATTTACAGATTCTGGGCATTTAGTATAAATGGCATGTTTATGTGGTCTTTTGTGATTAGCTTCTTTCACTTAGCATAATGTCTTCAGGGTTTATCCACATTTGCATGTATCTACTCCACTCCCTGTTAGGGCTGAATAATACTGCCTTGTGTGGTATACCACATCTTGTTTACCCATTCATCAAAAAGTTATTTCTGCTTTTTGGTTATTATAATGCTGCTATGAACTTTCATTTACAAGCTTTTTCTGAAAACATATATTTTCATCTCTTCCATATATAAATGTATATGTTACCTATGTTAATCCATGTGAAGTATTGCCTGTTTCCCACAGTGGCTGCCCCATTTTACACTCCTACCATAATCGTGTGAGGATTCAGATTTCTGTACATTTTTGTTATTATCTGATTATAGCCATCTTAGTGGGTAGTATCTTGTGGTTTTGATTTGCATATCATACCTAATAATACTGAGCATCTTGGCTTATTGGCCATTTGTATATCTTTTTTTTTTTTAAGATTTTATTTATCAGATAGAGATCACAAGTAGGCAGAGAGGCAGAGAGAGAGGGGGGAGCAGACTCCCTGCTGGTCTTGATGATCATGACCTGAGCTGAAGGCAGAGGCTTTAACCCACTGTGCCACCAGGTGCCCCTGTATATCTTCTCTGGAGAAATATCTATCCAAGAACTTTGCCAGTTTTTTTTAAAGGTTTTTTTTTTTTATTTGACAGAGAGGGTGCACAAGCAGACGGAGCAGCAGAGGGAGAGGGAGAAGCAGGCTCTCTGCTGAGCAGGGAGACCTATGGGTTTAATCCCGGGAGCTGAAGGGCTCCGCTAACTGAGCCACAGGCACCCCACCTTTGCCAATTTTAAATGAGGTTATGTGTCTTTTTTGTAGGAGTTCTGGTATTATCAATATATTGTTGTAGGAAACATCTGTTGTTTTTGTCCGCCAAGATTCCTGGCTTTTAGAACCCCTACTCCTTTTGGTCCTCCTGGGGCTGCCAATCATAGAATCCTTCCCACTCTGCCACAGTGATTGGGTCAAGGATGAGTCAGTGGATTCAATTAGAACCAAGCGGAATCCTCCCCTGGGGATTTACCTAGACACCAAGAAACTCTTCTTCTATTCTGAGGACCTAAGGATGCGTCCCCCTCCCCCCCAGATAGCCTGTATCAGCCAGAGGAAGAGATAGAAGAAGAAAAGCCCAGGGTTTAAAGAAGTCAAGTCAGAAGGTAGAGAAGAAGAGAAGTCATGTGACTCAGAATACTGTGTCTAAGGCCATCTTCTCCTCCCTCCCCAGGCTTGCCATTATGTAAGCCAGTGATTTTTTTTTTTTAACCTAGTTCGATTCTTTTTTTTTTTTTTTAAGTTTCATTTATTTATTTTTAAACTAGTTTGAGTTAGATTTTTTTAAAGTTTCATTTATTTATCTGAGACAGAGTGAGAGTGAGCATGGAGGGGGGTTGGGAGCAGGGGGTACAAGGCACACGGGGTGAGGTGGGGACACAGATTCCCCACTGAGATGAGAGCCAAGGTGGGAATCGATCCCAGCACCCTGAGGTGATGACCTGGTTTAACCAACTGAGCCACCCAGATGGAGTCTTGCAATCTGAAGACTTGGTCACCTCTCAACAGGGGGAGCTCTCTCTCCAGAAAATGAGGTCACCCTTGAGGTGAAAGAATTCTAACCTACATTCTGGGACTTAGCTACCCTGGCTTCAGGAGTGGAGACCACAGTGGTTCATGAGCAGCAGTGGTTAGGGACAGGACAAGAACACACATGTCAGAGAAAGGTGGTTCTTGTCACTGTAATGTGTAGTACTGGAACAGCAGCTTGAGGGGTGTGGATTCCAAGGATTAGTGGGGAAGGGATTAGTGGTGAGCAGCAATCACAACATGGCACTCAGTCAAGTCTTACCATCAGCAAGCAGCCTCTACTTGGAATAAGGCTTAAGGGGTCCATAGTAGCCAATGCAGAACAAAAAGTATTTTGAGCTGAAGGCATTGGAGAATAGGCATTTTCCCCCTTAACCCCGCTGTCTGCCTAAATGCAGAGCCTCCCCAAAGAACTCAATCGTCAAAAAAAAATTGTCTTTAAAAAAAACACACTCCTTTGCAACCTATTGCCGCAACTGAGCATAAATCTCTCTTAATGAATGACCAAAGCTCCCCTGCTTGTGAACTAAGCCAACTGGTTTTTCAGTGGTTTACATTTACATTGGAGCCACAATTAGCAGGGGGGCATACCTCAATTTTAAATTTAAATGACAGTCACAAAGTGCTCAACCTTTCTTTCCTTCAGGCTCTGTAGGGCAGGCATTCCCACCAGATTTAAAAAAAAAAAAAAAGGCCCTGCACAACCAGGGGCCATCACAGCCTACAGGTGGCATTTCTATTGAGAAGGGGTAGAGGCAAAAGCCCTTTAGACTTTGTAAGGGTTTAGGAAATAAATAGCTAGCTCTTCTCCACAAAAGTGTTGGGAACTCCTCATTCAAAAAACAAGAGGTGCATGGGTGGCTCAGTAGGTTAAGCATCTGCTTTTAGCTCAGGTCATGATTCTGGAGTCCTGGGACTGAGCCCCATATTGGACTCCCTGCTCAGCAGGGAGTCTGCTTCTCCCTCTGCCCTACGCCCAACTCGTCGTGCTCTCTGGCTCTCAGTCTCTCTCTCTCAAATAAATAAATAAAATCGTAAAAAAAAAAAAAAAAAAAAAAAAAGAGGATGCAAAAATCTTTTGCTTGGTACTTACTGTTCCTGGATTCTCTGCTTCAACGTATTGTGTGTTCAGGTGGGCTTTCCTAAAGCTAGGGGACCATATGGGGGTTTCTCTCTGCCAAAGAAAGTAGTAGAAGGACAGAAAGGGAATGACGTGCTGGGAAAGACAGCTGGAGGTCTCTTAGGTTGAATAATAACCATTCAGTGAGGAGTAAGATCACCAGAGACTTGGCATTCATTACAAGGAATGCTAACAACTGAGGCAGAAACCAAGACTCTAGCATCCCTTTCATTCTAAGCAACAACGCTTCTCAAGGTTGAATAACTTAACATATTTGCATAATGACTTTCTTTTTATTCTCTAAATTGCCCCCGTCTCATTGCTTTAGAATACCTACTATCTTCTTTTGAGGAAATGAAGAGAGTAAGAAAGCATTGGTAATAAAATATAGTCAGAAAATGTTCTGATCCCCTTCAGTCATAGGGACCGTGGATGTGAGAAGGAGAGTTGGGAGAAGTGACCCTTTTTGTTGGAGGGAACATGGGCCATTATCTGATTCCCATGACATGAGGCTCATACCATCCTAAGATTCTACAACCAGATGTTCTTCTATCTGCTTAACTTACCTTAGTTCCTCTAGGAGACACATTCACTCATGTAAGGGGAACAGATCCTGGAAATGATAGAAAATGACTGAAGGCTAGAAGTGTAGGATTGGATCATGAAACACTCTCTGACACAAGATTCTACCTTCGTCTTGGATGAAAACATCGTTTCCCTCTCTTCCCATCCTCCATACTCTGATGAAGCAAGTCAGTATGCACAGCTTATCCTCAAGACAGGAGGGTAGAAATTAAGCTCCATCTCCTAGAATGGAGAGGAGTTACCTAAATTCTCTAGAATTCTATAAGGGAGACTTGACTCTTCTCCATGTGTTTAAATATTCTATCTTTTATTTATATCAGTGTAGATTCATGGATATTTATTTTATGCTTTGGGTTATCATCCAATACTACCATATTAACCATGTGTTTCTGATGCTTTGACATCTTGCAAACCCTGAAGAGATTGGCCCTCCCACCTGTAAGGGCCTATTTAGCCAGAGCGATTCCATCCGGTTAAACAGTGATTTTGTTGTTTATGCAGTAAAACTTAAAGTGACCCTGCCCCTCCCCGCACCCCCCCAACCGGGAACTTACTTGAAAGCAAGTCTGGGAAACCAGTCCCAGGTAACAAAGCCCAAATACAAGGGCGGGTCAGGCCAGGTGGAGACATCCAATCAGTGGGGCACACATACCAAGGAGTATGAGTCCCGCCTTTTGGGCGCCAATTCTGACCAAGGTGATAGGATAGTTCAAATATCTACTAGGGTAAATTGTAATTCAATTGGCCACCCATGTGTGACCTAGCATGACTGTGCAGCTTTTTCTGTGTGTTACAATCTCATTGGCCACCTGTGTGTGGCCAGGCCCAACCACATGGCCTTTGCTCCATAAAAGTTAGTCGGTAAGGCAGGGAGGGTCACCCTCTCTGTAAGAGGCAACCTGGAACGGTCAGTTTGGTTCTCAATGCTTGGTGCGAAATCTTTGCTTGACCTTCACTTTGTATCAGTCTCACTTCTTTGATTACGGACCTAACACCGCCAACAGCCAATTCGTACAGAGTGCTGTTGAGTGCTCCTTTCAAATGCAAACCAGGCTCTCCAGAGCCTTCATCCCTGTTACTTCCTCTGTTGGGTTCTCGCACTCAGAACTACAATTTCCTTGCCTTTCACTTAGCCACCTCCCGGGAGCATCTGGGTGACTCTGTCAGTTGGGCCTCTTTCTTGATTTTGGTCCAGGTAATGATCTTAGGCTTGTGGGATCTGGCCCCACAATGGGCTCTGTGCTCAGCATGGAGTCAGCTTGTCCCTTTCCCTCTCTCCCCGCTCTCCCCATGCTGTTGCTCAAACTGTTCTTGCTTTGGCCATGAGAAGCTCTTCCGGGTTGGCTCCTGTGTCCCTTTCCAACAGGCTCCTTGTCGTCTTGTTTTCTGAGCCCTTCCTTACCTACGGGCACTACAAGATACTCCTGACTCATGGATTCCCCACCCAATGTCTAGAATAAGCCATTTCTTCAAGGAACCCCAGTTATTTTTTTTTAACTGGAGAATGGTATTGTGATTGGGTTTTGTAAATCAAGTTTTATTAAAACATAGTCATGCTTATGACATACCTGCTTTTGCCTTTACAATAGCAGAACTGAGTGGTTGCCGGAGACTGTGTGGCCTGCCAAGCCTGAAATCTTGACTATCCTTTACAGAAAGTTGCTGACCCCTTTTTTAGATGAAGGTGGTTGCTGTGCTTATCTTTATAAATATACAGAGAGTTTTTATGGAAGTCCAAAAGATAGGATCTGATGCTGGGGATCAACACGAATTTTCTCTCATGGCTTTCTGGCTTTTACTGTGCACTTTTCCATTGCTTCCATCTCTATCGGGGGTTCTCACTGCCTCTCTCTGTAGACTGCTAAATTGATGGGAGAACTTTCACCTTCTACCTCGTTTAGAAGGGAGGAAAGAGATGATAAAGAAGAATCTCTCAAGATCTAGCACTGCTCCCTCGGATGGTAAAAAGGGCAATATACACCTCTGGTCATGTGAATTAAATCCAGGGAAAAGATACTATTTTTTTTCTCTGGGCACTTCGGTGGGTTAAGTGTCTGCCTTCAGCTCAGGTCATGAATCCAGGTCATGGGATCGAGCCTCACATCAGGTGAGGCTCCCGTGCTTCTTCCTCCCCGTCTGCCTGCCACTCCTCCTTGCTTGTGTGCTCTCTCTCTCTCTCTCTCTCTGTCAAATAAACAAGTAAAATTTTTTTTAAAAAAGGAAGGTATTCTCAACACAATTACTCTTTTGCAACTTGCCAAAGAAGTACCATTTTCAGAAAGAATATCCTCTTGTATGTGATCAGACATGGTAGCCGAGAAAAGACTACTGACTTTAGAGAGGTGTGCATGGCTTTTTGGGTACATTTCTAAAAATGTCAATTACATCAAACACTGGGGATGATCCTCACCATCGCAAGTCAGCTTGACTAAGCAAAGGGCAACCACTCACAGACTCAAGCTTGCAAGCACACACCAAAGCCTTAGGGGAGGGATATCTTCCGACAGGGAGGGCAGGGGTTTTCTGAGGGAGTGGGAGGGCATCAAGGCACCTAACCCAGGGCTTCAAAGAGAGGCTACATTATCTGAAGAGGGTTTGAAGTATGGAGAGAGGGGACATTTACATCAGATTTTCCCTTTTTGAAGACCTAGTCTGGAAGGCTCTCCCTGATATGTAGGAGGATGAAAAAATTTAAGTCTAACACAGTCATAGCCTGACTCCCTAGTGATGAGAGCCCGCCCCTCACTCCTAGTACACTGTGAATCTGGTGGCTTAGTGGGCTTCCAGCAGAGCCAGGATGAAAGACACACCAGCACTGTGACAGAGGCTCCCAGCATCAGAGACAACCTGAGCCTACATCCCTAGAGCAGGAAAAGACAGATCTGCATGGCTTTGTCCCTGTTTAAAAACAAACAACAACAACAAAAGAAACCTACATGGGGTGCCTGGATGGCTCAGTCTGTTATGTGTCTGGTTCTGATCTCAGGGTCCTGGGATGGAGCCCCATGTCAGACTCCCCCTCAGCAAGGAGGCTGCTCCCTCTGCCTCTTCTCCTTTCCCCCACCCCCAGCTCTGCTCTCCATTTCTTTCTCATTCATAAATAAATAAATAGATAAATAAATAAAATCTTTAAAAAAAAAAAAAAAAGAAGGGCACCGGGATGGCTCAGTGGGTTATTTTAACTTTTTAGTATAAATATGCCTCATACAGTACCTGGGACATACTTATACCAGAAAATAGTATTGCTATAGTTAATCTGAAATTCAAATTTAACTGTTATTTTACCTGGCAAACCGATTCTTCTTTTATTTATTTATTTATTTATTTATTTTATTTTTTTAGTATTTTATGTCTTTACTTGACAGAGAGCAAGACAGCAAGAGAGGGAACACAAGCAGGGGAAGCAGACTTCCTGCTGAGGAGGGAGCCCAATGAAGGGACCGACCCCAGAACCCTGAGATCACGACCTGAGTGGAAGGCAGATGCTTAATTAACTACTGAGCCACCCAGGGCCCCCTGGCAAGCCTATTTCTGGCCTACAGTCCACTTCATAACCTTTTGCATAAGCTCTTGGAGTTATAAGAAACTTTCCTCTGCCTCTCCTGAGAGAGAGAAAACAAAAGGCAGAGGAAGAAAGAGAGAGGAGAGGACTGGCCCAGTTTTCCCTGCTTGGGACAAGCCCTACATGCAAGCTCATTCTAGGCCATTGGTCAGGATCCAGATGACCCTGTCCTATCTTCACTTCTGTTCTAACAAGTTGTGGCCATGGTGACGGGCTGCTGTGGGTGTAGGGCCACACACAGTTTGCTTCCATAGACAACAGGCAGTAGGGAATGTAATTATGGGTGCACTTGGATGGTGCAGTCAGTTAAGCATTTGCCTCAGGCTCAGGTCATGATCCCAGGATCCTGGGATCAAGTCCTGCATCAGGGTCCCTGTTCAGTGGGGGAGTCTGCTTCTCCCTCTGCCCCTCCCTGAACTTGTGAGCGTGCACGCTCACACACTTTCTCTCTATCTCTGTCCCTCACTCTCTCTCCCTCAAATAAATAAACAAAATCTTTTTTTAAAAAAATGCATGTAATTATGTCTAGTGCATGTAAATCTGAGGTAGGCATCTCACTCTGGTCCTGCTCCTTGCCACCTTCTCGACCTCAGGCCTGAAGAGGCTCCTTTTCTGTACCCCTTACCTCAGCTCAGTGCTGCTCTTTGTCCTCCCTTAGTCTTGAGACTCTGAGCTACAACTCAGGTTTTTGGGCGCACTTCCCTGCTACTGACACTCACTCCTGGCTCTTGTCAGGTCCATCTTCTGGCTTGCACTCTTTGCTGCCCGAAATGTGGGCAGCATTTCCTCTGCTCATCCAAATCATGTAAGATTCAACTACAGTGCTTTAGCCTTGTGAAGTCGTTCCCACTCCGATCCGTACTGCTCTGTCCCAACTCTATAAGGTGTCCTGTACACATGACCACCTCAAAAGTTTAATTGACCTGTTAGTTTCTCTTGCATGTGTGTGTGTGTGTGTGTGTTTAATTGAAGTATGGTTGACATACAATATCCTATCAGTTTCAGGTATCCATCATAATGATTTGATATTTTTTCTACATTCCCCATTTCTTTTTTTTAAAGATTTATTCATTCATGTGAGGGAGGAGGGGCAGAAGAAGAAGGAGAGAAAGAATCCCAAGCAGACTCCCTACTGGGTGCGCAGCCTGATGCTGAGCTGGATCCCAGGACCCTGAGACCACGACCTGAGCTGAAACCAAGAGCCAGACGCCTAACCAAATGAGCCGCCGAGGCGAACCCCCCTAATTTTTTTTCAATTGTAAAGCAAAATCATAGCATGAAACATTTTTTAATCACACACAATGGCAACGACCCAAATGACTTTTAAAAATTTGAGCAGCTTTCCAAATTTGATAATATTCACATAGAGTTTATATGGCTGCTGGTTGCCATATTTATATCCTTCTAGCTTTTGTGATCTGAGAGGTAAGACCCCCTCTCATCTAGCTCCATGGCAACAACCGAAGAGGGTAATTAATCCAGCTTAGAATACCTGCCCACCGCAGGCTGGCCCATTCCTTTGAAACAATGACTGGGGCTAGAGGAATGAGCTACTATGTTCGGCCAGATGTAGGTCACCCTGCGCCCACATGATTTGACACTGTGAGTGACAGCTCCACCAGAAATCCAAATCAGAGTTGGCAAGTGTACTGGAGAAGAATAATTTCCCAAAGGAAGGCAGGCAATAATGGGTAGACAAAAACAACAGCTGTCTACAACAACCAAGATTCTCTTGAATTTTGGTGGAATGACCCAATCTCCCCAAATCTGGTCATCCTTTAGGAAACAGAAAACAAAGCTTTTCAAATTATTAAACTGAAGACTGAACTCTCATTACCAAGTAATGGTAAATGTTAGGGGACACTTGAATTTGAATGACACTGATTTCACTTAGTTATGTCTTCTTTCATTTAAGTGTCTGAATGAATTTTATAATAATCAGGTGGTATGAAATGGCTAAGAGGGGATTATTGTTTTTCTTTTAAAGAGGGGTGCACCGAGGCTTGAAAGAATGGAAAAAATATATAAAAAGCCTGTTTGGGGGAGCTTGGGTGGCTCAGTCATTAAGCATCTGCCTTTGGCTCAGGTCATGATCCTGGGGTTCTGGGATTGAGTCCCATGTATGTCCATTGGGCTCAGTGCTCAGCAGGGAGTCTGCTTCTCCATCTGCCCCTCCTCCATACTCCTGCTCCTTCTCTCTTTCTCTCTCTCCCTCTCTCAAAAATAAACAAATAAGGAGCACCTGGGTGGCTCAGTGGGTTAAGCCTCTGCCTTCTGCTCAGGTCGCGATCTCAGGGTCCTGGGATTAAGCCCCATATCAGGCTCTCTGCTTGGCAGGGAGCCTGCTTCCCCCTCTCTCTCTGTCTGCCTCTCTGCCCAATTGTGATCTCTCTCTCATTCAAATAAATAAATAAAATCTTAAAAAAAAAAAAAAACAAATAAAATCTTAAAGAAAAAAAAAAGGCCTGTATGATGACATTCTCTGGCTCATTGCCTGGATGGAGTAAGTCTAGACTTTTCAGCCTTGTATCCTCTCCTCTCCACAACGGAGGCTTTTAAAACTCAAAATTTCAATGATTTTTTTTTTTTGGTAATTGGAAGATGACTTTAGGGTATACAGTTTTATTCGTTTTATTTTCCCAGTGTTCTGAATGAAAAGCCATCACATCCTTTCAGGAACAAGGCAGAAGGAATGTTGTTTAAATGGGATGAATACACCCACATAGGAAGGAATTTAAATTCTGCTTCCAAATCTAGAAGGTAGGCCTCCCTGCCAACAATGTTTTGCTTTCTCACCAACCATAAGTCTCTACTCATGTTTGTGTTTTTAAAGGTGCCTATTCTCATATTACGTAATTGCTGTTAGAGTATTACTATCCACATACGAGGGAGATGAAATTAAGACATTCTTTTTAGATTTCCTTTTGCCAGAAAGTTTCTGATTCATGGAGCTGTTTAAAAAAAAAAAAAATGTAGTCTTGTGAGCCCTATATCCATCCAACTTCATTGTTTCCCTGCAATGTAGTCTTTCAAAAATTATTCACATTTTTAGTAGATAATATTTCAGTTAAAAAATTAAGTATTCAATGAAAAGTCTTATTCCCACCCCTTCCA
The DNA here is from genome assembly GCF_964662115.1 of Mustela nivalis. Classification (NCBI taxonomy): domain Eukaryota; kingdom Metazoa; phylum Chordata; class Mammalia; order Carnivora; family Mustelidae; genus Mustela; species Mustela nivalis. The sequence continues at coordinate 41,734,525 of NC_139032.1, read as the reverse complement.
CTATCCCCAGACCCAATAATAATCACTTTTATCAGATATATATTATGCATACAGCTTTTTCATATAAATGTGAATATGAATGTGTATTTTTCTTTTATCCCACTTAAAACAAAAGACAGTATTATTCTAAATGTTGCTTTTTTTTTTCAACTTAACACTGTATCTTTTTAAACTTAACACTGCATCTTAAAGATCTCTCATATTAGGGATGTCTGGATGACTCAGTTAGTTAAGTGGTGGTCTTTTGCTCAGGTCATGATCTCAGGGTCCTGGATTGAGTCCTGCGGCAGACTCTGTGTTCAGGGGGGAGTCTGTTTCTCCCTCTTCTTCCTCTGCCCCCTTCTCTGCTTGTGCTATCTTTCAGATAAATAAAAAAAATCTAAAAAAAAAAAATATCTCTTATATTAGAGAGCTTTCATAAATAGAGAGGTTCTTCGTTCTTTTTTACAGCTGCATAGTCTTCCACCAAGTAACTATACCGTATTTATTTAAGAGGTGCTCATTAGTTAACACGTGGCTTATTTTTAATCGCAAACTCTTACAAATAATGATGCAATTGTTAATCTTGTATGTAAGTCATTTGTTACAAGTACATATATTTCTGTAGGATAAATCCCCAAAATGGGATTACAAAGTTAAATAGTTAACAAATTTTTCATTCTTACACTGTTTTCTTAGAGCAGTACTACCCTTGTCCTTTTTCCAATACTCATGTTAAACATTAGCTACTCTGTGAAGACTTTCTGACCTCTTTTATGAAGACAGCCATTTGTTCCCAACTCGGTGCTTTCGCTGCCCATGTTTGTACCTCCGTTACAGCCCTATGTATGAGATTATTTTTTGGTATGGCAATTATTTTCACTAGTCTATGATGTTGGAAAACAAGAATGTTCTATCTATCTAGATAGATAGATATAAATATCTATATCTTTATATATTTTTTAAGTAGGCTCCACACCTAGTGTAGAGTCCAAGGTGGGGCCTGAACTCAAGACCCTGAGAACAAGACCTGAGCTGAGATCAAGAGTTGGGGGCTCAGGTGCCTGGGGGGGCTCAGTCAGTTAAGCGTCTGCCTTCTGCTTGCATCATGATCGTGGAGTCCTGGGATCGAGCCCCACGCCCCACGTTGGGCTCTCTGCTCAGCGGGGAGCTTGCTTCTCCCTCTCCCACTCTCCCTGCTTATATTCCCTCTCTCTGTGTGTCAAGTCTCTCTCTCTGTGTCAAATAAATATATAAAATCTTAAAAAAAAAAAAAAAAGAGTTGGGGACTCAACCAACTTAGTCACTGAGGTGCCCCTGTCTGCTCTAATTTTGTGACCCCAGAACCATGAACCTTGTGTGCAGTAGATGCTACATACAGATGGATGGATGAGTGGATGGATGGGTGAACGGATAGACGAATAAATGAATATGACCACAGAAATTGCTATTACAAGAGCAAGTTCCAAAAATTACGAGTCTATGGAGAAGCTGGAGCAAATATTAGTGTGAAATACTAGTATGTAATTTTTATGCTTTAAGATTTGGCTTGAAGGGGGGCACCTGGGTGGCTCAGTGGGTTAAGGCCTCTGCCTTTGGCTCAGGTCATGATCCCAGGGTCCTGGGATCGAGCCCCACATCGGGCTCCCTGCTCAGTGGGGAGCCTGCTTCCTCCTCTCTCTCTGCCTGCCTCTCTGACTACTTGTGATCTCTATCTGTCAAATAAATAAATAAAATCTTTAAAAAAAAAAAAGATTTGGCTTGAAGGAGAAGTTCTGGGCTCACAGCAGGACATACAGTCTTCAGATAAATAGTTAACAACTGAGATGTGTATGGGATAAGGCACATATGGAGACAAACACCAGAAACTGATCTTCTATCACTTAAGCAGAAATTAGGTTAATTGTGCAAGCTGACAAGAGAAGGCAAAGCTAAAAGGCCAAGTCCCAGGAAGGGTAGTCACAGGGTTGGACCTTCAGAAACAGGAAGAACTTGTGGGCTTTTCTCCTGAACATTGCCAATGGTGACTCAACTTCTACCATATCCTGTTTCTAAGTTCTCAGAGTTAGCTAGCAAGAACCTGTTAGGTTACTGCTTTCTTTCCTTGGATCATTTAGATGTAGCTTAAGGACAAGATGATGACATGGTAACATAGGCATGGCCTTTTGGGAAAGCATGATGTTCCAGGCAGCCATTGTAATTTTTGATTGCAGGAGTGGCCAACATGGCAAGGTAGTGGGCTTTCTATCAGTGTACAACAAAATGATAAAAAGGCCCGGGACAAGTAGAAATCAGGTCAACAGGGCCAGGAATCAAATAGGAGCACACACAGATTTCTAACCATCTGGGCAATAGGTCAGAATCCGACTGGCAGCCAAATATGGAGTTGGAGTCATCTGAGCACATCTGGCCCCAGGTCAAGATTGGTTCTGAGAACTAGAAGAGCACTGAGCCTGCCCTTGGGATATGAGTGGGAAGCCAGTAAGAAGGATGCACAGACTGGAAACCAGGCTGGGCCTGGAAGATCTCAGAGCAGAATAACCTAGGCATTTCTCTTCACTCATCAGCCAAGTGACACTATGAAGGGCAGGCCCAGCCTACCTTGATCCCAACAGAGTGTACCACCAAAAATGTTTACATATTTCATTGTCTCTCAACTATGGGTACTTGTTGGGATTTTTTGTTCCTATGATTTGGCCTTGAATTCAACTTGCATACCAGTATGACTAAGAAAAGGGAGGTTACTAGTGTTCATTTGTGCCAACTGTGTCCCAGATATAGTGACAGTGATCTCATATGCACTATTACATAAAAATATCTTCAGGGGCACCTGGGTGGCTCAGTGGATTAAAGCCTCGGCCTTCGGCTCAGGTTGTAATCCCGGGGTCCTGGGATGGAGCCCCACATAGGACTCTTTGCTCAGCAGGAAGCCTGCTTCCTCCTCCCTCTCTGCCTGCCTCTCTGCCTACCTGTGATCTCTGTCTGTCAAATAAATAATTAAAAAAAAAAAAATCTTTAAAAAAAAAAACCCACAGAATGGATGACTTTTAAACCATAAGCATTTATTTCTCACAGCTCTAGAGGCTGGGAAGTCTAAGATCATGGCACCAGATTTGGTGTCTAATGAGGGCACTTTCTAGATAGTTATCTTTTCACTGTTAACTTCACATGGTAAGAAAACGTTCCTTCTGAGGCCTCTTTCATAAGGGCACTATTCCCATTCATAAGGGCTTTGCTGTCAGGACCTAGTTCTTCCCAGGGCTTCCCCTCCTTTACTATCTCTCTGAGGGGCAGGTTCCAACATATGGATTTGGGGGGTACACATTCAGACTATAGCAGAAGGCATAATAACTTGAACAAAGTGTTTTCAGACCCAACACTCATTTTTCCCTTTTCATAACAACTTCTAGATTCTCTTAGGTCTCATCACATACACCCTGAGCCCTGTACTGATATGGACTATATGGCAGCCATGATGTCATGGACTATGGAATGCACTTGGAGTCAAGAAACCTCAACTCTGAGCTCAGCTGTGTTATTAATGAGGTGGTGGCTTAGTTTACTTACCTGTAAAGTGAGGAGATTGAATTAGCTTATAATGGAGGCTCTTTCATTGCTTTAAAAATGCCATGTTTCTGATTTTTTTTTTTAAAGATTTTATTTATTTGACAGACAGAAATCACAAGTAGGCAGAGAGGCAGGCAGATAGAGAGTGAGAGAAGGAAGCAGGCTCCCTGCTGAGCAGAGAGCCCGATGTGGGACTCGATCCCAGGACCCTGAGATCATGACCTGAGCCGAAGGCAGCAGCTTAACCCACTGAGCCACCCAGGCGCCCCCATGCTTCTGATTTTATAGCCTTTGAGGCCATTAAAAGTCACTGCTGCTTTAGAGAACTTCAGTTAGCTCTGTAGTTAGGCTTCCACAAAATGGTGCGACATTTTGTTGGCTCCATAAAGATTATGGTGTATTCTTTTTTTTTTTTTAAAGATTTTATTTATTTTATTTGACAGACAGAGATTACAAGTAGGCAGAGAGGCAAGCAGAGAGAGAGAGAGAGAGAGAGGAGGAAGCAGGCTCCCTGCTGAGCAGAGAGCCTGATGCGGGACTCGATCCCAGGACCCTGAGATCATGACCTGAGCCGAAGGCAGCAGCTTAATCCACTGAGCTACCCAGGCGCCCCAGATTATGGTGTATTCTTGATGTTCTTCTTTATTCCTTGGCTAATTTTTTCACAAGATATATGATTCAACTGAATACTGATCAATATGGTTTGGCATTCTCAGGAAACTTTGAACTTATCAACACAGTTGTTCTATGAAATGGAGGTATATGCAAAATGACCTCCAAAGGCCAAAGGAGACTTACATACAAAAACCATGTGTTGGGCAGGGGCAAGATGAGTAGACCTAGAAAAGCCCATCTCCTGTAAGAACTGGATCTCTTGAGCAGGATCAAGGATGCTGTATCCCCAGGGTATACTTAAGGATGTGGTTAAACAAAAGGAAAGGATGTGGAGGGAAGGGCCTGTGCCACCTGGGCTGATTTGTCTAACGTGGCTGTTCATCTGGTCCCACAACAGTTTCTCAGACATAAAATACAATGCCTTCTTTACTTTTTAGGACTGGCCCAGTTTAAAGTTACTTTAAAACTTTCTCCCTATTTGTAGTAGTGAATATTATTTTTCAAATTGAAATTCTTATTTAGAATTCCAAAATGTGAACCAAATGTAACTGGGTGTGAGAAAAGTTACTACATCAACAGCAGAGAAAAAAATCCTGTGGGAGAAAAGTGGCTTTTGTATTGGGAAAGACTTTTATGGGTAGAAAGTGTGGTTTAACCTCCTGTGTACTAGAAAAAGAATAGAAATTTGTAAGTGGAGGGATTGATAAAAGAGAGTGGAGTAAGGACTTAGTAACAGAGTTGTAGGCTGGATCTCAAGGTCCCTGAAATTGATTGAAGGAATTTTTAAAGAGTGGAATGTACCTAGTATTCAGTTTTATACTGTTGGTTTTCTGTGATGAAATCTGTGTCCTAAATGCCTCGCATTAAGCTTTCTGATCATAATGTAAGTGCCTGACTTAACACTTTTGATTCCTGAGACATGGCTCTGGAATACACATATTTCCAGCTCTGTCACAGCCATGAGTAAAACAACTAGGTAAGAAACTGTCGGCCCCAACTGTGAAGTTTCCTATGAGAAAGCCTGGGTAATCCAGATAACTGACTGCCTGAGGGACCCTGCTTCTCCCTTCCTGCACTCCAATTCATGCTCTTGGGTTTTAAATTCACTGATACAGTGAACCTCAAAGGCACTCCACCATCCTCCCTAATAAAGGCAGAGCCCCAAGTCCTTGCTTGTTCCCTGCACCCCATCTTGCTACCTGTGACCTCACTCTATGGCCTTCAGACGTGTCATGTACCCTCTCAAATTTGTAATACCTCTTGTTTCTCAGAGTCTCCTAATGGATTTTTGCTTACACACATCTTGCAATCACAATAAGAACCACCAGGGCCAGTCCAACCACAATATTGGCTCTGAGAGAGAGATATCTGCAATCTCACCACCAGTAATATGGGCAATGGTGAGTGTCCCAGGCATTCCTAGCAGATAGCATCACTATCAACAGGGTGATGCCAATAGAACAAAACCTTATACAACTCTACAACTTTGGAACACACACACACACACCCTTGTGTGAATGGGGCTTTTGTCTGTGTGGTAGGTAGGTGAGGGTAAAAAATAAGGAATAGAACTAAATTCCATATAAACTAAATTAATTTACCAAAAGCAAAAACAATCACAATTCTAAGTTCCAGGCACTATATTTGGTACATTTAGTCTTCTGGACAACCCAAGGAACTAGGTACTTTTTTTACCCAACAATCTATCATAGCTATTAACTCAGGAAATGAATGGGTTATTCCTGGTGCATCGCTGCAGCCAACTGCTCCGTCCAGGGGAATTCCAAGGGGGCTGGACAAATCAAAAGCACAGTTCCTGGCTGGGTTTGCCAACACTGTTGCCAAAGAAACTCAGATAAACTCATTGCAAGAAAAGCCAATAACTGGAGATGGTGGTTTGGAAAAGAGAAAGGGAGAAATTGATGTTGGGTGCTGACAAAGGGAAAAATTGATGTCGGGAGCTGACAGCCAGGAATGGTGTCAGGTTCAAACCGTAACTACTGACCTCTCTCTACTGGCAAGATGGACATCTAGGGTCTTTATAGGAAGATGTTTAGGGGGGTAGGTGCAAGAGAGCAGACAGACAGCAAGTGATCACAGGTGGGGGTCAGCATGTGTTTTGCACACGATGGGTAGGGAAAAGGGTGTGGTTCTCTTGCTATCTGAACTTCTCTGGCCTGGGATTTGGAATGTTCCAATCATTATAAAACATCTTCCTCAATATCTCAAGAAAGTATGATAAGAAATAACTGCAGTGGTCTATGGTTGACACTATTATTAATCTCTGTTTTAGAGATATTAAAAGTACAGTCTAGGGGTGCCTTGGTTGCTAGTGGGTTAAGCGACTGACTGACTCTTGATTTTGGTTTGGGTCATGATCTCAGGGTCATGAGATTGAGCTCCATGTCAGCAGGGAGTCTGCTTGAGATTCTCTTCCTTTCCTTTTGCCCCTCCTACCCACAAGCTCATGTGAGCTCTCCCTCTCAAATATATAAATCTTTAAAAAAAAAAAAAACAAAAAAACAAAACAAAAAACAAGAACTAAAGTCTAGAGAAAATTCATATCTTACACAAAGTTACCCAGGGAGCTAGCGGTGAGGGTAGGAATTAAATTCAGATTTGTCTGATTCTACAACCCATTTCTTATTCAGTCACTGTCCTATATGGCTGCTCATGTTGAATGGGAGTCTAAGCACTGGGGTGACAACTTGGAACTAGGAGCAAGCTATGTTTTCTCTTCTTTATCTTCCCCCTAAATTTGTTTTAGTTTTGCTATTTAAAGGTGTTATACTTAATAAGCAAGCAAATAGAAAAACCCCTAAATGTAAACGTAGCATTAATTTCTGCTGGTAATAATATACAGCATTTATATGTTATTTGAAGCATTTATGTGTTAACTTACAATCTGAAGGAGTAACTGATTCTATACTTTCCCTTCCACCATAAACAATTCTAATTCTGGATAAAATATATGAAACAGCTGTTTTGAGGAGTTAGGCAACAGAAACCTTGGGCTATAAAGCATGAAAGGAGGAAAATAAGTGATGTGTGCTCTAGGTTTGCCTCTGATTTATGCCTGTGGGCATTCTTCAGCCTGCAAAACACAGAGCCTAAGTCAAGAGCAAGGGGCTTCTGGAGCAGCTGAGAAGATAGGCATTTGTGGGACAAGGAACCAAAGAGGACACACTGTTCTAGGGGGCCAGAGGAGGAGAGAAGAGCCAGAAATATTCATGTGGTAGTTCCCTTGGCTCCTTGGCTGAGTTTGGGATGCATGCACACACGCAAAACCTAACAAAAATAAATAAATAAATAAAAACAAACAAAAAACTGGAAGACGTAGATGAGTCTACAATGATACCTGGGATTTTTAATTTTTAATTTTTAAAAAAAAATTTTATTTATGTTTTATTTGAGAGAGAGACAAGGGAAGACACAAGGAGAACATTTTCTCATAGCCATTGGCTTTGAAAAGGAGAGGGGCTGAATTGTGCTAGTTCTTACAACCAGTGAGGCTTAAAGCCTGGAGTTTTAAGGGTCAGTTGGCTTGGCTGGGATAGAGTACTGCACTGTTCTTGGGAAGGAGGTAGGCAGACAACCTGGGGGTAAACAGTGTGGAGACAGCTATCTGATGAGTGCCTGGGCACATAGTGGAGAGATTATCCACTCTTCTCAGAGTTCCTCCCTGGGAGGCAGCATACATTGAGATGTCTCCCTGGGAACAAAGGAGCTGGCTGGTGTAATTTACCCACCCCCTTAGCATATGCATGCAGGAAGCAGAGCAGTGCTGACACTGGCTGCCTAATTTGTTTATACCAGTCCCAGCATGGAAGGCCCCTCCCCCAGAAGACTAGCATAAAACCCTGCCCACACAAATCTCCTGACCAGAGCATTTTGCAGGACTTCAGTTCTAGTGGAGGTGGTGATAAGTCTCATTTCACAAGCAGACCCGAGCACACTTAGTTAAAACTCACTACATTCAGGCCAGGGACAAAACAAGGCCCAGAGCCTCTCCACATGACTGGCCTTAAGGATAGAACAGCCAGGACACAACAGCACAGTGCATGCAGCACACAACAGTGACACTCCATGAAGCACCAGGCCCTAATCACTACATGACCTCTTCTTCATAAGACCATTACTTTCAGGAGCAGGAGATATAACTGGCTTTTCTAACACAGAGAGGCAAGCAGAGACTTAGACAAAATGAGAAGACAGAGGAATTTATCCCGAATGAAAGAACAAGACAAGGCCATGGCCAGAGATCCAAGTGAAAGAGATATAAGTACATGCTTGATGGAATTTTTAAAGCAATGATCATAAGGATACTCCCTGAACTTCAGAAAAGAATGGAAGACATTATGATAAACAGAGATAAAGAGTTAAAAAAAAAAGAATAAGAGATGCAGATTGCATAAAGAGATTAGAAACACACTTGATGAAAAGAAAAACAGGCTGGAAGAAGCTGGGGAATGAATTAATGACCTAAAAGACAGTGTCAGGAAGAAATTAGAGTGAACAAAAGAGAGAAAGAGAATTATGCAAAATAAGAATATACTTAGGACACTCAGTGACTCCATTAAGTATAATAACTTTGGTATTATAGGAGTCCCAGAAGAAGAAGAGAAAAGGGTGCACAAAATTTATTTGAAGAGATAATAACTGAAAATTCCCCTAATTTGGGTAAGGAAACAGATATCCAGAGCCAAAGACACAGAGAACTCCAATCAAAATCAACAAAAGCAGGGCCAAACCAGGACATTGTAATTAAATTTGCAAAATGTAGTGATAAAGAAAAAATCTTAAAAGCAGCAAGGCAAAAAAAAGTCAGTAATGTACAAGGGAAAGCCCATAAGACTAGCAGGAGATGTTTCAAGAGAAACTTGGCAAACCAGAAGAGAGTGGCATGGTATATTTAAAGTGCTGAATGGAAATAATTTGCAGCAAAGAATACTCTATCCATGGAGCACCTGGGTGCCTCAGTCAGTTAAGTGTCTGACTTTGTTTGTTTGTTTGTTTGTTTCCAGAGAGAAAGAGAGACAGAGAGAAAGCACAAGCAGTGGGAGAGAAAGACAGAAGGAGAAGTATGCTCCCCACTGAGCAAGGAACCCAGTGATGCAGGACTCGATTCCAGGACACTGGGACCATGACCAGAGCCAAAGGCAGCCGTTTAAGCAACTCAGCCACCCAGGCATCCCAAGGGTCTGACTCTTGGTTTCAGCTCAGGTCATGATCTCACGGGTCAAGAGATCAAGCCCTGCATTGGGCTCCTCACTCAGTGTGGAGTCTGCTTGAAGATTCTCTCCCTCTGCAACTCCCCCTCCCCCACTCTCTCAAATAAATAAACAAAAACCTTAAAAATAAAAAAAATTAAAAAAAAAAAAAAGAAAGAAAACCCACCTCTATCCAGCCAGACTGTCATTCAGAATAGAAGAAAAGAAAAAGAGTTTCCTAGACAAACAAAAACTAAAGGAGTTTGTGACCACTAAACCAGCCCTGCAAGAAATGTTAAAGTGGACTCTTTGAATGGAAAGCAGAGACCAAAAACACAAAGGAAGAAAACACAGGAGTAAAAACGAGTATTTCTATAAAAATCAGTCAAGGAACTCACACACACACAAACACACACAAAGGATATAAAATACAACATATACGTAAAACATGGGGAGGAGAGAGAATAGATTCAAACTTAAATGGCCATCAATTTAATATAGATTGCTATTTGCAGAAGAAGAGGTTGTATACAAATCTAATGGTAGCCATATATCAGAAACCACTAATAAACAAAGAATAAGAAGAAATCCAAATATATCACAAAAGAAAAATAGCAAAACATGAAAGAGAGAAAGACAAGAAAGGATCGGAAAAAATCGCCAGAAACAAGTAATGGCAAAATATATATATCAATAACT